>NC_041383.1:462076467-462399025 GCF_002162155.2 Triticum dicoccoides | reverse complement strand
ATCCGCCGCCCGCCGCCGACTTCGCCGGAGGACGCGCCCTTCGCCCCGCGTCGCCCGGCCTCCCGCGCCCCGCTTCGGCCTTCGCCGCTGGTGTCCCAGCTCGCCGTCCGCCGCCCAGATCTGGAGGGCCTCGTTCCCCTCCGGCCCTCCCTCGCCTACAAGCCGCCGCCCCGCCGTGGTTCAGTCACGCCGCCTCTCCTTCCCGATCCAGGCGGGATCGGGAGGAGGACGATGCGCCTCCAGCGCAGCCGACCGGGTGGGCCTCCTCCCCCGGCCTCGTAGCCCCGGCGGCCTCCCCGGCCCGCTCCTCCTCTGACCTGGGCCGAGCCCATGGTGAGCCGCCCGCAAACCCTCGCCCCATGCGCAATTTAGTGATCTTGCGCCTCCCTGTTTTTTTCCCGAAAATCTGGTAAGTCCCGAAATATTTTACATTATCATGCCATTTTCATCGCATCATAACTCCATGCATACTGTTCCGTTTCGTACATGTAATATGTCAAATTGTTCGCCTTGGCGAGTACTTCATTTCATTCCATTGCATCATTTTCATTTGAGCTCATCTTGATGCCCGAAATGCTGTTGGAAGAGTGCATGTTGCTGTTAATCTGCTGAAACTATTATAACATGCTCATTTGTCATTTCTGCCATGTTTGATGAGTGCATCATATGAGGTTGATGTCTACATGTGTTTTGATCTATGCCATGCCATCTTTCCAGGGGCGCTATCCATGTATTTTTGTGAGTTGTGTGCTGAGTTCTTCGAGCTTGTTAAGTAGGGTACTTGCTGTTGCTATTTTGCTAGACAGATTTTGTTATATTTTGTTGCTATGTTAACCTGCTGCTACAAGTCATTCCATGCATATTTTGGAGATGTTCACTAAGGATGTTTTGTTATACATATCTTGCTCTATCCATTCATGCCCCTGGTTGCATTTATAGCCTGCTATAGCTTGTTGTAATCTTGCTCCAAACTTGCTAAATAATGTTGCTGTCAGCCTGATTAACTTCAAGTTCAGTTTTGGCCATGTGCTTTTCTAGTGATCCATGCACCCTATGAACTTGCTCTTGCCATGCTTAGCTTCATAAACATGTCTTCTTGCTGGTGGTTGCCTTGCCATGCCATGTATTGCTCTTTAGTGAGTGGTTCAAGCTCACCAACATGCCTACTTATTGTTGTTCCTGCCATGTTTGAATCTGTCATATTATTTGCCATGTTTACATGGGTGCCATCATATTTTCTGTGCATTTTTGGCTCATGGTCAGTAAGGGACTGTTGTTCTATGCATTTAGTAGTATCATGCCATGCCTTTGTTTGCCATGATAAGTTCCTGTAACATGTCGTTTGATAGCTCTAAACATTGCAACCTGATGTTATTTCTGCAAAGTCTGAAACTGTTATTATTTGCAATCTTCCCATGTCTTTTTGAGCATGTTCTAGTGATTTCTGGAGATAGCTCAGTGTTCATGTTTTGTTGTGCTTTACCTGTACTTCATGCCCATGCCTTTTGTTATTATGTTGAGATGCTGTAGAATGTTGTTTTGATGCTTGCAATATGCCTAGTTGCTGTTATGGACAGATTGTTGCTATGCCTTGTATAGAGTGTATGTGTTGCACCGTTGCTCTGTTTTGAGTGTGCTCTATATGAAACTTGCTTGATTTTGCATGTAGCTTCATATTATCATGTTGCATCCTTGTTTTGGTGTGTTTGCTTGATGTTTGGGTGCATTTTGCATCAATGCCATGTTTAACTTGTTTTGCTCATATCTTCTAGGCCGTAGCTCCGAATTAAATGAACCTTATATGTAACTTGACTAGAATCTCGTGTAGATCCTCGTGGTGCATCTTAACTTGCTGTTTAACAACTCGAACATAAGGTTTATTCAGATCTGGACCAATTTCGAAATTTGCATATGAGGACTTACCGGAATTGTTATATGTTGTTTCCGGCCTCATTTAAACTTGCCTTGATGTGTTGTTCTTGTTTGCATCATCTCTTGCCATGAGTAGCTTCATGTAGCTTTGTCATGCATCATGCTTGTTGTGCATCATGTCTTGCTTATGTGTGGTGTGTTTACCATGTTGTGTGCTTCTTCTTGATAGTTCCCGTTTCGTTGCGATCGTGAGGATTCGTTCGTCTATGCTTGGTTCGTCTTCGTGGCTTCATTGTCTTCATGGACTCGTTCTTCTTCCTTGCGGAATTTCAGGCAAGATGACCGCTACCCCGGATCTCATTACTATCATTGCTATGCTAGTTGCTTCGTTCTATCGCTATGCTACGCTACCTATCATCTTGTTCTATCAAGCCTCCCAAATTGCCATGTCAGCCTCTAACCTTGTCACCTTTCCTAGCAAACCGTTGTGTGGCTATGTTACCGCTTTGCTCAGCCCCTCTTATAGCGTTGCTAGTTGTAGGTGAAGTTGAAGATTGCTCCATGGTGGACAGGGTTATGTTGGGATATCACAATATCTCTTATATTATTAATGCATCTATATATTTGGTAAAGGGTGGAAGGCTCGGCCTTATGTCTGGTGTTTTGTTCCACTCTTGCCACCCTAGTTTCCGTCATACCGGTATTATGTTCCCGGATTTTGCGTTCCTAACGCGGTCGGGTGATTTATGGGACCCCCCCTGACAGTTTGCTTTGAATAAAACTCCTCCAGCAAGGCCCAACCTTGGTTTTACCATTTGCCTCACCACCACCTACTTTTCCCTTGGGAGTAATCAACCCAAGGGTCATCTTTATTATAGCCCCCCGGGCCAGTGCTTGTCTAAGTGTTGGTCCGAATTGAGCAGCCTACGGGGCCACCTCGGGGAAACTCGAAGTCTGGTTTTACTCGTAGCTTGACTTATCCGGTGTTGCCCTGAGAACGAGATATGTGCAGCTCCTATCGGGATGCCGGCGCATCGGGCAACTTTGCTGGTCTTGTTTTACCATTGTCGAAATGTCTTGTAAACCGGGATTCCGAGACTGATCGGGTCTTCCTGGGAGAAGGTATATCCTTCGTTGATCGCGAGAGCTTATCATGGGCTAAGTTGGGACACCCCTGCAGGGTATAAACTTTCGAGAGCCGTGCCCGCGGTTATGTGGCAGATGGGAATTTGTTAATGTCCGGTTGTAGATAACTTGACACCAGATCCGAATTAAAACGCATCAACCGAGTGTGTAGCCGTGATGGTCTCTTCTCGGTGGAGTCCGGGAAGTGAACACGGTTTCTGTGTTATGTTTGACGTAAGTAGGTGTTCAGGATCACCTCTTGATCATTGCTAGTTGACGACCGTTCCTTTGCTCCTCTTCTCGCTCTCATTTGCGTATGTTAGCCACCATATCATGCTTAGTTGCTGCTGCAACCTCACCACCTTACCCTTTCCTTTCCCATTAAGCTTTGCTAGTCTTGATACCCATGGTAATGGGATTGCTGAGTCCTCGTGGCTCACAGATTACTACAACAATAGTTGCAGGTACAGGTTATGCGATGATCATGACGCGAGAGCGATGTTTTACTTGTGTTGGAGTTCTTCTTCTGCTTCTTCTTCGATCAGGGGATAGGTTCCAGGTCGGCAGCCTGGGCTAGCAGGGTGGATGTCGTTTGAGTTTCTGTTTGTGTTTCATCCATAGTCGGATGATGCTCTTATGTAAGGTGATGTTGTATTCGTGTGGCATTGTATGCCTTTTGTATGTATCCCCATCTATTGTGTAATGTTGATGTAATGATATCCACCTTGCAAAAGCGTTCCAATATGCGGGTCTATCCTTGGTGGGACCTTTGAGTTCCTTTTGGATAGGGTCGCATATTGGGCGTGACACAAGTGCTCAACCTACTCCCTACGTCCGTGAAAGACTGTACATTTAGAGATTTACACATTGACCAGGGTATAATTAACGCCCAAAAGTAGCAGACTTATGTGTGCATGCGACCATTGAGATAGGAAGATTAAATGAAGGCCGTTGCATGCTGTAATTAAGGATAGACATGTAGCCTATACCTACAGCACAAGTTAGTGCATTAGTCAATCAATATCGATTTCGATTAAAGGCTAAATGCACTGGAAGTGTAGATGTACATCATGTACTACTACACTCTTTGTTTTATAGCCGATGTACACTCTTTGTTGGAAGGCCGAGGGAGGACATGTGCATGCACTCACATACACAGCCAGGGCGGTTCGGGCGCAAGAGTTGGACTCATGTGGCGCCTGCGTAAAGTTTTGTTTAACTGATTTCTTTGCTCCGCCAACTGACAAGTGGGACCCAGAAACCAGGTGACAATTTAACCAGTCAACAAAGTGCCACGTCGACTATGTGGCCGGTCAGTAGGGTGCAATACGGTGCTCTACGATGAGCTAGTGATCGTATAATCGACGCAAAACTATATATAGTGACCGTAAAGAGCGTATTGTTACATACTTGACCGCCAGTGTATTTTTCTCGTTTCAAATTAAGCCATATTAATCGGAAAGGACGCAGTATGGACTACTACTAGTACTAGTACTGCTTTGATGTGTCCCCTCAACTCGCCGAACGAGGAGAAGCTTGCTTACTACGCCTCTCCCTCGCCCACGTGTGCGGTGGTTCACAGGACGAGGAGAGAGTTTTGACTACATCGCCCTCTCCCTCTTCCTCTCCCTCGCCCTCGCCCTCGCCCTCGCGGTGGACGTGCAGCAGTTCAATCGGTGTCAGATTGCCAGACGCATATTGTACTGTAGTATCATCATTGGTGGACCTTCCGAAGAGGCAAAGAGGCAAGTGCAAGGTTCACACGAGTATGAACTATTGAACCTCCCGAAGAGGCAAAGAGCCAAGCGCAAGGTTTTATAGGAGTTGTCGTCCTAGTAGGAGTGTACTACAGTTATAGAGAACGATGCTACTGTATGATGCCGCCACGTCACGTATATCTAAAGCTGTGCCACCTTTTTTTCTCAAAGAGCGTGTTGGAGCCCGTGAAACAACCACACAATTTGCATGTACACATAACACATTTACTAGTAATAAATTCTAAAGGACAAATGCTAGTATGCCACACAAGTTCATCTCCAATTCATGTGACAAATTTGTGCACGACTAGTCTACATATATTCACAGCGCTACCGTTCACAATTACCGTACTCCACTTACACGTTATAGATGGGCTACATGCATGTCCTCCTCCAGGTTCCAGTCCCAGGTGTTCTTCATGGATGGCACGATCCATAGCGGTGGGCAACGGGAATCATTGTCGCAGCTTTCTAGTCCGGTTCCACATGATGGAGACTCATCCAAGCTGAAGCGGCATAAATCAGGGATAGCGTGTCCCAGCATGTCGTTCATCCAGCGGTGCGCAATGAAGACACAACCATGCTTCATGAACGGCAGGCCTTCCGTGTCATGCACGGAAGGTGGCATCCGCTTCACAATGGGGTAGCTGTCCCCGATGAAAAGAGAGTACTCTCCAAGAGTGTTCCTCGGCACCCACGTAGCATCACGGGGGTCGAACTCGGCGCCGTTCATCTGGTACATGCGGCATCCCAAATCTGGACACATGGTGACGTACATAGTCAAGGTCCATGCATAATAATGTTGTGCTCAAATATGGCAGTCAGTAATACTGGGCAACAAATAGTACTACTCCGGTATAGAGGAAGTAAAACAACCGGCTTATTATATATAGCCACTCTTGGCTACATGGATGAGATAGTAAGACATGGAAAAACAAAAATGGTGGCAGCTAGTGGGTTCAAGTCTTCATGGGCCCAGCTAGCTATACGCGTCCTCCAAGGTAAAAAGTTCGCCTACTAGTAGTACTAAGTATACTACTAGTACAACAATGAAAGAGAGGCGAGAGGGTTAAAAATGGAATACCTGGGTAGATGGTGACGGTCCGATCGTGGTAGATTGTGTGACCATGTTGCACATCAGTGGTACCATGGGTAACGACTGCTAAGATAGTTGATCCCAATATGCCAAAGTCAGCTACAAGGTTCTAGGTTAGACCGAATCGCGGATGCAAATGCCCATCCAGGATCGGCGATCTTATTTTGATCGGGGGATGAGTTGTCCCTGCAAAATAATGGAGTACCGTTAGGGATGCAAATGATGGTTTGTGCATTCCGTTTGTAATCTCCCATACCGTAGGATGGCAACCAGATGAAACAAGTCCCCTGGCTTGTCACCGCGAAGATGCGTCCTAGATGGCGCACGGCGTCTTCGAACGTGTAGGGGTACAAATCTGCCGCCGCCAACATGCGCCAGCCTCTGCCGTTACTGCGTCTTGCATTGATGGAAATCCTTATGTCGAACACCACGATGAGATAGTAATTGTCGTAGCCGCGTCGCTTTGTCGGCGGGTCCGCAATTGCTATATTCTTCAATCTCATGTAGGCATCATCATACGTATTCAAGCCCAGCCAGTCCGGAAGGCCGATCCCAGTGGTGGAGAAGGGGTCTACCGGAACGGCCGCACTGCTGTGGATGTTGTGCAAAATGATGGTGGTATCTGGCCAGAGGTATGCAAGCCAATCTTTGTTGGTACCAACCCAGACCTATATATAAGACGGTGGGCAGCGGAGAAATTACGGGATGGAAATGGAATAACTAAGTACTACATGATCAAACTCCATTACTGACATGCTCATCGGACAAAATCTGACTACCTCTGAACGTCGGCAACTCTATCGGAGTCAACATGCAACCATGGACAGGGAGCGGTGGACTGTTCGAAGGATTGTCCCATAGAAGAACCTTCTCCTCGAGGACACATGGAAGACCAACAAGCATGGCCTTTTCCCAAACCTGTTTAAGTAGCGTCTTCAAAAAGTTGGCGCAGGAAGCACCGAGTCTTGCGGCGGTGAGGACATCGGAGTGGCGTGCGATTTCCCCCAGAGGATCGTCGTCCAAGGTCTCCCAGCCTCGACGAGGAGGAGAACCGCCTGGCGAATCCATGGGAGCAGCAACGAACTGCCTTCTCTTCGGGGGGAGGGGAACTGGCGAGGAGGAGATAAGAGCCTAGTAACCGCAGGGCCTCGTCCCTTCCAACTGTAGATCGTTCCTCAACGAAGGGGTAAGGCTATTATTTACTACTAGTACTAGCATTATGGAACGTTATGGGATTGCATTATACTATAAATAGTAGCACTAGTAAGAAATTTTTGGCACTAGGTAGTAGTTTTTGGCGTGGATTAAGAAATTTTGGGTATGTTTTTGCCATTTTTTGTACACGCCAACTAGTGTCAAAAAATGTCTTACATTATGTGACGGAGGAGTACGTACTCGTACTGTAGCAATACCAGTACTACTTTTCTCATCTACGAGTATTAGTGTGATGTACTGTACTTCTAGTCTAGTCTAGTCTAGTATAGTGCACCAGTTTTGAACTCTTGAATCTCAGGGCCAAGGAGCTACAGTTGGAAGTGGAGGGTACTACTGTTCTCTAGAACCATCGTTGTACTATCAATGCAGGGGAAGTACACCTGCGTAGTGGCCTAGTGGGTACTCTCGGTGCTATATTCAACCACTCCTCTCAAGTAGGAGTAGCTGGCCTACTCAGCCGCTCCTCTCATGCACACACTAGCAGCCTGTTTATCAGCGACGGTTACTGCGGTCTGCGGGGGCAGAACATTTGAGTTATTTGATACAGCGAGACTAGGCTTTTCGCTTCCATTTGTGGAGGTGTAATGGATCTCGTCGAACTTTGTTAGTAGTTCCTTCTTTATGAATGAGATGAAGCAAAGCTTTTGCCTCCGTTTCAAAAAAAACAAGTCAAGAGGAATTTCTTTTATAGTAGAGCCGATAATGGAGTGAAGTCCATGCGTGCAACGCCACAAGCTACAGAGTACTACTACAGCACTTTACATAGAGTGCAGAGCCCTATTGCACAGTTCCCAATGCCCCGCCAGGCTTTTCCGGCTCCTCGGGCTTAATTGGGAGGCGCTAGTTTAAATATGCCACTACTAGCTGATGAGGAAGCTGCAAGCGAGGTGCAGCTAGGGCGAGCACGCGATCCACGGGATGCTGGGAAGGAAAACCCGTTCACGTGGCTAGGCTGTCCAGTGCACCCAGATTGTGGGGCCGCACGTCCGTTTGACTTCAAAACTCAAACTACCCGTGTAAAATATTGGCTCGCAGCGAATTGTAGTAGTACTATTTTTTTTAAAAGGTTGCCGTGCGTTCGGCCGGGATCGAACCCACAAAACAAGGTATACACTCCCGCGACCACTAGTTGTACTCGTTGGAGTACAACACAACCTAGAATCGCCTTTTGTCGCTAGTAGTACGTACATTGTTCCTTACAAGAAACCCCTAATAATGCAAGAAACCACTAAAATGCCAAGAAACTACTACCACTTGCATACGTGGCAGACTTAAGATAAGACTACCTTATCAACAATTGTACATGCTCTTACCAACCAAAATCCTCGAGTGACCTCCTACCTCCGGCCCGTCCACCTAGTCATCCTCGGCCATGGGACGCAGCTACCGCCGCTGGCAGAAGGCGAGGTCAAAACCGCCGGCGGTGCGGAGCCCATGTTGCGGCAGCCCGGATGCCAGCTCCGTCCGGCGCTCGCGGCCGCTCGCTAGCCAAGATAGCTCCATCCAGCTGCTTGTCTGCAAGGTTTGCTAGCTAGATTGGCATGCAGCGCGGCGGCTTGCTCGCGCGCCGCGCTCAGGCCAGCCATCTGGCTCGAGCGAAGGCCAGCGCGACGGCTTGCTCGCTCGTGAGTCACGCTCGGGCCAGCCTGCCAACCCATGCGGAGGCCAGCGCGGCGTCTGGCCCGTCCGGCGGAGCGGCGGCCAACTCGCTCATCACCGGCGCCACCGGCGAACACGCATCAGTACTGTTTGAAGTAATGTTCAGGAAAAATAATGATTTGAGGGGGAATAACAGGATAGAAGGTCAGATGTGGGTCCCTCGTGTCAACGGTCAAACAAAATGTGTTGGTTTAAGCTGCGTCGTTAGCACGGACGTGTGGGCCAACCCAGTCATAAATGGGTTTAAACAAACTTAATCAGTAGGAGTACTAGGTAGTAGTAGTTTTTGGCGTGGATTAAGAAATTTTGGGTATATTTTTGCTATTTTTTGTACAATAGATTCTTCCTAGGGCTGGTTGAAAGTGGTAGTTTTTTGTTAAATACTCTACATATTGTAAGTAGGAGTGGAAGTTAAGCTTTGGAAGCCAATAAGCAAGGCTAGTTACATAGTGCATATGTGTACATGATTGAAAGTAAATATCAACCATGAGTGACTAATATCTTGATGGAAAATTCGAAACTATGGAATACTAGAAAAAAATACATGGTTGGAAATACTAGCAATGTTCATGTCCATTGCAACGAATCATAATTAGAATAATACTCGTTCACAAACTTGGTACAAAACACCCTAATTTTGATATACATATGTATATTATGTTTCAATTATAATATATTCCTTGGGCTATTTTGGTGAGGTCAGGGAGGGATGTGGTTGGTTTTAAGATACTAATTATGGGTTTTTTCTGCAAATTGGTAGACAAGTGGGATGTTGGTGAGAAAAGGCAACAACTTACCTCACAATCGTTAGATGTAGATCTAATGGTCAGAAATGACGGATGGCAAACACACCAACATCACCAACTTAGTCTTGTATAGGAGTACTAGCAAGATCCGTGCATTAACGGAACATCAAGATGCATTTTTTTATAAAAACACTTGTTGTGATTGACCCTTGCGGGAGTAATCCCATGTGTAAAAACTAATGATATCTCGAGAAATATGAGATAAGGTGAAGAGGAGTTGGGTGTGGTGGTGGTTGGTGGTCGGACTGAGCGGAGGCATGGGGATTGATGACGCCGGCAGCGGCCACTAGGCCAGTTTGTTCCAGAGGCTTCCTTTCTTAATTGCTCAACAATGAGGTTTGTTGGAGATAAGGACGAACGAGGGAAGGCCTTGTCTGCAAATGTGGAGAGGGGTGCGGATATCTTTTAGTTTAATTTCCATCCGTCAGATATAGATCAGACGGTCTATATTGCAAGATGGCACACGTACCATCATCACCAACTCGATTTTTTATAAAAGAAGAAATATAAGTATGGAGATACAAACGTATTATCGATACTTGCTTCCGTAAACTAGCATCTACATTCTATTCAACGCCTCGGCATGTGGGGCCTTAGCACAATGACTTCTCGACTGTGTAAAACAAAGATTTTCCCGTCGCCGACAAGGAGGGGGTGACGGCGGCACGCTTTTTGGCTTGCTCTAGTCCTAGTAGTCATACTAGGTGGTCTAAGCACGTGTAGATTTATTCTTTTTCACGTCTCGTGTTCGCCGTACTGCCACGACTGTTGATGAGTAGACGGTAAGTTATTCACGGGGAAACCCTTGTTGAGCGTGTTTGTGTGTGTGAGAGAGAGAGAGACAGTGTGCGTGTGTGATATGTTAGAGACTGGGGCAATGATAACAGATTCTTTGTGTCTATGTGTGTGGAGGATATAGAGAGACATGTACATGGGGCTTTGTGTTGTGTAACGTGGAGACACATATACATAATTAGAGAGTGAGTGTGTGAGATACACATGCGGACATGGGGAGAGATGAGGATCCAGATAAATGGGTGTTTGTGCGTGTCTGTGTGTGTTTGTGCACGCGTTTGTGTGTGACAAGGAGAGAGTGTATGTGGAGTACAGAGACCACTGATGATGTAAACCTAGTATAAGGGAAGGGGGAATGGTGTGACATGTGTAGTAGCGAGATAGCACGGGTGCGGGCGGGGGGAGAAAACTATTTGGAAGAGACATCGAGTGTGTGTGTGGGAGAGGGGTGTGAGAGCGAGAGAAAGAGAGAGCTAGCGATGGAGAGAGAGAGAGAGAGGCGAGAGGGGTCATTTGTGTCCATAAATGGCGTATAGATAGGGAGACAATGTTGATGTCTGAAATTGGCCTATGAACAGAGACGCAGGGGAAGCGAGTCATCGTGTGTGTGATAGGGACTTCATGAGAGATCTAGAATAGATGGTTTAGAGAACAATGTGCGAAATCGAGAATGATTATACATTAGGGAGCTATGCAAAGAGTCACGACATATATGTATACAGGGAAGGAGCTGGGGCGGGTCCACATGTGGGAGAGATAGAAAGAGGACAGTGGTGCACAAGGAGACAAAGTGTGCTTGTTTGCAGTGGGGGTGGTGTGTGAGGTGAGTGCGCGAGAACCACATAACTAGGGAGATAGACGTTTGGGGGCGACATTTTGTGTGTATGGGAAATATACACTCTACATAGTGCGTGTGCTTGGGTAAGAGAGATCGGGAGACCTAGAGAGTGAGGGAAGAGATGTGTGCATTCCCGGGAGACAAAGTGATAGAGACCTATGTTGGGGTCCGGACTTTACAAGAGAGAGGGGTGTTAATGTGCTCGTGTGTTGGTGTCTGGGGGAGAGAATGACTTCTCTATGTGTGTGTGTGGTGGTGGTGGTGGTGGTGGGGGTGACTTCAGATAAAGAGTGAGGTGTCTATATTTGAGGGACTTTAGCGTAATTGAGATATTGTGCACTCATGGTTAATCAATTTGTTTCACAGTTTGTACTATGAGATAACGATACTTTTGAACATGCGTGATATACCTTGATGTACCAGAATTACAAACCTAAGATTGGAATTTTGGAATTCGACTCCATCATCAGCTTTTGTAATTCATTTAAACGGAGGTACATTTTTAAGCCGGAATTTTGTGATTTCAAATTCATATATCAAACCTAGAGATATACACATACGAGCATGTTCAAACTTTATAATCATTCACTTTATTCATACACATACACATTTTTGCTTTTGTCATCATATTTAGGATAAACACATTTGGAATTTCATTTGAATTGGACCGTATGATGGTATTTGCTTGTAGTAGCTCAATGATCCATATTTGAATTGAATGGACAATCTAAGTTTCGAGTTGGAGACATTGATTTTCAAAACTTGCACATTTTTTTGCGTGCAAAACAAACAAATTGTCGGCCATGATATCATAGTCGGCCGTACGAGAGCAGAATACTTATAATTTTAGGCACCAAAAGCTTTCAAACTTCCCGCTCACATCGAAATATCACGCGCCCGAAAGTTTAGCCCTGCGATATTCTTGTTTTACCCCTGCCACATGAAGGGAAAAAGGCTGCTTTGGTAACTCCATTGTTTTCCCCTCTTTGCCCCCAACATTCTTCCCCAGAGCCCCTCCCCTTCCCCTCCCCGACCCCCCCCCAACCACGGCAAGCCGCCGAATCTAGTCCTCCGCCGCAGCGGTGGACCTCACACCCCGCCGGATCTACCTTCCGCACCTTGGAACCCCAACTGCCAACTCACCACTTCACCGGAGCCGCTTCAGCGACTGGCTTGTCCACCGCTCCAGATCTCCTTGACCGCCATCATGGTCCACCGCACCGGATCTGCTTAACCGGCGCCCTCGTCCACCACAGCGTAGGACCTTCACTGACTCCCTCGTCCGCCCCTTCGCTGGCCTTCATACAAGCCCTCGTCCTCGGCAACAGATCCGCCTCACCGAAAGCATTGTACAACATGCCCGCCGAAGCCTTCTTCCACTGCACCGGACTCGCTCCACGGACGCCATATTCAACTCCACCGGCCCTGCTTTACCGACGCTGCAGCCTCATCAGGTTATTTCGATTTGTACTCCTTCGGTTTTTCTCTTTATCGTGCAACTGTTCACTTACCACAGATGAGCTTTCTTGTATGTCGACAGGCGCCGCAACTGTAGCATCGGAGCTGCTTCAGCGTCGGCGACAGCCGGCCCAAACTCAACCGCGACACGAGCACCATCGATGATCCTTAGCTATCAAGTATGACAACGATACCCACACGCCGCCGAGAATCAGGTACTATCATCCAACGGTCGGCGCCTACATTCACTTTCCTAGCATAAGCACTGCACCTTTGAATTTCTTCAGGGCATCATTCAGTTTTTCATGAGACGCGTTATTCTGCTTGCACCTGTAGGGCCATACTTCTAGCAGTGAACATGTTACATGTGCTAAATTACATACCAGTGTACATATAGTTAATATGCTTTGGTTTTGTTCTGATGCCACCCGTTGGTTCCATCAGACTGGTTAATGTTCTCTATGCTTAATTACACATCAGCAAACTAGCATGTGGTTCCGCTGCTTTTTGTTTGTTTTACCCTACATTTTCTAATGCTAGCTATTACATCACTGCTCCGAGCCTCTGTTCATTACTTGTTTGTGTGTTCTTGATCTTCCCAAGTTGCATGACTAATTTGATGCTTCTATTAATTATGGAGCTGCCAACCCCATCAAGCAAAATATTTGTTCTTTTGGGGCTGGCACCTCGAACAAGCATAAAAATAGAGGGAAGCAGATATATTGTCGTGTATGCACACACCCTTCTTTCATTAGTTTAGATGAACCATTGATGATCAATTCGGACCAGTGCATGCGATTAAAATTAATTTTACCTAAATAGATGGTGCAGAATAAACTACAACAACTAGATTTGCAACCACGGGATGCTGACGATATTTTCAAAGAACATTGCAACAGCAGCTAGGCTTCACAGCAACATACGGTAAGCCAATGTGTTTTAGTACATGTGAAATGTAATGCGAGTGGGCCGCTTTCTTGGCCTGTGCCCTCAACGTGTAATCCTACCGAATTACAAATAGTTCAGTTGTCTGCTTTGCTGTATTGCTTGATTTGAATGCTTGTTTGTTGTTACGCTATACCTGAGTTGGCCAATATGTCAGCAGTGCCTGTTGTACTATCGTAAAGAAATGCATGCCTATTTCATTTGAGTCCTTAACTTTTCCTCTCAACTTCATCACAAGACTGTCTTCGTAGTTTATATGAGGCCACACTGTTAAGTGCTTTCTCAGATTATTTCAACTGCTTAGATGCCTTGGCAACTTAAATATAGCGGTTGTACACTCCCTTTCAACTAGGGATGTCAACTGGGTCCCGTTTAATCCCGATTAAAGTCCACTAGTGGTATGATAGTTCAGAAGAGTTTTTATTTTTTTAGGAAAATGAACTAGGGAGGTAGCAAAAACTAACTAGATGGGACTGGCGGATGTCGTTTATTTGCCACTTACACCCCTAGTTTCATCTTACCATTTTAATTTCTTTTCCGCTGATGCTGCTTCGAACCATTCAAATATAGTTTGCCATGCTCGGCAATAATTCGTCCATCGTTTACCTTTGGATCATACGATAACTATCTCTTACTTATGTCCACCGGAAACCTTTCAGGATGCCGTTCACACTAGGACACAATGTACAACCCCAGAATCTATTTGTGGAAGCAGTGCGCCATCCATATTACAAGATGGTAGCAGTTCAGAGGCAACACCACCGGAGAGCGGTCTGAGCACATATATTATAGTGCTTGAGGCTCTACTAGAGGCAGAAAGAGATGGTGTGGCTGCCATGAATGAGGTAATCTTTATCTTGAGGCTGGAAATTACGGAATTAGAGGCACGCATTATGCAAGCAACCCAAGAATTGGAGGAAGTAAGAATGTTGCATTTGAAGACGGAGGAGGTCCTGCTGTTTCTGCTATCTGAAGCCCAAGGTAATCCCGGTTCTTCTTTAGATACCAGTTGAAATTGTCATTAGATTATTGTACTTGCATGTTGTGTCATGTCTCTGAATGGATTATGTTGCAAGACCCCCTATGTTGTCCGGAATTCCATGTTGTCCATGTGTTGTAATGATCCGAAATTTTTAGGCGAGGTAATCCTCAGTACTTGTATGATTGACATAAGGTGAACTGTTTTTCGTGTGAGCATATTGTATTGGATGAAATAACTGTTTGAATCAGAGTGTATCCAACCTACTGAATTCGAAGATCACGGCATTTCTAAATCATAATCTTTTATAAAGGTGGAATAAATCTTTGTTGTGGTGTTGAAGAAATAGATAACAAAACATATAATTATCTGTGGATATTCGTAATCGAATACAAATTGGATTTGAATTTAGTTTGCCAGGTCCCAGGGCAAACGTGAATGCTAATTCTCCCAAGTTTTGAATGAAGCGGCTAAACACCCACTATAATTTGTGGGCTGCCCGAAGCAAGTGTTTGCGAGATGGAAATTACCGTCTACCCCTGACACTGAGTACATCCTTATCGACCGGATTTACACTGCTGTCGATAGGGGTAGACTAGTAACTTCAATCAGACATGACACGACGGCCTCTGAGCCCATTCAGATATGGTGGGCGCCAAACGTGGGCGGCAAAACACATTTGATTCAAGATCGTCCGAAAGACATGTGTCTCTTCCTCCATTTCCCCATTCATACACGGTGGGCGGCAAAACAAACTCTCCTCATCCGAAATCGATGTAGGCTAATATTTTAAATAGGGGCAGATGTGTAACTTCCATCAGACATGACACAACCGCCCTACCTGTCAGCCCCGTTCATACACTGTGGGCGCCAACCGTGGGCGGCAAAACACCCTCTCCTCGCCCAAAATAGTTACCGGCAAATATTTGGGAGATGCGAGATTACCGTCCTATCCTCAGCCGATGTGATGTCCGAAATTTTAAACGGGGGATAAGTTCGTAACTTTCCCCCATTTCAGAGAAGCGCGTCCCAAAGTTTGAGATCCCCCTCCCCTCCATTTCCCCATTCATACACCGTCGGCGGCACGACAACCTCCGCACTGCGTCCAGCCTCCTCCGTCCGCCACCGCATCCTCCACCTTGCCGGAGCCGCTACCCCTACCCCATCGTCCACTGCAGGAGATGGTCGTCTCTCATCCACGGCGCTGGACCAGGATCCTTTCATCGCCTCCTCTCACTTCATCGGTGTCGTCATCCACCTTGCCGTTGCCGCTCCTACGACTGCCTCGTCCATGGCAACATGATATATCCCCCGACCCGGCCGTCTGTCGTCTAAAGTCTTCTTCCCCATCGCCGACAGCCATCGCACCCGCAGCACCCTCAACGTATCAGCATAGGCCTACACGGCGTCGCAAGAGAGGTGGTACTCTTCCATATGTGCTTAAGTTATTGATCTCACCCGGAAAATAGATCGTAATTTGTTTACTGTACTTTTCTTGTCCGTACCAAATCATAGTGGCTAGTTGAAAGCAAACATTGGTTGCGAAGTAGCTTTGTCCGGTTTGCACCTTTAGATCCGCCATGGCACGGGCACTATACTCATAAAGCTTATGGTTTCCCCCTTTTATATTCACTACCATCATTGTAGGTGCTTCGTGTCGTGCTAGCACTGCTCCTCAAGACCTCAACCCAAAGCTTACGTGTTGAAATACGAATATGATATGATGCTCATATCACTAAAACAGAGAACGTTTAATTGGTCACCTAATGTTCCTATATTCGTTTCGAAAAGCATGTGCGCCACCCACTGGTCCAGATAGTTTCACTTTCCTGTTTTTTCTCTTGATGCTTAGGGTTTTCCCCTTTTATCTACTCTACTATGATCTGTGTAGGTGCTTTCTGGCGTACTGGCATTACTCCACCCTTCAAGCTAAACAACACAACACTCAGAATTCGAAAGCTTAGTTGTTCAAATATGATTGTGATATGATACTGATATTAGTTAACCGACACATTTAATTGGTTAGCTAAAGGTCCCACTTGAGTTTCCAAATGCATGTCGCGACATATAGAGAGACAACATAATTGCATTTCTTTGTCACTTGTTGACCGTACTTTCTTGTCCATACCAAATCTTAGTTGTTATTTCAAAGCAAACATCGGTTGCTAACTACCCTTTTCGTGGTTTGCAGCTTCAGATCTACCATCCCACTGCCACGGTCAACACTGTACTCATCATGCTTATGTTTTCCCCATTTTATGATGACCACAATCAGCCTACGTGGTTCGTGTCGTAATAGCACTGCTCCACCCATCGAGCTAAACAAGCTTAGTTGTACAAATTCATATCTGATATTATTGCTGATATTAGTAAAACTGAGAGATGTTTAATTGGTGAGCTAAATGTTCCTACTTTAGTTTCGAAATGCATGTGAGCCACATATGGAGAGACCGGAAAGAATAGTATTTCTCTGTGCGCTCTGGTTCATCATGGGTGGCCAACCGACATTGTATTGAAAGACTTGTAATATCTTCAACCTACTTGCTCTTCTGCTCTTCTTTAAGATGATACTCTTCTCTTGCGGTCGACTGGTCAGGTCGAGTTGTTCTCCCTTAGTATATTTTGAATCTGTCAGGTCAGGTCGACTTGTTCTTCTTTACTATATGTTGAAGCTATCATCTGCGAAGTGTCATCACTTCTGGAGCTCTCATATTTTGAGTAGTAGGCCACATTATATTAATGCACACAACAAATTACAGCATGCATGGCATCTTTTAAAAGAATTACAGAGATATCACAAAGGGGTATACAGGGAGGCAGTATTGGATTAGAATCACTTCTGCATTACAAAAAAAATCTCACTTGTTTTTATGTTTTCATTCATGTCAGATATTGAACATTATCAAAATGAATATGAGAATGGGCGCACGAGAGGAATATTGCGGAGCGATCCACTGGCTAACAAACTTGGCATGGTGGAGGATGGCCTATCTTATTCACCCATCAAGGTGCTTGCTCTAGCTTTGCAAAGTTGTATTCTTTTGACTATGAACAGTAGGGGAAAACCCCACTGCAATTTTTATTAAAAAAACAGAGAGCAAGTATCACTGTACAAAAAGAGCCAAAAGAGAAAGAAGGAACTAACTAAAAGCTAAAACTACTAGAGAAAGGTAGAAAAAAGGGCTTGAGGTGAGCCCCTAAAAAAAGAGCTAACACAACTACAAGACAAAAACAAAGGATCAAAGTCCTTAAGAAGAGAGCAGGATATCCAGCCAAGAGTTGTAATCATTGGCATACTTATTCTTGATTCGGTGGGAAAGAAGCTTCATTTCTTCGAAGTAAATGTGCTTCCATCTCTGAAAGGAAGGTTGAATTCTCTCAAAAATCTTGTTGTTTCTGACAATCCAAATAGCCCAAGACCCCAGGATGATAATTTCCATGAAGAAGGGTACACCTAGCTTCTCCTTAAGATCCTGGAAAGCTTCAAGAAGAGACAAGTTTGGATTTCTTTGAGGACATATGAAGTCCCAGCAATTCCTTGAGAATTGGCATCCCCAAAATAAATGATGAAGTGTCTCCTCTTGCTGACAGTTCAACACAGCACAGTTGTTATTTCCTCCAAAACAAAACTTTTCCTTCTCAGCAGGTTTCTTGTGTTCACTCTATCATGTAGAAGCATCCAGAAGAACATTTTGTGTTTAGGTTGGCAAGAAGATTTCCATACCCAAGAAAAATGTGGAGGAACTTGTTTTACTCCAATGATCACATTGTATGCTTTTGAGGCAGTAAAGGTATTGCTTCCCAAATGTAACTCCAAGTGTCAGTCATGCCTTGAAAATCTGATTGTCTTAGAATGTGACATATGTCTTCAAGTTGGAGGAACTGTTGATGGGCTTGAATAGATAGGGGTAGATGGAATAAATCTTCAAGGTATTCTGTGTTGACCACTTGTTGCACTGTCATAGTGGAGTTCTGCACAAAGGAGAAAAGGTGAGGAAATTCTTGCTGAAAAACCACATTGCTCCATAAATCAGACCAAAAAAAGGGCAGTCCTTCCATCTCCTAGGTTGCACCTGGCCATGGCTTTGTATTGGTCAACTAGTTGCAGAATAGATTTCCACCAGAAAGATCCTACCAACTCTTGTCCTGGGAGTTTATTGTCTTGGTAATGTGTTTCCCAAATGAGGTTAACCCAAGGAATATCATGCCTATTGTAGAATTTATGCAGATTTTTCATTAGCAGAGCTTTATTCTGAGAAAAAATGTCCATGACTCCCAAACCACCTTGGTTCTTTGGTCTGCAAACTGTAGTCCAAGCTACAGAAGCAGTTCTATGATCTTCCATGTCTGACCCCCTCCATAGGCAATGCCTCAGGTATTTGATCACCTGATGTTTAATTGTAACTGGAACATCCAGACAAGCCATGAAAAAGATTGGAAGTGAAGCCAGCACAGATTTTACCAATAAAACTCTTCCAGCACTTGTCATGAAAGTGGCCAAGCCTGCTAATCTTTTTGCAATACTTTGAACCATTGGCATACATTGCTCAACACTAGGCTTATACAAACCTAGGGGAAGTCCCAAATAAGTAAATGGGAAAGCTCCTCTTTGACAGTTTAGAGTCTTAGTAAAAATCTCCACTCTTTCCTCACTGATGTTAATTGGAACCAAAATGGATTTCTGGTAGTTCACCTTAAGCCCTGTGGCTGTGGCAAAGGTGTTCAGGAGAGCTTTTAGACAGAAAAGTTCTCTGGCATCTGCTTTCATAACTAGCAAGGTATCATCAGCATATTGCACTACTGGGAAATCAGGGCAAGAATTTATTTGCAGAGGAGTAGAAAGAAGCCCAAGGTCTCTTGCTTTATTTAGAATGGATTGCAACAAATCAGCAGCTAGGACAAACAGAAGTGGAGACAGGGGGTCACCTTGTTTGACTCCTCTTCTGCAGTAAATTTTTTTGCCAGGTACTCCATTTAACATGACAGCAGAAGAAGCAGAATTAAACAGCATTTGTATCCAAGAGATCCATCTCTCCCCAAAACCTTTAGCTCTCAAAATGTCAATTATGGCTTGGTGCTCAATAGTATCAAATGCTTTTTCAAAGTCCAACTTGAGAACCAGAAGCTCCTTCCTTGATTTGTAGCATTGATGTAAGTATTCATAAGACCATCCTAAGCAATCTTGAATCACTCTGTTTTTAAAAAACCCATATTGGTTTATGTGAATTAGTTGCAAAATAATTTTTTGCAGCCTGTTTGCCATCAATTTTGTGATAATCTTGAACACACCATTCAGTAGAGAGATAGGTCTAAAATCATTTGGAGTCAAAGGCACTTCCTTCTTTGGAACCAATGTAATGTAAGAAGTATTGATGCTCTCAAGAGAAATGTTACCAGCATGGAAAGCATGGATGCGATTCTTTACATCTTGTCCTATGATATCCCAACAAGTCTTAATAAATTCATTATTGAAACCATCTGGGCCAGGAGATTTGTCATGTGGCAACTCCTTCACAATCTGATTGATCTCTTCATCAGTGAAATGCTTTTCCAAATCTTGAAATATTTCAGGGTTGCTGTGCTGATGCAATAAATTTTGAAGATCAAAATGCATTGTGTGTCCCTCTGATTTGCCCAATCTTTTTTTAAAAGCTTCCCAAAGAATACCAGCTTTCCCATCATGGTCAGAGATTTCTACATTGTCCTCATTTCTGAGTATTGCAATTTTATTGTGCCTAAAGTTAATTGAGGCTTTTGTGTGGAAGAACTTTGTGTTTTCATCTCCAAACTTAACTCCCTTAATCTTTCCTCTTTGTTTCCAGTAAATCTTTTGATTGTTGAGAATGGTCAATAAGTGATCTTTCAACATGTTTCTGCAGTTCCACTCAAAAGTGTTGAGCACTCTGAATTCCTCAAAGAAATCAAGCAGATAGATGCATTCATTAATTTCAGCAATTTGTTTTCTCATACAGGGCAGGTCCTTGATCCAAAGTTTGATACTCCTTCTGAGGTGTTTCAACTTAGCATTTATGATTTTAGCAGGTTCAGTAAACCCTACTAGAATGTCCCAGGCATTCTTAACAATATCCTTGAAAGAGGAATGCTTCAACCAGTAATTTTCAAACCTGAAAACTTTTGATTTTGGAATTGTGGTCCCCACTTTGATCATGCAAGGCAGATGATCAGAGATTGGTCTAGCAAGTGGCAGGGCTGTAGTGTCAGGATAAGAAGTCATCCAAGCAGCAGAAGTGAAAAACCAGTCCAACTTCTCTAGCAGAGGGTTCTCTTGCATATTACTCCAACTATACTTTCTGCCCTTTAATGGAAGTTCCACTAGCCCCAAATTGCTGATAGCTTCATTAAAGAGAAGCATTCGGTTGATATCACCCCCAGGTTTATTTCTGTCAGAAGGAGATCTGATGAAATTAAAATCACCCATGATAATCCAGTCCTCTTCAGGAGGCATTTCAATATTGCTAAACCAGTTAAGAAATTCCACTTTGTCAACTTGCTCACAGGGCCCATAAATGTTTGTTAAGATCCATGTTTGTGCAGAACTGTTACATGTGAATTTAACAGATAATGAGAATCTGTTAGAAAACAGGAGTTCCCCTTTGAAAAGCCCTTCATTCCAAGCAATCAAAATCCCTCCAGATGCCCCCATTGAAGGAAGAAATTCAAATTTATTAAATCTCCTAGGACAGAACTTATGGATGTAAGTCATATCAAAATTGTCTCTCTTTGTTTCTTGCAAACAAAGGATGCCAGCAGCACTCTCTTCAATTTTTTGGTTAATGGCCAGCCATTTATTTTCTGAGTTAAGACCCCTGATGTTCCAATTTAAAATACTCCAAGATCTGTTGTTATTCATAATTGAAAACTAATTGTTTTTTAGCAGTACTCAAGGCCCAGCCCTTGAGACAAAGATCTATATGAGGCCTGGAACTGTTGGGTATAACATCCCTGTTTAGAAACTGAATAAATCCCCTCCAAGTGAGGCTCTGACAGGCAGATAACAAAACAAATATGATCCAACCCACATCATCAGAGAACCAGATTGTAACATTCCACAACATCTTGACAGGCATAACAGAAGTCTGAATATAGCAAGGAGCAGTAGCTAACATCATAACCCAATAGTGACACATGTCCAAAATAAGGAGAGCATAGACCCATAGGACCACAGTCTGACAGAACCATGAACAGGACAAAAGTTACATCCACCACAGGTGCACTCTTAGGGCTAAAAGAACTAATCATTAGGAACTATCTCTTTTCTTGTCCTCCTTGGCCTTGGAAACCATGGCCAACTCCTCCTTATCCAGCTCTTTGTTCTTGGGCCTCTTAGCCAGCTTCTCATGGAGCTCCTCATCAGCAACCTTGCAAAAAGATTTGGTGAGGTTCTTAACAATCTTATTCTGAAGGACTGGTGGAGCAGCATTGCATGGTAAACAGTCCTTGATAGCACATGAATTTCTTTTGAACCCATTATTCTCCTCTCTAATTCTACCACTTCTTCTTACCTGTGTTTCCACTAATGGCCCCTTTCCTCTCCTTTTCCTGGAAATGGCCTCACCAGCAGGTAGAAGAATAATGTTGTTTGGAGAGATTCTCCTGAGAGGGCTGCTGGCCTCAGAGGAAGAATGGGCTGCTGGACTCACTCCATCATTCTCCTTATCTTGGCTTGCAGAAATAATTTTCTGACAAATAGGGGCATGGGTCACAGCACAAGAATCATGAATTATAAATGTCATAGTGCCTTCCTCCTCACAATTGCCAGTTAAAGAGTGCCATAAAGGAGACTTGAGTAACTTTGTAACCCAGTCAAATCTATCAAGTGTAAGTAGCAGGTTCAGAATGAAATTGAACCAACTTACAGGGATTTCAGCAGTCATAGGGTTGTGCCCTTCCTGAGAACCTGGAGCAAAATGCTTAACCCATAGATCCAAACCTTCTTCAGAAATTAAGTGATCTCCATTAATAACTGAGAGAGCATGAGCTTGCACTAGGTTGCAATAGTCAAAAGGAGGAATTTGAGTGAAACTTGTGAACATTACCTTTAGATGAACCTGGAATGAGAGAATTGTCTTGGGATGTACCCAGTGCCACATCTGAATCATTGACTTGTTCCATAGCAGTAGCCGGATCATCCTTCTGAGCAAATCCAGACTGACTAACCAGTTTTTCTGAAGCTATCTCATGAGCAGCAGGGCCTGAGGCTGCTAATGTGGACTCCTGCTGAACTGCAATCGGTGGGTCAGGTTGCAGCAAGGCAGGCAGTTGGAGAAGTTCAACATCCTGAGCTACAGGAGCAGCCTCTACAAGACTAGGTTGATGAGCAACAGCAGCTGTAGGAAGAGCAGAAGCAGAGGGAGTATCCAAAGGCAGTAAGACCTGTTCTGGTGCAACTATCTGCAGACTAGAATTCTCCTAGACAGCAGCTTGAACAGGAATATCAAAATCATTCTGTTCCTCTAAGTCTGATGGGTAAGCCTGCAGCAGGTTCTGAAGACCAACACCCAAATGAGGAGCAGCAACTCCAACAGCATTCTGATTAACTTCATCACTAAGGTTAATTCCTCCCAGAACATTGTCAGACAGAATCCCATCTGACAGAGATACAGTAGTAGTGATGCTGCTATTGGGCACAGCCTCATTGTCATCCACCAAAACTTCTTCTTGCTGAACAATAAAAGGCTGTTGCACAGGTTGAGGGAAAGCCCAATGCCCCTGCTCCTCCCACTCATCCCACTCATCCTCATTCTCTTGCAAGTTATTGATCTGTGCATGATGAAAACCAGGAAAATCATTAGCATTCAGAGGAATGGGGTGTGGATCTATGCCAGGAGGTGGGATGGGGTCTTCATCAGGTGGACCTCCTCCTAACATTTCCTCCATAAGCACTTCGATTGAACTTGTTAGAGATTCACCCTCAAACATCTCCCCCTCTGTCCATCTTAAACTCTTAGGAATCTCAATGAGGTCAGTAACTCTAACCTTAACAAGCACCTTCCCTTTCAGAGCATCCTCTTTCTCCCAACTAATAATCTTCACAAATCTTGCAATTGCTGCAGAAATATCTTCAGTGTTGCAGTTATCAAAAGGAATACCCACAATCAACAGCCAGCAGACCCTATTGAAAGTAACTCTCCTCCAGTTGTGGTCCTCATTGTGTCTAGAGAAGGAAATGAAGACATCTCCAAAAGCATGGGGGCTATCCCTAACCAGCCTGTCTCTGTCTCTCACATGGCGGAATTGAACATAAGCTTCCCCAAACGGACATGGCTGGGTATCTCTGACCCCAACTTGCGCCACTGGTTCATGCTGCAGAAAATCCTCAAGGACCTCTCTGATATTAGGAAAAAGTACCTCATCTGGCAGTGGCTAGATAGTTGCAATCGCCCACTCCTCATGGCGGCGAGCTCGACGTGGAAGCACCACCCGAGAAACTCCCGTTCGGCCCTCGATGTGCTGAATCTGAAATCCATGAGGGATGAAAGGCTGTGGGTCTATTGGGATGTTCGCCATTGGAGGAGCCGGGCACCGGCGGAGCTCACTGCGTGTAGGAGCGGTGTCAGAGGTAGGTGGAGAAGAAGTGGATGGAGCGGCACAAAAGGAGAGAGCAGAGGAATGCGAGGAGTCCGGCACTGGTTTCGGTTGGAAATTAGAAAAATATCCCGTAACCAGCTCTTTGAATGATGACGCTTGCCTGAATTGGATAGCGGGCCCGTCCTGGGTAAACCAAGACTCCACCTCCCCTTGGGCCCAAGCACCATTTGGTGGGCTCGGGAAGGAATCGAACCGTATAAACGGCCACAGCCCAGTGCACCTGGAGCGGACCTGGTGACAAAATCTGGCTATATGGCCAACTTCGCCACACACTAAACACGTACGTGGGTCATTAATGCGGTCATGCACGTTATTGACCGGTCCATGCAGCGTGGAATCAGGGTCGTTATGGCGCCCCGTAATTCCATGAGTGATTTGCAAGATGCTAGAATCACTCCCACCTTGAATGCTGCCTGAAAGACATTGGAAAACTGAACGTGGGTCTCGCCTCGGAGAACTGTTCCAGCGATCGCCGAAGGAATCGGCTACTGGTCGTCCATTACGGCCAACCAGAGTCCACTTGGCCTCCTCCTCTTTGTAGAATAGTTGTTCTTCTCTAAGCCACTGAGGACCACCATTACCCCAAAGGCTAAAAACCATCTCGAAATCTGCTTCAGACACTTTGCCACCATTGTAAATTTGAAAACCCACCGATTTAGAAGCAACAGAGAACCTGAACGATCTATCCTTGAGATGAGCAACTCGAACACCTTGAGTGTAGCCACCAAAAGTGGCAAGAAGAGCAACGCTAACTGTATGAATATCCAATTTGAAGGAAGCACGGCTAAACGAAACCACCAAAAGAAACTCTTTTTGTCGAAAGCCTGGTGAGAACACCACCGGATGACCAAACTTGGAACGGACACTTGCCTGAAATTCCTTGCCACGGTTGAAGTTGAGGTTGACAGGCGCCATGGTCCACGATCAAAGGAGCCGCTCGAAGGAGACTAGGGTCGAGGGTAGAACGGTGAATGTCGGTGCCAAAGTGGCCACCGACGAGAAGAGTGTTGGTGCTGGATCCGGAGTGGACTCCGGCAAGGGAAAGGTGGCCGCCGGGGCCGGAGTGGCCACCGGCGCGGGGGCACTCCTAGTCGCCTCTCCTAGTCTCCTCTCTCCGATACTTGCAGGGTCGATGAAGGTCCTCACATCTATCTGCAAAGTTGTATTGGTCGCACATATTTTGCATCTGACCTCTTGCGTTACTTCTACTTTGTTACACCGTCTGCTTAGTTTAAGCATCATATATGATCATATGCCATACCTATCCATTTTCTGTACCTATTCCATGTGTCATCACACTATGTTTTTCCAGTCAAATGTTGTTCTTTCGTAATAGATGTCCAAAAGGAAGAGGGTGAGTGCAGATCCTCAAGGAGTACAAACTAGGTATTTGGAAAAGGTAGTGATACCTATTAAATCATATAGATCAGCAGCCATAGAAAACACAGGCCCAACTGTACCACACTTTACCCCTACTCCAGTGGCCAAACCCCTATTAGAACTGCTGGGAGCCCAGCGTCAGGTACTGTCTATGATATCAATTCAAAATTTGAACTCCTAAATTTCTGCTTGTGCCTTACCTTCTCTCTTGTATGAAAACTAATTTCAGATGAATCTCCTTGCTCAAAGGATCATACGATCTCAAAACAATAATGGGCTCTGCATTGCTCTCGTCACTACCTCTCTCCCTTTTGCCTTGTAACGCTGTACTTAATTAATTGCTATTTGATTGTGTATCATTAGTCTGCACCTGAGCTTCATTATCCTCTGTTTCTTCCAATATTATTTGATCTATATTTAGTCTTTGCAAAATGTAGAATAATGGCAATGCTTATAAAGAATTTTCTTTGGGGAATTTATTGAATTATCCTTCCATCAACATGGAGAAGGGCTTTGTCCAGCCCGTGTTAACATGTAATGTAAGTTCATCCTTCTCAAGCCTTCAAACTTTGTTCTAGTATAGATTTGGATAGGCATCATTTCCTCCACTGCTGTTTGCTTTGCTGTTTACATCTGATTGGATGTTTGCAACAACTACCAGTTTGAAATTGTAGTTGTAAAAACATGTTCCTTATGCAATACTGATCCATTTATTTGCTTATATAATTGTGAAACCTGTTACGTGTCTCCTTGTTTCTCTTTCAGAGTCGTATCTCTTACGCCAGGCAGAACTTCAGGGAAGATAGTGAGCCAAACCATCTTGTGGACAACGAGATGACCCCAAGGTCCTGTCTTGATGAAGACAGTGAGTTGAAGCTACTCACCAGCAGGTGTGAGACAACCTCTGTGTAGTCGCTGCCTCAATCAGTTCGACTTCTTCAGTCTCAACTTAAAGCGGAAAGGCTTGCTTCAGCTCAGCTCCGACTTGAAGTCAAAGATGCAATGAAGATGTCAGAGGACTACCGTGCGCACCATCAAGCCTTAAATCTAGTGTTGATGCATCTATCGTTGACACAACTGAGGTCTACTCAGCTTCTTCAGCTGTTTGGGGGGCCCTTCCTGGCCAGGCCTAGTGCCTTCTGAAGTGCTCTCAGTTTTGTATATTTTTTTGTCGGCGCGTTTATTTGCACTGGTGGCGAACTTTGATGCCCAGTGGATGTAATATGTGATAGCCGTGATAGCCTAGCATAAGTTGCTTGCTTATTTATTTCCTTGTTGTCTTGTTTATTTGTTTGCTTGTAGTCATTGCAATTCTTTTTCCGCGGTTTGCTAGTGGCTGCAATAACCTATTTTTTGAAACTAGGCTACAATAACCATGGGCTAATATTTACTGTAGTGACACTAGGCCTCCTACGGGCCGTAGAAACAGTGGGCCTTCTACGGGCCATAGAAACAATGGGCCTTCTAAGGGTCGTACAAACAATGGGCTTTCTACGGGCCGTATCATAAATGGGCCTTATACGGGCAGTATGATAACATGGGCCAATAACAGGCCGCATTATGGCCGTAAATGGGCTAGAGTTGGAATCGTCCGTTCATGGGCCGACCATAACGGGCCATCGTTAATAGGTCGTATTTCATGACGCTATGAAAACGGCCCAACGTATTAACGGACCACAAACAGGCCGACTGTAACCACTGGCTGAATTTGGCCCACAAGCAGAAAATGACAGTAACGGGCCGTAAGTAAATGCTGGAAATGAGCCCAAGAATAAATGGGTTCCGAGAAGGCCGAAAGATAACATGGGCTGGAAACGGCCCAACGGAATAACGGGCCATTAATGGGTATAAAGTGATACACTGTTCATTACGGGCCAGTTTCACCACGGGCCGTTAATGGGTGTAAAGTGATACACTGTTCATTACGGGCCAGTTTCACCACGGGCCGTTAATAGGCCAAGAGTTACATAGGGCCTCATATGGGCCGAAAGATGTCATGGGCCATACATGGGCCAGAAGTGAAAACGGGATGGAATCATATTGGGTGGCCCACATGACACTACTGGGCCTAATTCGGATAGGGCATAACGGGCCTTGGGTTAGCGGGCTGTAAATGGGCTATATGAGAACAAGCCGTTAACAGGCTTTCCATGGGCCGGCCCGCCACATTTTGACCAAGTCAAACGGGCTGGCCTTTTCACAGGAATGGGCCTCTATTGGGCCGTGCCACGTGTCTACATATCATAGGCGCCTTCCGTCCAATAAGTGGATGACATCTGTCCCAACGATGAGCAGACACGTGTTTCCTCCAGCCAATGATGATTTTACACGTGGAAAATCCCCATTGGTCGAGGCTGTTAACGGGTTATCGGATCCAAAACCCGACCCGATAGCTTAACGGCATTCCGTTACGGTGGATGCCACGTGTCGGTCACCCTTGACGAAAGCACTTCTGTGACGCGCGATTTATCGTCATGGAAGTGGACACTTCCGTGATGATAATTTTGGTAATGTCATGGAACACTTCTACGACAGCACAGGTATGACTATCTTGATTCTGTCATAAATTTGTCATGGATGTACATGCATGACAAAAAACGCGACCTACCGTGACAAACACGTATCATCACGGAAGTGTATTTTTTTGTAGTGATGACAGGAATTGGTCATTCACATGGTTAGTCATAAAATCCTACATAAAGCTTGTGGATCACTGAATATGATATGTTTGATTCCTTGCAATAGTTTTGCGATATAGAGATGATAATATGTGGGAGGTTCTAGTAGATGGTTGTGTTTAGTAAGGATATTGGTGTTAAGGGTTGTGATTCCCGAAGCCTGCACGTATGGTCTCCTAACTATGTAACCAAATTGGCGTGCATTGTATTTTGATTGTTTATCTTTGCGTGAAGGTCGGGGGCGCGCGATGGTTAACTCCTACCAACCTCCCCCCTAGGAGCATGCGTAGTAGTACTTTGCTTCGAGGGCTAATAAACTTTTGCAATAAGTATATGAGTTCTTTATGACTAATGTGAGTCCATGGATTATACGCACTCTTACCCTTCCATCATTGCTAGCCTCTTCGGTACCGTCCATTGCCCTTTCTCACCTCGAGAGTTGGTGCAAACTTCACCGGTGCATCCAAACCCCGTGATATGATACGCTCTATCACACATAAGCCTCCTTATATCTTCCTCAAAACAGCCACCATACCTACCTATCATGGCATTTCCATAGCCATTCCGAGATATATTGCCATGCAACTTCCATCATCATCATATACATGACTTGAGCATTCATTGTCATACTACTTTGCATGATCGTAAGATAGCTAGCATGATGTTTACATGGCTTGTCCGTTTTTTGATGTCATTGCTACGCTAGATCATTGCACATCCCGGTACACCGCCGGAGGCATTCATATAGAGTCATATCTTTGTTCTAGATATCGATTTGTAATATTGAGTTGTAAGTAAATAAAAGTGTGATGATCATCATTATTAGAGCATTGCCCCAGTGAGGAAAGGATGATGGAGACTATGATTCCTCCACAAGTTGGGATGAGTCTCCGGACTTTATGGAAAATAAAAGAGGCCAAAGAAGCCCAAATAATAATAAAAAAAGAGGCCAAAGAAGCCCACCAAAAAAAGAGAAAATAAGAAAAGAGAGAAAAAGAAAGAAGGGGCAATGTTACTATCCTTTTACCACACATGTGCTTCAAATAGCACCATGTTCTTCATATAGAGAGTCTCTTGAGTTATCACTTTCATATACTAGCGGGAATTTTCATTATAGAACTTGGCTTGTATATTCTGACGATGGGCTTCCTCAAATGCCCGAGGTCTTCGTGAGCAAGCAAGTTGGATGCACACCCACTTAGTTTCCAGTTTGAGCTTTCATACACTTATAGCTCTTAGTGCATTCGTTGCATGGCAATCCCTACTCCTCGCATTGACATCAATTGATGGGCATTTCCATAGCCCGTTGATTAGCCGCTTCGATGTGAGACTTTCTCCCTTTTTGTCTTCTCCACACAACCTCCACCATTATACTCTATTCCACCTATAGTACTATATCCATGACTTGTGCTCATGTATTGCGTGAGGGTTGAAAAGGCTGAAGCGTGTTAAAAAGTATGAACCAATTAATTGGCTGACATCGGGATGAGCATGTGATGTCTACTACACAACCTTCTTCTTGTAGACGTTGTTGGGCCTACAAGTGCACATGTTTGTAGGACAGTAGCAAATTTCCCTCAAGTGGATGACCTAAGGTTTATCAATCCGTAGGAGGCGTAGGATGAAGATGGTCTCTCTCAAGCAACCCTGCAACCAAATAACAAAAAGTCTCTTGTGTCCCCAACACACCCAATACAATGGCAAATTGTATAGGTGCACTAGTTCGGCGAAGAGATGGTGATACAAGTGCAAAATAGATAGTAGATATAGGTTTTTGTAATCTGAAATAATAAAAACAGCAAGGTAACAAGCGGTAAGAGTGAGCGTAAACGATATTGCAATGATAGGAAACAAGGCCTAGGGTTCATACTTTCACTAGTGTAAGTTCTCTCAACAATAATAACATAGATAGAACATATGACAATCCCTCAACATGCAACAAAGAGTCACTCCAAAGACACTAATAGCGGAGAACAAACGTAGAGATTATGGTCGGGTACGAAACCACCACAAAGCTATTCTTTCGGATCGATCTATAAAAGAGTTCGTACTAGAATAACACCTTAAGATACAAATCAACCAAAACCCTAATGTCACCTAGATACTCCATTATCACCTCAAGTATCCGTGGGCATGATTATACGATATGCATCACACAATCTCAGATTCATCCAACCAACATAAAAGTACTTCAAAGAGTGCCCCAAAGTTTCTATCGGAGAGTCAAGAATGTGTGCCAACCCCTATGCATAGGTTCCCAAGTGTCACGAAACCCGCAAGTTGATCACCAAAACATACATCAAGTGGATCAATAGAATAACCTATTGTCACCACGGTTATCCCACGCAAGACATACATCAAGTGTTCATAAAAGACTCAATCCAATAAGATAACTTCAAAAGGGGAACTCAATTCATCACAAGAGAGTAGAGGGGGAGAAACATCATAAGATCCAACTACAATAGCAAAGCTCGGGATACATCAAGATCATGCCTTGGAGGAACATGAGAGAGAACACGAGAGAGAGAGAGAGAGAGAGAGAGAGAGATCAAACACATAGCTACTGGTACATACCCTCAGCCCCGAGGGTGAACTACTCCATCCTCGTCATGGATAGCGCCGGGATGATGAAGATGGCCTCCAGTGATGGGATCCCCCTCCGGCAGGGTGCCGGAACGGGGTCCCGATTGGTTTTTGGTGGCTACAGAGGCTTGCGGCGGCGGAACTCCCGATTTATCTTCTATTCTGGAAGTTTTAGGGTATATTGGTATACATAGGAGGAAGAGGTACGTCGGTGGACCTCCGGGGGGCTCACGAGGTAGGGGGCGCGCCCAGGGGGGAGGGGCGCGCCCCCCACCCTCGTGGGAAGCCCGGGGATCCCCTGACGTGCACTCCAAGCCCATCTGGTTGGTTTCCTTCCAAAATTAACTTCTCCAGTTGAATTCGTTCCGTTTTGACTCCGTCTGATATTCCTTTTCCTCGAAACACTGAAATAGGCATAAAACAGCAAATCTGGGCTGGGCCTCCGGTTAATAGGTTAGTCCCAAAATTAATATAAAAGTGAATAATAAAGCCCAATATTGCCTAAAACAGTAGATAAAGTAGCATGGAGCAATCAAAAATTATAGATACGTTGGAGACGTATCAAGCATCCCAAGCTTAATTCCTGCTCGTCCTCGAGTAGGTAAATGATAAAAAAGAATTTTTGATGCGGAGTGATACTTTGGCATAATTTCAATGTAAATCTTCTTAATTGTGATATGAACATTCAGATCCGAAAGATTCAAGACAAAAGTTCATATTGACATAAAAATAATAATACTTCAAGCATACTAATCAAAGCAATCATGTCTTCTCAAAATAACATGGCCAAAGAAAGTTCATCCCTACAAAATCATATAGTTAGGCTATGCTTCATTTTCGTCACACAAAGATGTTCCCAATTTCTATACCCCCGATGACAAGCCAAGCAATTGTTTCATACTCAAATAATCTCAAACTTTTTCAACCTTCACGCAATACATGAGCGCGAGCCATGGATATAGCACTATGGGTGGAATAGAATATGATGATGGGGATTGTGTGGAGAAGACAAAAAAGATAAAGTCTCACGTTGACGAGGCTAATCAACGGGCTATGGAGATGCCCATCAATTGATGTCAACATGAGGAGTAGGGATTGCCATGCAACGGATGCACTAGAGCTATGAATGCTCAACAAAAGAAAACTAGTGGGTGTGCATCCAACTTGCTTGCTCATGAAGACCTAGGGCATTTGAGGAAGCCCATCGTAGGAATATACAAGCCAAGTTCTATAATGAAAAATTCCCACTAGTATGAACAAGACAATATATGAGACTCACTATATGAAAAACATGGTGCTACTTTGAAGCACAAATATATGAGACTCACTACATGAATATCAAGGGGCTACTTTGAAGCACAAGTGTGGTAAAAGGATAGTAACATTGTCCCTTCTCTCTTTTTCTCTCATTTTTTTATTTGTTTGGGCCTTTCTCTCTTTTTTTTAATGGCTTCTTTTTTCTTTTTTTTTATTTTCGTCCGGAGTCTCATCCCGACTTATGGGGAATCATAGTCTCCATCATCCTTTCCTCACTTGGGACAATGATCTAATAATGATAATCATCACACTTTTATTTTTCTTACAACTCAACAATTACAACTCGATACTTAGAACAAAGTATGACTCTATATGAATGCCTCCGGCGGTGTACCGGGATGGTGCAATGAATCAAGAGTGACACGTATGGAAAATAATGCATGGTGGCTTTGCCACAAATACGATGTCAACTACAAGATCATGCAATGGCAATATGACAAAAGTAAAGTATGTCATGATGAACGGAACGGTGGAAAGTTGCATGGCAATATATCTCGGAATGGCTATGGAAATGCCATAATAGGTAGGTATGGTGGCTGTTTTGAGGAAGATATAAGGAGGTTTATGTGTGAAAGAGCGTATCATATCACGGGGTTTGGATGCACTGGCGAAGTTTGCACCAACTCTCAATATGAGAAAGGGCAATGCACGGTACCGAAGAGGCTAGCAAATGCGGAAAGGTAAAAGTGCGTATAATCCATGGACTCAACATTAGTCAAAAGAACTCATATACTTATTGCAAAAAATTAGAAGTCATCAAAAATCAAGTACTACGCACAATGCTCCTAGGGGGATAGGTTGGTAGGAAAAGACCATCGCTCGTCCCCGACCGCCACTCATAAGGATGCACAAGCCAGGTACACTTCATGCTTCAAATTTATTACACAACTTTACCCATACATGCATGCTACGGGACTTGCAAACTTCAACACAAGTATTTCTCAAATTCACAACTACTCAACTAGCACGACTTTGATATTATTACCTCCATATCTCAAAACAATTATTAAGCATTAAATTTATCTTAGTATTCAATTCACTCAAAAGAAAGTTTCACATATCTTGAACACTAAGTATATTAACATTAAGCAAATTACCATGCTATTAAAGACTCTCAAAACAATTTAAGTGAAGCATGAGAGATCAATAGTTTCTCCAAAACAAATCCACCACCGTGCTCTAAAAGATATAAGTGAAGTACTAGAGCAAAAACTATCAAGCTCAAAAGATATAAGTGAAGCACATAGAGTATTCTAGCAAATTCCAATTTGTGTAAGGCTCTCTCTCATTAAAGAATTTCAGATCTTGATACTTATTCAAACAGCAAGCAAAGCTAAAGAAAACTACAATGCAAGGATAGCACAACTCATGTGAAGAAGCAAAAAACTTAGGCTCAACCGATACTAACCGATAGTTGTTGAAGAAGAAAGGTGGGATGCCTACCGGGGCATCCCCAAGCTTAGATGCTTGAGACTTCTTGAAATATTATCTTGGGGTGCCTTGCGCATCCCCAAGCTTGAGCTTTTGTGTCTCCTTAATTCCTCTCATATCATGGTTTCTCTTTTTATCAAAAGCTTCATTCACAACAAACTCAACAAGAACTCGTGAGATAGGTTAGTATAAACCAATGCAAAACCTTATCATATTATACTGTAGAAAATCACTTAAATTATTATTCAACATTGCATACTAAATTCCTCTGTATATTTAATACTCCTATCATCAAATAGAATCATTAAACAAGCAAACATATGCAAACAATGCAACCATAACAGCAATCTGTCAAAACAGTACAGTCTGTAAAGAATGCAAGAGTATCAATACTTCCCTGACTCCAAAAATTATGAACTAAAATTCCCACTGTAATAAATTTATCAGAGCTCAATATGCAAAAAGATTCAACGTTATACCACGCTCTGACTTTTCTAGGGAATTTCTGCAACAGCGGTAAACTTTCTGTTTTCAAACAGCAACATGCAAACTAGCAAAATAAGCATGGCAAAGGCTATCCTTGACTTCTTTATTGAAACTAAAGAGGCAAAACACAATTCTGACTAAGATCAAGCAAAAACTAACAAAAGAAATTGACGCTCCAAGCAAAACACATATCATGTGGCGAATAAAAATATAGCTCCAAGTAAAGTTACCGATGAACAAAGACGAAAGAGGGGATGCCATCCGGGGCATCCCCAAGCTTAGTTGCTTGGTTGTCCTTGAATATTACCTTGGGGTGCCTTGGGCATCCCCAAGATTAGGCTCTTGCCACTCCTTATTCCATAGTCCATCGAATCTTTACCCAAAACTTAAAAACTTCAACCACACAAAACTCAACACAAAACTCGTAAGCTCCGTTAGTATAAGAAAATAAAACCACCACTTAGATACTGTAATGAACTCATTTTAAATTCATATTGGTGTAATATATACTATACTCCAACTTATCTATGGTTCATACCCTCCGATACTACTCATAGATTCATCAAAATAAGCAAACAACACATAGAAAACAGAATCTGTCAAAAACAGAATAGTCTGCAGTAATCTGTATAAAACGTATATTTCTAGAACCCCAAAAATTATGAAATAAATTTCTGGACCTGAGTAATTTGTCTATTAATCATGTTAAAAAATAATCAACCTAAAAGCACTCTCCAGTAAAAAAATGGCAGCTAATCTCGTGAGCGCTAAAGTTTCTGTTTTTCACAGCAAGATCACATAAATTTCACCCAAGTCTTCCCAAAGGTTCTACTTGGCACTTTATTGAAACAAAAGCTATAAAACATGATTAATACAGTATAATAATCATGTGGACACACAAAAACAGTAAGGATAAATATTGGGTTGTCTCCCAACAAGCGCTTTTCTTTAATGCCTTTTAGCTAGGCATGATGATGACAATGATGCTCACATAAAAGATAAGAATTGAAACATAACGGGAGCATCATGAAGCATATGACTAGCACTTTTAAGTCTAACCCACTTCCTACGCATAGGGATTTTGTGAGCAAACAACTTATGAGAACAATAATCAACTAGCATAGGAAGGTAACACAAGCATAGATTTAAGAATTTAAGCACATAGAGAGGAAACTTGATATTATCGCAATTCCTACAAGCATATGTTCCTCTCTCATAATAATTTTTAGTAGCATCATGAATGAATTCAACAATATAACCAGCACCTAAAGCATTCTTTTCATGATCTACTAGCATAGAAAATTTACTACTCTCAACATAAGAAAATTTCTTCTCATGAATAGTAGTGGGAGCAAACTCAACAAAATAACTATCATGTGATTGAAAATTAAGATCAAGATGACATGTTTCATGGTTATCATTATTCTTTAAAGCATACGTGTCATCACAATAATCATCATAGGTAGGAGGCATGCTTTCATCATAGTAAATTTGCCCATCAAAGCTTGGGGGACAAAAAATATCATCTTCATCAAACATAGCTTCCCCAAGCTTGTGGCTTTGCATACCATTAGCATCATGGATATTCAAGGAATTCATACTAACAACATTGCAATCATGCTCATCATTCACATATTTAGTTCCAAACATTCTATAGATTTCTTCTTCCAGCACTTGAGCACAATTATCCTTTCCATCATACTCATGAAAGATATTAAAAAGGTGAAGCGTATGAGACAAACTCAACTCCATTTTTTTGTAGTTTTCTTTTATAAACTAGACTAGTGCTAAAACAAGAAACAAAAAGATTCAATTGCAAGATCTAAAGATACACCTTCACTTACCTAGCCTCCCCGGCAACAGCGCCAGAAAACAGCTTGATGTCTACTACACAACCTTCTTCTTGTAGACGTTGTTGGGCCTGCAAGTGCACAGGTTTGTAGGACAGTAGCAAATTTCCCTCAAGTGGATGACCTAAGGTTTATCAATCCGTAGGAGGCGTAGGATGAAGATGGTCTCTCTCAAGCAACCCTGCAACCAAATAACAAAAAGTCTCTTGTGTCCCCAACACACCCAATACAATGGCAAATTGTATAGGTGCACTAGTTCGGCGAAGAGATGGTGATACAAGTGCAAAATAGATAGTAGATATAGGTTTTTGTAATCTGAAATAATAAAAACAGCAAGGTAACAAGCGGTAAGAGTGAGCATAAACGGTATTGCAATGATAGGAAACAAGGCCTAGGGTTCATACTTTCACTAGTGTAAGTTCTCTCAACAATAATAACATAGATAGAACATATGACAATCCCTCAACATGCAACAAAGAGTCACTCCAAAGACACTAATAGCGGAGAACAAACATAGAGATTATGGCCGGGTACGAAACCACCACAAAGCTATTCTTTCGGATCGATCTATAAAAGAGTTCGTACTAGAATAACACCTTAAGATACAAATCAACCAAAACCCCAATGTCACCTAGATACTCCATTGTCACCTCAAGTATCCGTGGGCATGATTATATGATATGCATCACACAATCTCAGATTCATCCAACCAACATAAAAATACTTCAAAGAGTGCCCCAAAGTTTCTACCGGAGAGTCAAGAACGTGTGCCAATCCCTATGCATAGGTTCCCAAGTGTCACGAAACCCGCAAGTTGATCACCAAAACATACATCAAGTGGATCAATAGAATAACCCATTGTCACCACGGTTATCCCACGCAAGACATACATCAAGTGTTCATAAAAGACTCAATCCAATAAGATAACTTCGAAAGGGGAAACTCAATTCATCACATGAGAGTAGAGGGGGAGAAACATCATAAGATCCAACTACAATAGCAAAGCTCGGGATACATCAAGATCGTGCCTTGGAGGAACACGAGAGAGAGAGAGATCAAACACATAGCTACTGGTACATACCCTCAGCCCCGAGGGTGAACTACTCCCTCCTCGTCATGGATAGTGCCGGGATGATGAAGATGGCCTCTGGTGATGGGATCCCCCTCCGGCAGGGTGCCGGAACGGGGTCCCGATTGGTTTTTGGTGGCTACAGAGGCTTGCGGCGGCGGAACTCCCGATCTATCTTCTGTTCTGGAAGTTTTAGGGTATATTGGTATATATAGGAGGAAGAGGTACGTCGGTGGACCTCCGGGGGGCTCACGAGGTAGGGGGGCGCGCCCAGGGGGAGGGGCGCGCCCCCCACCCTCGTGGGCAGCCCGGGGATCCCCTGACGTGCACTCCAAGTCCATCTGGTTGGTTTCCTTCCAAAATTAACTTCTCTAGTTGATTTCGTTCCGTTTTGACTCCATCTGATATTCCTTTTCCTCGAAACACTGAAATAGGCATAAAACAGCTAATCTGGGATGGGCCTCCGGTTAATAGGTTAGTCCCAAAATTAATATAAAAGTGGATATTAAAGCCCAATATTGCCTAAAACACTAGATAAAGTAGCATGGAGCAATCAAAAATTATAGATACGTTGGAGACGTATCAGCATGAGGGGTACCTTGTGTTAAGAAAAGGAAGCATACAAGACTATATGATTTTGTAGGGACAACATTCTTTAGCATTGATATTTTGAAAGACATGATTGCTTGTTGGGATGCCTGAATTATTATTATTTTTTATGTCAAATGATAGACAATTGCCTTGAATCACTCGTGTCTTAATATTCATGCCATGATTAGATACATGATCAAGATTATGCTAGGTAGCATTCCACATCAAAAATTATCTTTTTTATCATTTACCTACTCGAGGACGAGCAGGAATTAAGCTTGGGGATGCTGATACGTCTCCGTCGTATCTATAATTTTTGATTGTTCCATGCCAATATTATTCAACTTTCATATACTTTTGGCAACTTTTTATACTATTTTTGGGACTAACATATTGATCCAGTGCCCAGTGCCAGTTCCTGTTTGTTGCATGTTTTATGTTTCGCAGAAACCCCATATCAAACAGAGTCCAACGGGATAAAAACGGACGGAGAATATTTTTGGAATATTTGTGATTTTTGGGAAGAAGAATCAACGCGAGACGGTGCCCGAGGGGGCCACGAGGCAGGGGGCGTGCCCCTGACCCTCATGGACACCTCGTAAGGCGGTTGACGCTCTTCTTTTGCCGCAAGAAAGCTAATTTTCGGAGAAAAATTTGGGCGAAGGTTTCAACCCAATCGGAGTTACGGATCTCCGGATATAAAAGAAACGGTGAAATGGCAGAATCTGGGAACGCAGAAACAGAGAGAGACAGAGAGACGGATCCAATCTCGGAGGGGCTCTCGCCCCTCCCACACCATGGAGACCATGGACCAGAGGGGAAACCCTTCTCCCATCTAGGGAGAGGGTCAAGGAAGAAGAAGAAGAAGGGGGGCTCTCTCCCCCTTGCTTTCGGTGGCGCCGGAACGCCGCCGGGGGCCATCATCATCGCCGCGATCTACACCAACACCTCCATCATCTTCACCAACGTCTCCATCACCTTCCCCCATCTATATTCAACGGCCCACTCTCGCGCAATCCGTTGTACCCTCTACTTGAACATGGTGCTTTTATGCTTCATATTATTATCCAATGATGTGTTGCCATCCTATGATGTCTGAGCGTTTTCCTATCGGTAATTGGTGAATTGCTATGATTGGTTTAATTTGCTTGTGGTTATATTGCTGCCCTATTGTGCCCTCCGTGTCGCGCAAGCATGAGGGATTCCCGCTGTAGGGTGTTGCAATACGTTCATGATTCGCTTATAGTGGGTTGCTTGAGTGACAGAAGGATAAACCCAAATAAGGGGGTTGTGGCGTATGGGATAAAGGGGACTTGATGCTTTAATGCTATGGTTGGGTTTTACCTTAATGATCTTTAGTAGTTGCGGATGCTTGCTAGAGTTCCAATCATAAGTGCATATGATCCAAGAAGAGAAAGTATGTTAGCTTATGCCTTCCCCACATAAAACTTGCTATCGGTCTAGTAAAGTAGTCGATTGCTTAGGGACAATTTCACAACTCCTACCACCACTTTTCCACACTCGCTATATTTACTTTATTGGTTCTTTATCTAAACAGCCCCTACTTTTTATTCACGTGCTTTTTATGTTCTTGCAAACCTATCCAACAACACCTACAAAGTACTTTTAGTTCCATACTTGTTCTAGGTAAAACGAACGTTAAGCGTGCGTAGAGTTGTATCGATGGTCGATAGAACTTGAGGGAATATTTGTTCTACCTTTAGCTCCTCATTGGGTTCGACACTCTTACTTATCGAAAGAGGCTATAATTAATCCCCTATACTTGTGGGTTATCAGTGACGCGTGAGCCCTGCACGCGTCGGAGAGGTGAAAAATGGAGGGGCGGTGGAGAGAAAGAAAGAGCAGAGGGAATTAAAACGGAGGAAGACGAAAGTGAGGACGAGAGGATTCGTGAGAGATAAGGAAAGGGAGTGTAGCGTGGGGCCGGACACGTGTCCCGTGCCAGAGGAGGTTTATTAAGCGTGGAAATTAGCCAGATTAGAAATATCGTTTTCCCTTGTTTATTGCATCTGATACGTTTGTTCTCACAGACGAATAAATAATTCAAAGTATCACACGTGTGGCACAAAATAACACCATCCTAACATTTTTTACAACTAAAATTAGCATCTGAACAAAAACTGAAACTTATCATCCAAACAAAAAGTTGTCATACTTCACAACTAAAATTACCCTAAAACAAAAACTTGCCATAAAAAACGTCAGGGTGAAATTGCGTTGCTTCATGTCACACGTGTGACACTTGTCAGGCTAAAAAAGTATTGTTTGTCAAAAAAAAAAGTACTTACATGTAATTATGTTCGTCGCCTCCTTCCTTTCCACCCCCGTCTATCGGCAGACGCAAAAAGGGACGAAAAACCAAACTTCTCCCGCAAGACTGGCTCGCACCAAATCGCATCGCCCTTGGAGTCGCCCCTCACTGATCCCTTGGCGTCCTGCTTCCCAAGCCACAGCCCACAGGCCCCCACGCCCAGCTCCTCCCGCTCCGATTTCACAGCCTGCGAGCTAGCCATGTCGATTCGGCCGCTGTTGCTGCCGGAGCCGCCGGGCGAGGTGGATCGGGCGCCGGAGATCTTCGCGGGTGGCGTGGCCGCGGTGCGCCGCGCAGTTGTCATCGGGAACGGCTGCGCCGGCGCCGAGAACCAGTGCCTCGGCCTCGTCCGCGCCCTCGGCCTGGCCGACCGCCTCACGCTCTACGTAAGCAGAGCGCCGCCCCTCTCGTTTCCTCTCGTCCTGCTATGACTGTGTGACAGGATCGTTGTTAGTGCCCTTGTTAATCATGTCATCAGCTTAGCGTGGCATCGCGTATTGCGATTTAATTATTTACTTAGTAAATTTTACTAGAATAAAGCCCGTTGCTTGCAACCAATTTACTTGCAATGGAGAAGATTAGCCAGATGTGTATAATTTAGTTACTGGAATTATGTTTTGTTTGAAGTACATGTACCAGGAGCCTATTCAGGTATTTTCTAGAAGTGAATTCTCTAGAAGAGGATCAAAAGTAGTGGATACTAGAATTATCCGGTTGAGCCTATTCAGGTATTCCCTAAAGGTGAATTCTCTAGAAGAGGCTCTAAATATGTATTTGGCTTCTTGGATGCTTATCAGACGCCACAAAGCATTTCAGATGATGTGGCGTTTTGTTAGCTCTTCTTTTGCACTCAGCTTTGATAAGAGGTTGATTTGATCATCTTATATTTTTGCTGTAACATTATACTACCTTGACATTGCTGTTGTTAGATACTACTATGTTAGAGCAACTCTAGCAGAGTCACCATATTGGCAGCCTCCAAAACATGTATGGAGCACGCCCCATAACATTATGGAGGCTGCGAGGCGACGCGCAAACTCAAATGCGCCATATTGCTGCCTCCATATTATTTTCTTTTTTTATTGCATCACCTCAATACTCATACACTCAATTTGAGGGATTGAACACTTGACTAAACGTTGCGTTACAAAGTTGTTACATGGGGGGAGAAAAGTCGATTAATGACATTTTTATATCATGTGTTCAAAATTTGTCTCTTTTACATATATTTAGTGACTATAGCTTGATTTTTGAGGCCCATGTCGATGGTAAATGCCATGCACGGGGGCACATGCATATGTGGCGAGTCTAGCCATGGTGGTGTGACAGTCCGACGCGTTTCATGCCGGAGCGGCGGAATTGGGCGACCTCGTCTTCATCCCATTCCTGTCCCGTGCGGCCGTCGAGGTCGGGGATGGCTTTATAAGCGGGGGCAAGGCCCAATATGGCGTGATTCGTCCGAATCTGACCGTCTCTGTGTTGAGTTTGCGCCATCTGTCATGCTTCCTCTCCACCACGAAATCCGCCCATGCCTTCTCGTACTCGAGCTAGACAGCGTGGTCCCTCCCCGCCGCCAACGCCTGCCTGACGACGGTCTCCTCGAAGATTTTGTTGTGGCGAGATCCCTCCTGCACAGCCTCCAACGCGTCGCGGCGGTCCATCTCCTCCTCATTGATTTCGGCGGCCTCTTCCTCCACTTCCTCGTCGAGTATCCGTTCCTCCTCCTCCAAGAGCGGAACCCAGTCCAGCTGAAGGGGAAGCGGCATGGTGAAAGTGGAGACGAAGAGGAAGTGGAGCTCTGGGCCAACACGGGGTGGTGACGGCCTTTTTATAGGACCAGGCAGCGGGAAAACATGGCGGCAAATTGCACGGGCAGTTGGGCATGTGGCGTCCGCCATTACTTGGCCCGTTTCCCGCTGAGATGAGCTTCTGCTGTCTGCGCCATTGGCATGGAAGGAAGATGGGCCGCACGGGAGGATGAGGAGAGGTAAAACTTTCCTCCCGTGCGGGCGGTTAGTGATGGAGCACGCTGCAAAGCAACGCTCCACAGCCTCCAAATATGGAGGCTCGGGGGTTTGATTTGGAGCGGCCTCCATAAATTATGGCAATCCAGGGCAGGATGACGACTCTGCTAGAGCAGACTTTCCGGTCAAAATCGCCAAACAGGCGGTTAAGGATCAAGCCGATATGGCGACTCTGCTAGAGTTGTTCTTATATGGCGACTAGTCATCATTCCTAAATGCAAGCTGCTAGAGAGTAAGAGCAGCATGTTCAAGGCTTGGTTTTGGAGGTGTAATCATGGTTTAAGCATAACATAGCCTTGACCTCAGTAGGTAGTGTAAGAGGATTGCTTCTAGCTTTTAGAGGGTTTGGTTAATTGTTACCACAGCCTCTTCTTTTAAAACTTTTACCATGCCAGTGTTGTAGTCTGTTGCTGCAAATTAGGGGTGTAAACATTATTGTCAACTGTCAAGTTAATTCTGAAACGTCTCATCCACTTAATTTTTAGATGGCGATTTTTGGATTTGGTACCGGTTAATTCTTGGCCTGGCCTTTGCTCTGTGCATTCATGGTGATTCAGCAGCATGTAGTGCCTTAGTGCTCTCTTTGTCATGTGGTGTCCATGGATTGAATTTTGGGTTGTGACGTACTGATTGGAATCTGGGAATGGCTCTACCTTCAAATACTCTAATAGATTGTCATTTCTTTCTGGGTTGCTGTTACTTATAGCCCTGCATGGGCTCAGTTAACAACATAAATAAGAAAACCATGCCAGTGAAAAGTTAATATAATGCTTGTCATTTCTGTCTAGTCTGCAGTTACTCATATGCATGTGTATTAGTTCGGTTAACAACATAAATCGGAACTTAATATAATGCAAATTCTTATTGATATTCGCTATCTTTATCTTTGTCGATATTTTTCTTAGGTCCAATTATATAACTATGTCACTGACCTCTTCAGTATGTTTTTTTTTGCCGTTCTTATGGATCTTGAGTACTCTCATTATTAACTTCTTTGTTAAAATATGTTTGGTCATGCAGCGTATTATCAGGCCAACCGGAGGAATCAACAAGTGGCTGCACTTTCTCCCTATCTCCTTGCATAAAATGGTGGACCAAGTACTCAGACATATACTGTCTAACACGACATTCACAACACTGTTTCAAGGAAAACTGTCGGCACCTTATCCTGTCAGTAATGTTCAATCTCTTGGATTGTCTTCTGTACTGGAAGCAGATTCCAAAAGGATAGTGACAATGGTCCGTGATACCTTCGAGAAGTAAGGTTCACATTTCTTATATTGTTGTTTTGCTGTTTGTGCACTACTGCATTGTTATATATTAATCATGGTACTATGCCACTTCTGAATATTTTACTCCAATCCCTTGTCTGCTTGTCACAATGCATGAATCAGTAAATCTCAATACTCATCCTTTCACTCCCAAGCAAATGCTTAGTTCTTCCAATGATGATTTTTCCCCACAGCATGTTCGTTGATTACTTTATTACCTGGTCTAACAACTTTATGAGTTGATTATAAGTTATAGTCACCACACTGACTGCTTATGGCAGCTTGTGTTGGTATATTAGGAAGATACAGTAGAATCATATAATTCGTTTTCATTTCTCTTCTTGGCGATGGAACCTCTAAGAATATGTCATATCAGTATCACTATCATGACAATACCACTATGTCAAACATGTCATATCCTTGAATACTTATACCATACTTCCAGGAAGAACATTTGTAAGAGAATTTGTTCTTTCATGAATTTGAAATAGGCAACCTATTAAAACATACTTCTGATTGGTCAGTTTCATATGAAAAATGTAGGCTAGCCTAAACATTCTTTTGTACGTTTGCGCCATAAGTATTCAAACGTTCCTGGCATATAGTTTTTCTGATCTATTTCCTCAAAGTTTGATTCGCTTTCAGGGAAGGCCTGGCGATAGTTGTTGCTTGTGGCCGTGATACCATACCATATGCAAGCTCTGTAAGGTGTTTAGCTCCAGATAATGTCTTTGTCATTCAGGTAGGATACTGAAACCAATATCAGTGGCTTGTTCGATAATTTTTCAGTTGTTACTCAGCTAGGGATATGAACCATTGTGCGTGCTGCTTGCCACAAATTTGAGCTGAGTTTAATTATACTGTATTTTCTATGTCAGATACAACACCCCAGGTATCGCCTTGATAGGTTTGATTTGGTGGTGACTCCTCGCCATGATTACTACGCTTTAACTGCAAAGGGACAACAAGAAGTACCGTGGCTTTTCCGGAGATGGATTACTCCACGAGAACCACCCGGTCCTAATGTGGTATGCTGCTTTTTTTTTCCTTGCAAATCTTCATATGTTTTCATCCAGCTGTTCTAGTTCTAAACTTTGAACGTTGGAAAGCTAGGTCCTGACGTCTGGAGCACTTCACCAAGCAGATTCTGCTGCACTACGCATTGCTGCTACAAACTGGCATGATGAACTTGCTCCCTTGCCAAAGCCATTGGTAGTAGTAAATATTGGAGAACCAACAAGTAAACTCCTCCTTCCCTTCCTGCCTACATTTTAGAGAAAATCTGTCGTATCCCTGTTTCACGACACGCCATTGTACAAGCCACTGCGTTGCCAAATCGATGTCCTCCATATCATTTAGTGCAGTACACGAATGTGAAGCTCATGTGCTGGATTTTCTGTTGAAGGCTGGGGCCTCATGCCCATGCCCCCTATCTCACCCTAGTAGCAATGGCTATGTAACCCCCCATCATTTCTGCACGCCAGTTGGAGTAGCTCATTGATGGTTGGCTGCCCCACCATCCGTGACACACTACACATAACTACAAAACAAATGACTTATTTGACTGTGGCAAGAGAAACGATTTATATCTTGACCTACTGATTATCCTGCCCTTCCCTTTTTGTTTGGGTTTGGTACGCATGCTATCGAGTAAGAACAATCTCATGTTATTCAGTAGCCGATATTTCATGCACTCTGGATTAGAACAACATTTGTGTTAGAATATGCCAGTTGAATAAATTTGATGTCTTTCGCTGTAGTATGCTTTAATACAATAATAGGTATAAATATTATACTCCCTCTGTCCCATAATGTAGGATGTTTTTTGACATTAGTGTAGTGTCAAAAAACGTCCTACATTATGGGACGGAGGGAGTACATTTTACATCTTAAAAGATGGGGTTGTTGCCTTGTTGGGTTACTTCAGTAGACAGGGTTGCAAACTTAAATAAGGTTTTGTTACTGATAAACCTTCCGAACTTAAATAAAGTGTTTTGTATCATGAAGATAAACCTTCCGAACTTAGATGGAGTACGTTCATTTTCCGAATGCCTTAATCCCAAATTTACATTTTATCAGGAATTCCATTGTTATACTGCGTTTTTCTTCTTACAAAATCATGAAACCAAGCAGGACAAGTTATTTTTATTTGCATCTGATCATGTATCGCATAATTTAATTGTGGAATTTAAGTTAGACTATATGCTCATATAAACAGGACATGGTAAATAAGTTTCAAAGCCACACCTTCCATTTTCTCATTCGTGTAAACTCTTGCATTCCACATGTTTTCTCTTCATCTTACTCCCTCCATACACAGGAGTGGCGTCTTGGGATGTGTGCAGTGAAACTTTTAAATATCTGGCCAACGATATCTGTATGATTATTTAGATTGGAGTTGACCACATTAAAATGATAAAAGATACTTCAGAAATTTTATTGAAAAATGTTTTGGAGACCTGGGTGTGTGAGTTGGGGCGGGGGTATTATTGCTACTCTATTTATCTTGTTCAAATTTGCCAAGTTGCTGTTGCTAACAAAATACAAGCATTTTTATGCATTCACTTGCTTCGTACTTTTAGAATTTTGAGACCACAGTTTGAGCAGTTTCTGCTTACACACTGATATATATAGATCTAATGCATGTCATTTCAATTCTCAGGAAACTGTAATTATGGTGTAGACCTTGCCAAGCAGTTGGTAAGCTCACTGCACAATGTTTCAGAGACCTGTGGAAGTGTCAGAATTTCATTTTCCAGGAGAACGCCACAAAACGTAGGACCATTGGTTGCTCATATCTTGTTGTATGAGTTGTGCACAGTTAATTTTTTGGAACATTTTTTTTGGCAGGTGTCCGATCTTATATTGAGAGAGTTCAGCACACATCCAAAGTTCTACATTTGGGGTGGTGAAGGTAGATAATACTAGATAAAAAAAAGGCATTTGTCAGATGTTTTGATTTTTCTAGCAATGCAGAATTTATGCTGATCCGAATTTTCATATGCTGCAGAACCTAACCCACACCTAGGGCATCTTGCATGGGCCGATGCTTTCATCATAACAGCAGACTCGATAAGTATGCTAAGTGAGGCGTGCAGCACTGGGTGAGTTAGTGCTGTATACTTATACTCGTTCCTGTTTAGAACAAGTAAGTAGCTAAGCTTCCTACTACCTCTCTTTCAGGAAGCCGGTCTATGTCGTTGGAACTGAGCATTGCAGGTGGAAATTCTCAGATTTTCACAACACTCTGCAGAAACGAGGGGCTGTTCGTCCTTTCACTGGATCAGAAGATGTAAGTTTGCTATCCCTCCTCAGTTCACATCTCTCTAGTTACTCCTTATCAAGACCAAATCGCGTACTTCTGTTACAATTTTACCATATTGTGAGGAATGAGAGTGTTCCTTTTCCCCTTTCTGGCCACACATTTCTCAAGAGCAAATTCATGGCATGTCTACATGACCCTTTCGTCCATTGTAGATGTCAGACAGCTGGAGCTACCCTCCTCTGAACGATGCCATTGATGTGGCTGCACGGGTTCGTGAAGTGCTTGCACAACGTGGATGGACAGTGGGTTAATAGCGGTCGAAGCAGAGAAAAAGAGTGCCATTTTTGCTCAGTTACGTTCCAAGCCCAGACAATTCAGAGCCTGCATTTCAGTTATCTTAGTTGCATCTGCATGAGGATTTTTTTTGCCATATGACCGTTGCAAGACGACATCGCTTCTTTTCAAAAGATGGCTATATTTTTGGGAACATACTGTGTAAAGTTTTGAGCAATCACACATAGACAGCAGTGTTTATTCTTGGCATATTCATGCATTATTGTACCTAGTGTTATGCTGTAAAGAAGCCGATAGAAGTGCGAACGGAAGTTAAAAATCTTTGTCCTTGGAACGAGGTGACATCATACATTGGGTTGTGTGACTGTGTTAAGTTTATCAGCAGCAAGTCATACTGGTCTTTTGTGCTACACAAGCATACGACGATACGCATATGCTGCGTTTTGTAATAGTATGGGAAACGTGGATGCCACGTTAGGTTCTTCTAGCACATATTTTAAGTACTTCTTGCAAAGCTTAACACCGTGTGGTGGTCTTGGCGATGTTTTGGAATTGACCATAGGTTTGGGGCTCATTCGGTTTGGAGGAAACTAAAACATAAGAATTATGAGTAGTATATGAATTTGACAGGATGGCACTTGTCATCCTAAAGAATTGTCTTCCTTCATTCCTACGCACAAAATAAGCTTTGAGTGGATGTATTGATTCCTCGTAAAACATAGGAAATGAATAATATTTTTATAAAATTCCTATACGCGTTTCCTATAAACCGAATGCATCTGTCGAAAAAAATTCTGGGAAATCCTGTTCTTATGTTTTTCTTATAAAAATCTTCCAAACCGACTAAGGCCTCGGCCTTTTCACACGCTGGTGAAGATTTTGTAAGATTTCCATGTGGCCTTTGACAGATTGCTGACTTTTATGTAGAGTGAAGCCAAGAGAGCTTCCTAGTATTTACTCCTAATTTGGAAGTAATTGAAACATTAGATTAAATAGTTTAGTTTGACGCACTAACATCATCTACAACGGAATCCCTCATGCTTGCTCTAAACGTCCAATTAGTGTCCGGACGAGTTTTGGCCACCCAACTGGGCTTCCCATATTCGGACCAAATACCCAGACTGACCGACACTCACCATAGCCGGCAAGTGGGCTCCCCATAGCCACCCAACTAGAGAGGCCTGGACTTGTCCGGGCCCGCCCACCACACATGAGTGATGGATAGGGCCCATGCGATGATGCAGAAAAACTGATGGTCGGACGGGCGCCTCCTCTCCGCGCCGCGTGGCGCCGCTCTGGCATGCCGAGGGAGGAAGCCAGCTATTTAAGCCGGATGGCGGCAGTAGAACCTTATGTTGGGGAACGTAACAATAATTCAAAAAATTTATACGTATCACCAAGATCCATCTAGGAGATTCTAGCAACAAGAGAAAGAGGAAGTGCATCTTCATACCTTTCAAGATCGCTAAGCGGAAGCGTTACTAGAACGCGGATGATGGAATCGTACTCGCGGCGATTCAAATCGCGGAAGATCCGATCTAGCGCTGATCGGACGACGCCTCCGCGTTCAACACACGTACAACCCAGGGACGTCTCCTCCTTGATCCAGCAAGGGGAGAGGAGAAGTTGAGGGAGAGCTCCGGCAACATGACGGCGTGGTGGTGGAGCTTGTGGTATTTCTGCAGGGCTTCGCCAAGTTCTACGGAGGAGGAGGAGGAGGTGTTGGGAGGGAGGGGCTGCGCCAGAGGAAGGGGTGGCAGCCTCCCACCCCCACTATTTATAGGGGCAAGGGAGAGGGGGCCGCCCCCCTCCAGATGCATCTAGAGGGGGGGGGGACAAGGGGAGGCTTGCCCCCAAAGCCAGGGGGCGCCCCCTTTAGGGTTTCCCCCAACCCTAGGCGCATGGGCCCTAGGGGGGAGTTGGCGCCCAGCCCACCTAGGGGCTGGTTCCCCTCCATATTCAGCCCATAGGGCCCTCCGGGGCAGGTGGACCCTCCCGGTGGTCCCGGTACAATACCGATAAACCCCCGAACACTTCCGGTGACCGAATAAGGACTTCCCATATATAAATTTTCATCTCTGGACCATTTCGGAACTCCTCGTGACGTCTGGGATCTCATCCGAGACTCCGAACAACATTCGGTAACCTCATACTATTTTCCATAACAACTCTAGCGTCACCGAACCTTAAGTGTGTAGACCCTACGGGTTCGGGAATCATGCAGACATGACCGAGACAGCTCTTCGGCCAATAACCAACAGCGGGATTTGGACACCCCTGTTGGCTCCCACATGTTTCATGATGATCTCATCGGATGAACCACGATGTTGAGGATTCAATCAATCCCGTATACAATTCCCTTTGTCCATCCGTATGTTACTTGCCCGAGATTCGACCGTCGGAATCCCAATACCTCGTTCAATCTCGTTACCGACAAGTCTCTTTACTCGTTCCGTAATGCATGATCCCGTGACTAACTCCTTAGTCACACTGAGCTCATTATGATGATGCATTACCGAGTGGGCCCAGAGATACCTCTCTGTCATACTGAGTGACAAATCCCAGTCTTGATTCATGCCAACTCAACAGACACTTTCGGAGATACCTGTAGTGCACCTTTATAGCCACCCAGTTACGTTGTGACGTTTGGTACACCCAAAGCATTCCTATGGTATCCGGGAGTTGCACAATCTCATGGTCTAAGGAAATGATACTTGACATTAGAAAAGCTCTTAGGAAACGAACTACACGATCTTGTGCTATGCTTAGGATTGGGTCTTGTCCATCACATCATTCTCCTAATGGTGTGATCCCGTTATCAATGACATCCAATGTCCATGGTCAGGAAACCATAACCATCTATTGATTAACAAGCTAGTCAACTAGAGGCTCACTAGGAACATGTTGTGGTCTATGTATTCACACATGTATTACGGTTTCCGGTTAATACAATTGTAGCATGAACCATAGACAATTATCATGAACAAGGAAATATAATAATAACCATTTTATTATTGCCTCTAGAGCATATTTCCAACAGTCTCCCACTTGCATTAGAGTCAATAATCTAGTTACATTGTGATGAATCGAACACCCATAGAGTTCTGGTGTTGATCATGTTTTGCTCGTGAAAGAGGTTTAGTCAACGGATCTGTGACATTCAGATCTGTATGCACTTTACAAATATCTATGTCTCCATCTTGAACATTTACACGAATGGAGTTGAAGCGACGCTTGATATGCCTGGTCTTCTTGTGAAACCTGGCTCCTTGGCAAGGCAAAAGCTCCATTGTTGTCACAAAAGAGAGTCATCAGGCCCGACGCATTGGGAATAACTCCTAGGTCGGTAATGAAATCCTTCATCCAGATTGCTTCATGTGCTGCCTCTGAGGCTGCCATGTACTCTGCTTCACATGTAGATCCCGCCACGATGCTTTGCTTGCAACTGCACCAGCTGACTGTCCCATCATTCTAAATATACACATATCTGGTTTGTGACTTGGAGTCATCCAGATCTGTGTCGAAGCTAGCATCAACGTAACCCTTTACGACGAGCTCTTTGTCACCTTCATAAACGAGAAACATATCCTTAGTCCTTTTCAGGTACTTAAGGACATTCTTTACCGCTGTCCAGTGTTCCATGCCGGGATTACTTTGGTACCTCCCTACCAAACTTACGGCAATGTTCACATCAGGTCTGGTACATAGCATGGCATACATAATAGACCCTATGGCTGAGGCATAGGGGATGGCACTCATCTTTTTTCTATCTTCTGCCGAGGTCGGGCATTGAGCCGTGCTCAATTTCACACCTCGCAATACAGGCAAGAATCCCTTCTTGGACTGATCCATATTGAACTTCTTCAATATCTTATCAAGGTATGTGCTTTGTGAAAGACCGATGAGGCGTCTCGATCTATCTCTATAGATCTTGATGCCTAATATGTAAGCAGCTTCTCCAAGGTCCTTCATTGAAAAACACTTATTCAAGTAGGCCTTTATGCTTTCCAAAAGTTCTATATCATTTCCCATCAATAGTATGTCATCCACATATAATATGAGAAATGCTACAGAGCTCCCACTCACTTTCTTGTAACACAGGCTTCTCCATAAGTCTGCATAAACCCAAACGCTTTGATCATTTCATTAAAGCGAATGTTCCAACTCCGAGATGCTTGCACCAGCCCATAGATGGAGCGCTGGAGCTTGCACACCTTGTTAGCATTGTTAGGATCGACAAAACCTTCCGGTTGCATCATATCCAATTCTTCCTTAAGGAAACCGTTAAGGAATGCAGTTTTGACGTCCATTTGCCATATCTCATAATCATAGAATGCGGCAACTGCTAACATGATTCAGACGGACTTCAGCTTTGCTACGGGTGATAAGTTCTCATCGTAGTCAACCCCTTGAACTTGTTGATAACCCTTAGCGACAAGCCGAGCCTTATAGACGGTCACATTACCATCCGTGTCAGTCTTCTTCTTAAAGATCCACTTATTTTCTATGGATTGCCGATCATCGGGCAAGTCTGTCAAAGTCCATACTTTGTTTTCATTCATGGATCCTATCTCGGATTTCATGGCTTCAAGCCATTTGTTGGAATCCGGGCCCACCATCGCTTCTTCATAGTTCGAAGGTTCACCGTTGTCTAACAACATGATTTCCAGGACAGGGTTATCATACCACCCTGGTGCAGAACGTGCCCTTGTGGACCTACGAAGTTCAGTAGCAACTTGATCTGAAGTTCCTTGATCATCATCATTAACTTCCTCTCTAGTCGGTGCAGGCACCATAGAAACATCTTCCTGAGCTGCGCTACTTTCCGGTTCAAGAGGCAGTACTTCATCAAGTTCTACTTTCCTCCCACTTACTTCTTTCGAGAGAAACTCTTTCTCTAGAAAGGATCCGTTCTTGGCAACAAAGATCTTGCCTTCGGATCTGAGGTAGAAGGTATACCCAATGGTTTCCTTAGGGTATCCTATGAAGACGCATTTTTCTGACTTGGGTTTGAGCTTTTCAGGTCGAAGTTTCTTGACATAAGCATTGCATCCCCAAACTTTTAGAAACGACAGCTTTGGTTTCTTCCCAAATCATAATTCATACGGTGTCGTTTCAATGGATTTAGACGGTGCTCTATTTAAAGTGAATGTGGCTGTCTCTAAAGCATAACCCCAAAATGATAGCGGTAAATCGGTAAGAGACATCATAGGTCGCACCATATCCAATAGAGTGCGATTACGATGTTCGGACACACCATTACGCTGAGGTGTTCCAGGCGGCGCGAGTTGTGAAACAATTCCACATTTCCTTAAGTGCGTATCAAATTCGTGATTCAAATATTCTCCTCCATGATCTGATCGTAAGAACTTTATTTTCCTGTCACGTTGATTCTCTACCTCACTCTGAAATTCCTTGAACTTTTCAAAGGTCTCACACTTGTATTTCATTAAGTAGACATACCCATATCTACTTAAGTCATTAGTGAGGGTGAGAACATAACAATAGCCACCGCGAGCCTCAACGCTCATTGGACCGCACACATCAGCATGTATTATTTCCAACAAGTTGGTTGCTCACTCCATTGTTCCGGAGAACGGAGTCTTGGTCATCTTGCCCATGAGGCATGGTTCGCACGTGTCAAATGATTCATAATCAAGAGACTCCAGAAGTCCATCTGCATGGAATTCCTTCATGCATTTGACACCAATGTGACCAAGGTGGCAGTGCCACAAGTATGTGGGACTATCATTATTAACCTTACATATTTTGGTATTCACACTATGAATATGTGTAATATCATGTTCGAGATTCAATAAGAATAAACCATTGACCAACAGGGCATGACCATAAAACATATCTCTCATATAAATAGAAGAACCATTATTCTCGGATTTAAATGAGTAGCCATCTCGCATTAATTGAGATCCAAATACAATGTTCATGCTCAAAGCTGGCACTAAATAACAATTATTGAGGTTTAAAACTAATCCCGTAGGTAAATGTAAAGGTAGCATGCCGACGGCGATCACATCGACCTTGGAACCATTCCTGACGCGCATCGTCACCTCGTCCTTCGCCAGTCTCCGCCTATTCCGCAGCTCCTGTTTTGAGTTACAAATATGAGCAACCGCACCGGTATCAAATACCCAGGAGCTACTACGAGTACTAGTAAGGTACACATCAATAACATGTATATCACATATACCTTTGGTGTTGCCGGCCTTCTTATCCGCTAAGTACTTGGGGCAGTTCCGCTTCCAGTGACCATTTCCCTTACAATAAAAGCACTGAGTCTCGGGCTTAGGTCCATTGTTTGGATTCTTTCTGGAAACTGATTTACCGGGCGCGGCAAATCCCTTGCCGTCCTTCTTGAAGTTCTTTTTACCCTTGCCTTTCTTGAAACTAGTGGTCTTATTCACCATCAACACTTGATGCTCCTTTTTTATTTCCACCTCCGCTGATTTCAGCATTGAATATAACTCAGAATGGACTTCTCCATCCCTTGCATATTGTAGTTCATCACAAAGCTCTTGTAGCTAGGTGGGAGCGATCCTGTCAATGATCGAGTCATCTGGAAGATTAACTCCCAGCTGAGACAAACGGTTGTGCAACCCAGACATGGTGAATATGTGCTCACTGACAGAACTGTTTTCCTCCATCTTACAACTGTAGAACTTGTCGGAGACTTCACATATCTCGACCTGGGCATGAGCTTGGAAAACCATTTTCAGCTCTTGGAACATCTCATATGCTCCGTGCTGCTCAAAACGCTTTTGGAGCCCCGGTTCTAAGCTGTAAAGCATGCCGCACTGAACTAGGGAGTAATCATCACTACGCGACTGCCAGGCTTCATAACATCTTGAGTTGCTGGGAAAATGGGTGCTTCACCTAGCGGTGCTTCAAGGACATATGCTTTCTTGGCAGCTATGAGGATGATCCTCAAGTTCCGGACCCAGCCCGTATAGTTGCTACCATCGTCTTTCAGCTTGGTTTTCTCTAGGAACGCATTGAAGTTGATGGCAACATTAGCGTGGGCCATTTGATCTACAAGACATATTGTAAAGATATTTTAGACTATGTTCATGATAATTAAGTTCATCTAATCAAATTATTTAATGAACTCCCACTCAGATAGAGATCCCTCTAGTCATCTAACTGATACATGATCCGAGTCAACTAGGCCGTGTCCGATCATCACGTGAGACGGACTAGTCATCATCGATGAACATCTTCATGTTGATCGTATCCACTATACGACTCATGTTCGACCTTTCGGTCTTTTGTGTTCCGAGGCCATGTCTGTACATGCTAGGCTCGTCAAGTCAAGCTAAGTGTTTTGCATGTGTAAATCTGGCTTACACCCGTTGTATGTGAATGTTAGAATCTATCACACCCGATCATCACGTGGTGCTTCGAAACAATGAACTTTCGCAATGGTGCACAGTTAGGGGGAACACTTTCTTGAAATTTTAGTGAGGGATCATCTTATTTATGCTACCGTCATTCTAAGCAAATAAGATGTAAACATGACAAACATCACATGCAAATCATAAAGTGACATGATATGGCAATATCATCTTGCGCCTTTGATCTCCATCTTTGAGGCGCGGCATGATCACCTTCGTCACCGGCATGACACCACGATCTCTATCATCATGATCTCCATCATCGTGTCTTCATGAAGTTGTCTCGCCAACTATTACTTCTACTACTATGGCTAACGGTTAGCAATAAAGTAAAGTAATTACATGGCATTTTTAATGACACACATGTCATACAATAAATTAAGACAACTCCTATGGCGCCTGCCGGTTGTCATACTCATCGACATGCAAGTCGTGATTCCTATTACAAGAACATGATCAATCTCATACATCACATATATCATTCATCACATTCTTTTGGCCATATCACATCACATAGCATGCCCTGCAAAAACAAGTTAGACATCCTCTAATTGGTGTTGCATGTTTTACGTGACTGCTATGGGTTTCTAGCAAGAACGTTTCTTACCTACGCAAAAGCCACAACAGTAATATGCCAATTGCTATTTACCCTTCATAAGGACCCTTTTCATCGAATCCGATCCGACTAAAGTGGGAGAGACAGACACCCGCTAGCCACCTTATGCAACAAGTGCATGTCAGTTGGTGGAACCTGTCTCACGTAAGCGTACGTGTAAGGTCGGTCCGGGCCGCTTCATCCCACAATACCACCTAAACAAGATAGGACTAGTAACGGTAAGCAAATTGAACAAACCAACGCCCATAACTACTTGTGTTCTACTCGTGCATAGAATCTACGCATAGACCTAGCTCATGATGCCACTGTTGGGGAACGTAGCAATAATTCAAAATTTCCCTACGTATCACCAATATCCATCTAGGAGATTCTAGCAACAAGAGAGAGAGAGCATCTTCATACCTTTGAACATCGCTAAGCAGAAGCGTTACTAGAACGCGGATGATGGAGTCATACTCGCGGCGATTCAAATCACGGAAGATCCGATCTAGCGCCAAACGGACGGCGCCTCCGCGTTCAACACACGTACATCCCGGGGACGTCTCCTCCTTCTTGATCCAGCAAGGGGAGAGGATAAGTTGAGGGAGACCTCCAGTAGCACGACGGCGTGGTGGTGGAGCTTGTGGTATTTCTGCAGGGCTTCGCCAAGCTCTACGGAGGAGGAGGATGTGTTGGGGAGGGAGGGGCTGCACCAGAGGAAGGGGTGCGGCAGCCCTCCCCCACTATTTATGGGGACAGGGGAGAGGGGGCCGGCCCCCTCCAGATGCATCTAGAGGGGGGGGGCAAGGGGAGGCTTGCCCCCCAAGCCAAGGGGGGGGGCACCCCCTTTAGGGTTTCCCCCAACCTTAGGCGCATGGGCCCTAGGGGGGAGTTGGTGCCCGGCCCACCTAGGGGCTGGTTCCCCTCCATATTCAGCCCATAGGGCCCTCCGGGGCAGGTGGACCCTCCCGGTGGACCCCCGGAACCCCTTCGGTGGTCCCGGTACAATACCGGTAAACCCCCGAACACTTCCGGTGACCGAATAAGGACTTCCCATATATAAATCTTCATCTCCGGACCATTCTGGAACTCCTCGTGATGTCCGGGATCTCATCCGGGACTCCAAACAACATTCGGTAACCACATACTATTTCCCATAACAACTCTAGCGTCACCGAACCTTAACTGTGTAGACCCTATGGGTTCGGGAATCATGCAGACATGACCGAGACAACTCTTCGGCCAGTAACCAACAACGGGATTTGGATAGTCATGTTGGCTCCCACATGTTCCACTATGATCTTATCGGATGAACCACGATGTCGGGGATTCAATCAATCCCGTATACAATTCCCTTTGTCCATTGGTATGTTACTTGCCTGAGATTCGATCGTTGGAATCCCAATACCTCGTTCAATCTCGTTACCGGCAAGTCTCTTTACTCGTTCCGTAATGCATGATCCCGTGACTAACTCCTTAGTCACATTGAGCTCATTATGATGATGCATTACCGAGTGGGCCCAGAGATACCTCTCCATCATACGGAGTGACAAATCCCAGTCTCGATTTGTGCCAACTCAACAGACACTTTCGGAGATACCTGTAGTGCACCTTTATAGCCACCCAGTTACGTTGTGACGTTTGGTACACCCAAAGCATTCCTACGGTATCTGGGAGTTGCACAATCTCATGGTCTAAGGAAATGATACTTGACATTAGAAAAGCTCTTAGGAAACAAACTACACGATCTTGTGCTATGCTTAGGATTGGGTCTTGTCCATCATATCATTCTCCTAATGGTGTGATCCTGTTATCAATGACATCCAATGTCCATGGTCAGGAAACCATAACCATCTATTGATCAACGAGCTAGTCAACTAGAGGCTCACTAGGGACATGTTGTGGTCTATGTATTCACACATGTATTACGGTTTCTGGTTAATACAATTATAGCATGAACCATAGACAATTATCTTGAACAAGGAAATATAATAATAACCATTTTATTATTGCCTCTAGGGCATATTCCAACACCTTAGCCTGCTCATTTCTTCCCCTTTCTCCTCTTCGCCGTTGGCACTTGCATTTCCGCCCGCCGCTTGCAATGTCGAGGCATCAGATCACAACCTACGTCATGCTCTACCGTTGGCCTTCCTCTGGATTTGCGAGAGCCGTCGGAGGATGAAGATGAGGAGGAGCAGGTGGGGGAGGAGAAGGGGAAGCAGCCGCCAGAAGCAGAGCCCATGGAGGAGGAGGTGCTGGAGGAGGAGGCATTGCCGGTTGCGGGCTTCGTCATGGCAGACGCAGAGGCAAAGTACGAGGCCACCCAAACGATGGAGATGGCGGAGCACACCGGCATGCTCGAGTCCATCCAATATGAGGACTACGTCGAGGCTAACCGGCAGTTCATCCAGCAAGAACAAGCGACGACGGAGGCGCTGTTTGCCAAACTAGAGGTCGGGAAGGTGTCGGAGCTTCCATAGGCATAGGAGAATTTGCACTTGCCCGTCTACCCGGTGTCGGGCACGGAGATCATCAAGCTCTTTGACAATGAGTAATTTTACCTATGTATGTAATACGTAGGTCTTTATTTGCATGGGCATTATAACTTTGATGTATGGAGTTTGAGTTTTATGGTTGTGGAGGACGTTTTTGGTGTGGTGTCCGGTCACTGTCCGCTGACGCATTCACGAGCGTTTGGGGGTCAGCTTCTGGGTATTGCAGTTGTAGATGCTCTAGACTTCACAACGCCAGCCCTTGTTCGTGTTCGCAGCTGTCCCCTTATAAATAAACCCTCAAATTCGTACAAGGTCTGAATCATCCTTCTTTGGGGGGCACAGACGGCTCCAATTTGCTCCGTTGTGAGGTCAACGGCGGCCTGGCTTCACTTCGCTCGGATCCAGACACGTGCATCCTTGTAGTCAGTCGTCGTTGCGAGGCACACCTTCTTCCTTTCATGGAGGGAACATCGCCCCTTGACCCCGGTTGTGTCGCCACAGTGGCAACATCCAGCGCATCTGTGCCCTTGTGCGTTGTTGGCATTGGCCTCCGATTCCGAGCTTGACGTCGCGGGGACAAGGACCCAACATGCCACCTCGGATGCTCTCTTAGCGGCGAGTTGGAACCTCCTCTCATTGGGTGCCTAATGCAGTGACAACATGGACAAGCGCTGTGAGCTTACGCTAGACGCGACGACACCAATGGATGTCATCTGAAGTGGCAGATAAGGCACCCGACTAGTGGATCCGCTGCGGGCTTGCTCCTATGGTGGTGCTAGGCCATCCTCCCTGTAACACCCCCAATGTTGTGCTACAGTGACCTCACACTAATGGTGCCATGTCGTCAAGTTTAACTAAGCCAAATTGCCACTTGACAAAAATCAAAGCCAAATTCAAATTCAAATTTCAAGTCAAATTATTATTTCTTCAATCAATAATACAAAAAATGTTGGTTAGGTTGCAAATAATCACTAAGGAATATTATCATGTAGAAACCAACATCATTTGGCCCACAAATAAATTTTAGGAAAAAAATGGTCTGCTAACAGATATTTTGGCCTTTTCAAAATAAAACAAATACTTATTCTTTTCCAAACATTGTGGACTTTGTGTGTGGTCTAGTAATATTGTGTGTAATTTATGTGCAAAGTTTCGTTCAAAGCAAAAATTGTTTGGTGGGCCAACTTAATGCAAAACAACGACAGAAAATACAAAATGGAAAAAGAAAATAAAATACGATTTAAGCCTGGTGGACTGGTGGACTAGTAAGGCCCAACCCAACAGGGGGCTCCTTCTACCTCCTGCTACAGGAGCGGGCAGATGTCGTGGCGGCCATCCATGGCTCCAAGGCTACCTGTCGCCCATCCCGCGGCTTCCCCAAGTGGATAAGACCATCCTCTCCTTTCCTCTAACCCTAGACGCGATTTTTCTTTCTTTCGCTCGCTCCCTCAACTGTTTCTTCCACGCCCCAGCACACTCGTCGCCGCCACCTCACCATCCGTGTGGAAAGGAGCCTCCATGAGCCACAAGGTGGTGTCCCAAGGATGCGCCGTCGTCAACCCCGTCCCCTACGACGATTGATTCAAGCAGGGCTACGCCAGGCGGTCGTCGTCGACTCGTTCCTCTACCTCAGACACCACCCCCATTGCTGTCGATGTGCTCCACCCCAGGCCCCTCCAGCTTCACCGAGACGTCCGCAAGCCCTCCTTGTGAGCTCCTCCTCCGATGTCCCCTTTCTCAACCTTAACCCTTCGTCATAGTCGCCCGCACCCGACGAGGACGCCATGGACGGGAGCTTTGTTCCTATGTGTGCCTGCGCTATGTTCCTGCTCTTTCTGCTGCACTGCCCCCTGCCGCCCCCGACAGGCCTGCACTTCTATTGCTCGTGCACGCCCATGCCCGTCTTCCCCTGCTCCTGCAGCTCTGCTCGCCTGCTACTCCTGCCGCCGCCGCTGGCCGAACCCGCCTCCATCGTGCGCCCCCTGGCCGCAAGCCCTGCCACACCCTGGCCGCAAGCGATGCCGCCTGCAGCTGGTGTCGCCGCGCCCGCATAGCCGCGCCGCCTGCCTGCCCCTTCCCGCGCGTGGCCGCACCATGCCACTCTTGTCGCCGTGCGCTGTCGTCGCGCCCTGCTCCCCGAAGCCCTCCGCCGTGGCCTCTCTGGCCATCGGCGTTAACCGCCGGCCTGAGCGGCCTGTTACACTAACCCACCCCGCTGGCCCACTGACGCGTGGGCCCCTACCGCTAATTAAGTTTAGTCTAAAATAACCTATGTTAGAAAAATGTGCCACTCACAACCCGGTCCCACTTAGTAATTAGTTTGATTAAAATGTTGTTAAATGGACTCTCTCATTCATAGCCGGGTCCCACTAGGCCCTTTGACCAGTCAACCATGGACCATTCAACTGCTGACTGGGTAGTTGACTGACCCCACCAATCAGCCTCTGTGGCTAGCCCACAGTGGGTACACTTAGCAATTTCTTTTCTTTTTCAAATTAATATTAAGTCCAGGAATTTTCAGAATATGTTTAAAACTTCGTAAATTCATATAAAATAATTCATAACTCAAATGAGAATAATTTATATATATGAAAATTTCTCAAAAAAACATGAAGAATCCGAATATGCCATCCACATACCTGTCACGTGTCTCTAACACTGCAAATGGGGAACCTCCCCTCCCCAATTCATTTGTCCGAAAACTGCCAAACGCCGGGAAAACATTCCCGATGTTTTCCTGCTTCTTCTCTATTATGTAGCACTATGATAGGTCACCCCTAGCATTGCACATTGTCATGTCAGGCATCGTGATGCATCTGTTTGCTTTATATTTATTGTTTCTTCCCCCTCTTCTATCCGATAGACACTGAGCCCGACGCTGCTGCCGAGTACGACTACGCCCCTAACGTCCAGCCACTTGCAGCAGAGCTTCGAGGCAAGTAAAACCCCCTTGATCATTCTGATACCACCTACTCTTTCCCTCTACTACTTGCATTAGAGTAGTGTTACTGTTACTGCATTACCGTTGATCCTATACTGCTACATAGCATGTCCTTGCTACTGTTGTTGAGACTTTTACCAGTTATCGTAAATGCTTAGTATATGTATGCTAGTATTCTATCAGTCGCCCTGCATTCTTGTCCGTCTTCCATGCTATACTATCGGGCCGTGATCCCTTCGGGAGGTGACCACGGGTATATATATACATACTATACATGTTACATGATATGATTAAAGTCGGGTCGACTCATAGAGTACCCGCGAGTGATTCACGGACTGGGGGCTGAAAGGACATTTCTCCCAGTGGCCCCCTGAGTGATTCTTCATGGCAGAGCAATAGGGCAGGTTGAGACCACCTAGGAGAGAGGTGGGCTTGGTCCCATCTGCGGTTATTTCTTAATAACACGCTTAACGATATTGGGTATTTGCTCTGAGTTGGTCGCTGGCTTTTTCGGGTTAGTAAAGTGATAGCTCATTTGTATGTGAGCTTTGCTCCTACCACTCCTCCTCTTGAGAGAGAGAGAGAGATAGAGAGAGGGAGAGAGAGAGAGAGACCACTACTCCATTGGAGGCAAAGACCTCCATCTAGGAGAAGATCCTGCGGGATATCATCAAGATCCCCTCACGGGAGGACCCCCCATCAAGACCTCCTCTTGGAGATGAGCTCTACCTTGTATCTTTCCTTTTGTTGTTCATGTACCTTGTGGATCTTGTGTGTTTGATTGTATAGCGGATGTGTGATTGGACTTATTCTTGAGTGTTTCCCCTTGTGATTTCTATCTGTTCTTCCCCATGTTCATCATGTTCTTCGAGGGATCCCACTTCAATAGTGAAAGATCGGGCCGCTAGGGTTCTACCCTACATCATCTTGGTATCATGAGCCACGTTGATCACTGCTACCTCTTGAGCATGCGTTGGTTTTCCCTTGAAGAGGAAAGGGTGATGCAGCAAAGTAGCTTAAGTATTTCCCTCAGTTTTGAGAACCAAGGTATCAATCCAGTAGGAGACGACACACAAGTCACCTAGTACCTGCACAATCAAGAACCTTGCAACCAACGCGATAAAGGGGTTGTCAATCCCTTCACGGTCACTCGCATATGTGAGATCTAATAGAGATAGTAAAGTAAATATTTTTGGTATTTTTGTTGTATAGATTGGAAAGTAAAGATTGCAATAAAAAGGAACGGCGACAGAAATTGGCAAGTTGACGGGAAACTAATAAATTCAATATAATGGAAAAGAGATGCAATACAATGGAAAAGAGACCTGGGGGCCATAGGTTTCACTAGTGGCTTCTCTCAAAATAGCATGTATTACGATGGGTGAACAAATTACTGCCGAGCAATTGATAGAAGAGCGCACAATTATGAAGACATCTAAGGCAATGATCATGAACATAGGCATCACGTTCGAGTCAAGTAGACCGAAATGATTCTACATCTACTACTATTACTCCACACATCGACCGCTATCCAGCATGCATCTAGAGTATTAAGTTCATAAGAACGGAGTAACGCATTAAGCAGGATGACATGATGTAGAGGGATAAACTCAAGCAATATGATATAAACCCCATATTTTTATCCTTGATGGCAACAATACAATACATGACTTGCTGCCCCTACTGTCACTGAGAAAGGACACCGCAAGATTGAACCCAAAGCTAAGCACCTCTTCCATTGCAAGAAAGATCAATCTAATAGGCCAAACTAAACTGATAATTCGAAGAGACTTGCAAACATATCAAACCATGTGTCGTGGAATAGTCACGGCAGATGTCCTAGTGTGAGGACTTAGTCGTGGAGCCATCGCAACTAACTTAAAGGGGTTAAACGAGACAAAGGACACATGAGTTTATACTAGTTCGGCCCCTTGCGGTGAAGGTAAAGGCCTAATCCAGTTTGAGGTGGTATTGCTTATGTCTCGATTACCAGGGAGCGAATACACTTGACCTAGCTTTCGATCTCTTGTTTCTTGCCCTGAATCGCTGCCGGGTTGTCCCCTTATATACACAAGTTGATGCCTAGTGGCTCACGGAGTCCCGGCCGGCTCATAGACAACGTGTCCGGCTCGGTGACTAACTATACATGCCTTACAATACAAGTTATACATATATGGCGGTTTACCCCTATGGGCCTTAAGTCGCCCTTGGGCCTTGGGTCCTTCATGAACCGCCATCTTCAATATCTTCCTGAGCTTCATACTGATGAACCGCCAGAGGTATAACCCGGCCCCTCATGGCGGGTCATACCTAATAGTCACATCCCCAACATTAGGCCCTAGAATGATTTGAAATTGTTCATGTTAATCTTCAACACTTAGAAAAAATCTCTCCTTCTTCATTTGTGCGAGATCTTATAACCCGCCATGATGCCATCTTTTGCGATCGTGATAACCTGCCATGACGTCACTTGTCATTAATTTTACACATTATCCAATATATCTTAACGGATCTTTATCCTTAATAGCCATCCGAGAATCGAGGCGCCCGAGCAGCTGGATAATCATTCTTTGGCCTCCTCGTTTTTCGTGCCCACCTGTTAATCTTTTCCTTATAAATAGGGTCGAACAGTCTCTTTTCATTCTCCCCCTTTCCTTCTCGTCTTCCTCCTCTCGCGACTCATCTGCCACTTCGAGCTCCGCCGCCGCCACGAAGCTCACCGTCCTCCTCACCCTCGGCCGCAGCATCAACCTGAACGGTACCAAAGAACACCGGCGCTCCACCGCAGTCTCATCTGCATATGTAAGTGCTCACCTTCGTATGCTCCAGATCTACATTAGGGTTAATCCTGTTCTTCGTTGTTCTTCGTCGTTCTTCGCTTTCCTCTTCAACCTAATAGCTTTTGATCTGAATGTAGCATATAACTTGTGCGGTAGTAGTTTAGTGTCACACCCTAATTTTCATGCCTTTACACTTAAGCTAATATATCATGGTAAAATATGGGTTGAAAAAAACTTTTGCATTGTTTGGCTTTTATTTGAATTGGATTTTTGTCTGTGGATTCAAGTGCTCATGAAAAACCATATTCTAGCTCCACCTTCTATACTTCATTTCCTTGCTCCAAACTTTTGCCCCAATGATCACGCCATGTGTGTAGTACAATATAGAATTTTCTTACAAAAATAATTTGGCCAAAAAGCATTTTCTAAATTTAATTTTCCAAAAACCCCTAAATTGAGGTTTGCACTACAAGTACTTGATTTGGGGTATGAAAAATCTTTCAAAGAGTATGTTTGACTCCTATTAGGTATAGGACTCCCAAAACCACAAAAATATAATTTTAAAAGTTAATTTGCTATTTTATTTAAAGGCTTTTTCTTTAAGTCAGAAATGGTCTTTAATAGTTTAAAATTATTTTAATGATTAAAAAATATTTGTGAAAATTCAGGGAAACTCAGTGGACATATATTGTCCATATACATGGTCATGTTCAAAATATTGGTCAAACCCCTCAAAAACCCTTTCTGGATATTTCAAGCTTTTGAAATATTTACAAAGGAAATATTCTCTAAAAATTCGAAGAAAATTCTAACAAGTCACACATGCATAATGTGATGATCTTGCAAGGTTTCATCCCAATAAAAATTGTTTTGGTTCACAAAAGTGCCCCAAAACCCTCACTGTCCAGAATCAAATTTGAACAACTTTACATTGTAAACTTCCTCCTTTTGCCCTCAACCTTTGTGGCTTGTTCTAAACCCTAAATGATGACACTACACCAAGTGGTGCATCAAGGAGAATAGTTTTGCATGTCTACATCTTGGAAAACTCATTTCTATTGATTTCTAGTGTTTACTAAAGTTGCATTGGCAACTTTGCCCAAATGGACTAAATCTTGGTGGTACCACTTACTTTCTCATGCCATTTGACCCTGTCAAGCCTTATGACAAGAGGAGTTCATCTTCTTGCCCAAATCAACAACAAACACCTTCTTCCTTTTTTCTAAAAACACCACTTTGACCACTTACACTAATCTCCATGAGTTATACTTTTTACCACAGCCCCTCCTAGACCTCTTCTACCTCATGTGCCTCTCCCCTGGATTTTTCTCAATGATTGAAGGGTGAAACGCCCTCATTTACCCCCTGGACAGTAGCTTCTCTCTCTTTCTCACCTCCCTCCTCAATCCAGTGTCCATCCATGGCATCCAATACACAACCCCTTTCTTTACTCCCTCCTAGACCTGCTAGACACCTAAGGACGTGCCCACCTTGCCAAAAATATGGCCATGCCAGCAATACACGCGCTCTAGAGCACGCTACAGTGCTCTCCCACACTATAGCCGCCCCTTGCCAACCACCTCCGGCCACCTCGGGCCTTCCCAACGCGCTCGACGATGCATCTCGGCATCCGCAGCATGCTACGCCCTGGTCCCCCTCTTCCTTATCCCTCCTAGTGCCTCCCTCACATGCGCGCCATGGCCACCCGAGAGCTCCAATGAGCATGCTCACACGCGCGGCACTCTGGCACTCCCCCGCTCCCTCTCCTCCTTCCCCTGGTCATGGACCACCTCCACAAACGCCCCGGACACGCTCATTTGAGCCCCTGTGACCCACAGCGATGACAACAGCCTCGCCGGTGCACTAGTCCACGATGAACCATGGGCAGGCTATTTATAGGCCTCCCCGTGCAATTCTCTCCTCACCCCTCTCTCTCTGCACCACCCAATCCACACCTTGCACCCCTAGTTCGTCTCCAGGAGCACCCGAGCTCGAGATTGAGCTCGAGCCCCACCGCTTCGGTTCACCGGAGTTTGCGAGGTACATGCCTTCCCTGCTCCTCCTCTGCCCTGATCTGAAACCGCCTCCTCCCACTGACCATTTCCCCTCTCTCCCCCGCCTTGTTTGCAGCCGGAGTCGACCGGACCGACCACCGCCCGACGCTCCTACGCCGTGCCTCCTCGTCGTCAGCGAACCAGGCAACTCCGGCGACGCCCACCACCACCACCCGAACGGTGACTCCATGCTGAGTCCAACCGTGCCGTCAGATCGACCCGCCGTGCCCTGCATCGCCGTCGGTGACCATGTCGGCCCTCTAGTCGCGAGGTCAGAGATGATAGGCGGGACCCGCTTGTCATCCTCACCTCTCTCTCACCCTCTCTCTCTCCCACTGGCAGTTGGGCCCTGCCCGTCAGGTTTAAAATTCTGGCGCGCGCTGGCTCGCCTGGGCCTCTTTTCCCTCTGGGTCTGCTGCACTAAGGCCGTTCTGGCCCAGTTGCACAGTGTCCCTTTCCTTTTTCTTTTTCTGTCAATCTTTCAAATATTCCACAGGATAATTATCCAAATTCAATAATTCCAACTCCTAAAATCTTATAATAATCCCACCTGTTTATTGATGTAACTTTCATAGACATCCATCAAACTTTTCTGCACTGTTCAAATTTAAATTCAAATTTGGGCATTTAAATCCTTCTTTGAAAATCCACTACTCTATCCCCCTTACTCCACATCCAAAACTAAGAATTTTTTCCTTCTTAGTTTTTCTCCTAGTATTTTACAAAAATAAGTTGACATTTTTCTGAGCACTTTGACTTTTCTGTTTTTATTATTGTCTTCTTTTTCCGTTATTTTCTTGCGATGATTAGATCCCGTATTTGACGAAGTTGCTGAAGGAGAAGAAGGAGAAGGATTTGAAGACCTTGAAGACCAAGCCAATCAAGGCAAGCAGCCCTTTGACCATGACACCCCTCTTGTCCATCGGTACCCTTTTTCGATTGCATGATGAGGAAATATGACGGTGGTAAACTTGTTGTGAACCACCACATGATGCATACCCCTACGCATGACTTTACCTTGTTCATGAAAGAGATGTCAAAAGACTAGTTGATGCATAATGATGCATGTGTACCATAAACTCTTCGTGGTTACATTCTTTCGAAAACCCCATATGGTACCCCTAATGCCCTTGGGAGATGTTGAACTAAGGTCACCACTTGAGGAAGAAGTGGTGTACCTAAGAGAGCTTTTGGTGTGTGTGTAAAATGATGGATTAGATTTATGTGTGATTACCGTCCCAACCAAACATGTGCAACCACTCTACCCCTTTATGGGATGGGACATTATTGATTACTTAGGCTGATACTAGCAAGGTGCCCACATTACTAGTGACGGGGGTGACTTGAGGTCACTCTCAGACGGGGTCGTGCTTGGATAGGCGGCCATGACTTTTTTCACAGGCCACCGGACACACCGTTGGTCCCTTTGTGTATATGTGATAATGTAAAAAGGGCAGAGTCCCACGATCTTTTGCTTATACACGAGGGCCGTGTATCAACGACTGGACCCTATGTTAGTGTCGTCTAGGGAAAGGTAATGATCGGGTGCTTCTCCCGAGTACTCGGGATCGTGGATGACACGAAAGCTTCCCGGATCTTGTGGGTAAAGTGCGCAACCTCTGCAGAGTGTCAAACTATTCGAATAGCCGTGTCCACGGTCATGGACAGTTGGGAGGTGCTACTTAAACTATATCCAGAAATTTTGGAATCTCGGTGCATGTGTGTGTGGAAGAGAACTATTTGTGTCAAGGTGGTGACTTGACATGTTGGATGAAATGGCATTGATCCAAACTCTGTTTATGTTGATATCTGTAACCTGTTCTCAAGGTTACCCATGTTCATTGATGCATATCTCACAAGTTGTTAGGACATCTCAACTAGCTTGAAGCTAGGTTGCTTACTTGTTGTACAATTGCATTGTTACTTTGAACCAACTCATGGGTTTCATGCAAGTACATTCAAAGTACTCATTGGCTTGCCACTGGTTATTTAATTGACCAGGCATGGAAGAGCAGGAGTTCGAGGAAGAGTTCTTTCGTGACGAACATGTGAACTAGGACGCTTCCCAGTCAGAATGCGTGTATGGTTAAGGAAGATGGCATGGGTTCTACTTATTGACAAAGATTTCCGCTGCTTATGTTTCTTTCGATGTACAACCCTTAAGGCTTTATCAATGTAAGGCTTGACCATAATGGTCATAATTTGTGTAAGACAGTATGTATGGATGTAAGACTCTTGTTATTCAGCTTTTGTGTGTTCAGTGAGCATTGATCTCTGGGACCACTGTACACGTGCATTCGGTGATCTCGACTTATGTGTCGGGGTCCCCACAGAGCTGGTATCAGAGCCATCCTGACTGTAGGAAGCCTTAGTTAGCATGGTCGTTAGTTAGGGTAAAATTATTTTCAAAACTATTATTAATTTTCAAAACTATCTATACTTCCCTTCCCTTCTCAGTTGTTTGAAAACTAAGATATATTTTCCTTATCAACCTCTTCCCCTTCAAAACTTTTTGTAACGTTCGCTAGCACCCTCATGCCCCTGACCACGAGATTCCTTGTAATCCTCTTGGATAATCTAGAAGGAATACGCCTTGCCATACGTTCACCCACATCTTCGGAACACAAGTTTGGCGACACCACGACGAGACAATACCAACAAAAGAGACCGTCTTGAGGAACAAGGACATGAAGACCCATAGGATGGTGACACCTTGGACATTGCCCCAAGATGATGCGACCTTAGCCTACGATGATCAGGGCATAGGATATACAAGATCGTGATATACATCGCTAAAAGAGTAACCCTGTCACTATCGTTGTTGTATCGGCAGCCACCGGTGGATGAGAACCTAGCCATTTGGTTCGCCTCACTATAGTGAGCAGGAAAACGGTTCTCTTCATTCCCCGCTCTTGGTGTCGATGTTGTCATCAACGTAACTGATGGGTTGGACCCCTAATATGCCTTGTTAATGTCATTGCATAAATGATTGCTTACTCGGAACCCTTGACGCCTTTAAAGGAAAAAGGGATCGTCATGGTTAAGAAGACAAAAGAAGACCAAGTCAATGCCAGCTACGAGGAGCCACCTTCACCCCATCACTTCAACATGCAAGTTGTTGAAGATTCTTCAGGCTCAACCCAGATTGTTTCTTTGAACAACTATAAGAGACATAGCAACACCTGAGGAAAACCCTAGAAGACTGCATGAGGCACGAAGCAAGCACGACTACTGAATCCGATAACCCCTAGGGTAGGATGATTCGTGTACCCCCTATGCACAGTAGAGTCCGTATGATGGTTTGAATAGAACCATGATTGTGTATCGCATGTTTTATATGTTGGTGTTTTGATATAAGTCGCCCTTTTGCCCTAGGCAACAAGAACGCGACTATATCACCTCACTTATCTTAATGCTTGGGTTTGGCCCTTTCGGCATTTGTTTGTTTGCACCTGCACTATAGAACCCCCTTTAGGCATCCCCCATCTATGCTACTTACCCTCTCACCTCTCTCGTCAACCGAAGACCAGCAAGACAAGGTGCACCAAGGGTTCCACCTCGGTGATCAACTAGCACTGAGGACTTTTGCTGCAGCCTCCCCAACCAAGTGCAACCTAGTAGAGTTATTTTACTCCTCAAGATTATAAGCCCATCCCTAGACCCTTCGAGACTTCACAATATACCCTAGCTCGACTCCTTAACCATGAGGTTAACCTGCGAAATTGCAAGAGAACTAATTAAGCCTCTGTAGTCTTTGACAGCACTGGGTTCATTATGGAACTAGTGGACATAGTGAACAAGCATGTTGTCATCCTAACATAACAACTGGTGATGGCATAGGGAAGACAATTTGAGGATATAGGAATAGAGGACAAATGACTTGATGGAGCTATACTGGTAACCTTGAGGAATTATCTAAGACTCTTTGGTAGATTATGAGGTTTTCATGTTGGTAAATGAACTTGGTGCTATCATGTTAATGGGGTAGCATAACTTTCATTACCCCTGAGTAACTTGGAATTCGTAGGACAATTATGATCGCAAGTTGGAGTTCTTGGAGGTGTAAGGATTTGACTTAGCCAGGGGATATTGATAGAAGACAGTTGACATTACGATAATGACTTGGGGGAACATGTAAGAATTCTCATGTGACATGATATTGGATTAATTGTCGAAGTTGATTTAGGGATCTATATAAGCCTGACCTTGGAGTTTACTTGACCATGATAATGGGAGTTGGTGGACTGACTATAGTAAGGACAACCCTTTCAAGTACTTGGGAATCATAGGACATTAGAAGGTCGGGTGGAACACCATAGACATTGGATTTGTAGAATTGATGGATCATGTAGTGATTGGTGGAGTTAATAGGCTATTGGAATTGATTCATAGGAAGGAAACAAGATCTTGGAGTGGCATACGACGTGTTTCCTTAGGATAGAGATGCACTATCTTTGACCTTGGAAGAATAGGTTGAGCAGTTGGGTTGTCATGTTTAATTGAAGCTTAGCAGTTGTATGTTATACCCATGGATTTTTGCATAGATATGAGTTTGAGGATAGTTGACATGTATGATTCTGTTAGACCTCCTCGCGGGATCCATGAGGATATGAATAACATGAGTGATGATTGGAGTTGACATATGCGGAGTGATTCCTTAGGTGATATGATGTGATTTGTTTGGAAGACTAGATACAACGATTGACATCTCAGAAGCTATGCTCAAGGATAAGATGATAAGTGTTCACTCGCACCCCAAAATCCTTGAAACCCTTATGCCCTACCAAGCCATAATATGGTCAGATCATGACCACATGCTTTGGCTCTAGATCGAGAAGACCTTGGCCAGTGCTCAACCATGACCACCATCAATGCTCCATCCCACTTTATGTACCCCATGAACAAGTCTTCATGGAGTACTTGTACAGGTTGGTTGTCATCTATATTTGGTAACCTACTTGACTACCCGAAGACAGAAGAAGGCCCGTTCAGCTGGTTAGGGAACATCTGAAGACCGCCATGTCAAGGAGGAAGAACTATACCAACCACCAACCTCAAGAAGTGAACTTCCTCGTCGAAGACCGTACGCATCTGCAAACCACTCCTCTCGCAGGAACCAAGCATTTCCAAAAGGAAGCTCACACCAAGATTTATCGGCCCCTTCGAGATCATTGCAAGACGAAGAGCACACAACTACCAGCTGGAGTCACCACCTGAGTTACCCACTGTGCGCAACGTTTTCCACATGACAAAACTCTGGAAGCGTCTCCGACTTCCTAAATAGCCTAGTCATTAACAAGGACATCGATCATCGAGCCATCGACCCCCCAGCCCAATCTGACCTACCACGAGCTACCCATTAGCAACCTGGATTAAGCTAAACGTTATACACAAAGCTACACCATCAAGCACTTCAAGGATCAAACAGAGCACCGCTCAGAAGCAGATGAAGTATGAGGACGTGAAGACTACCCCCAAATCCAAGTTTCCATACTCCTTTCTGCGCCTAGTTTGGGAATCTTGGGGATGAGATTCTTGTAAGGGGGTAGGTCTGTCACACCCTGATTTTCATGCCACAACACTTAAGCTAATATATCATGGTAAAATATGGGTTAACAAAAAAACATTTGCATTGTTTGGCTTTTATTTGAATTGGATTTTTGTCTGTGGATTCAAGTGCTCATGAAAAACACTATTCTAGCTCCACCTTCTATACTTCATTTCCTTGCTCCAAACATTTGCCCCAATGATCATGCCATGTGTGTAGTACAATATAGAATTTTCTTACAAAAATAATTTGGCCAAAAAGCTTTTTCTGAATTTAGTTTTCCAAAACCCCCTAAATTGAGGTTTGCACTACAAGTACTTGATTTGGGGTATGAAAAATCTTTCAAAGAGTATGTTTGACTCCTATTAGGTATAGGTCCCAAAAACCACAAAAATATAATTTTAAAAGTTATTTTGCTATTTTATTTAAAGGCTTTTTCTTTAGGCCAGAAATGGTCTTTAATAGGTTAAAATTATTTTAATGCTTTAAAAATATTTGTGAAAATTTAGGGAAACTCAGTGGACATATATTGTCCATATATAAGGGTTTCAACACATGGTCATGTTCAAAATATTAGTCGAACCCCTCAAAAACCCTTTCTGGACATTTCAAGCTTTTGAAATATTTACAAAGGAAATATTCTATAAAAATTCCAAGACAATTCTAGCAAGTCACACATGCATAATGTGATGATCTTGCAAGGTTTCATCCCAATCAAAATTGTTTTGGTTCATAAAAGGGCCCCAAAACCCTCTCTGTCCAGAATCAAATTTGAACAACTTTACATTGTCAACTTCCTCCGTTTGCTGTCAACCTTTGTGGGCTTGTTCTAAATCCTAAATGATGACACTACACCAAGTGGTGTATCGAGGAGAATAGTTTTGCATGTCTAGATCTTGGAAAACTCATTTCTGTTGATTTCTAGGGTTTACAAAAGTTGCATTGGCAACTTTGCCCAAATGGACTCAATCTTGGTGGAACCACTTATTTTCTCATGCCATTTGACCCTGTCAAGCCTTATGACAAGAGGAGTTCATCTTCTTGCCCGAATCAACAACAAACACCTTCTGCCATTTTTCTAAAAACACCACTTTAACCACTTAAACTAATCTCCATGAGTTATACTTTTTACCACAACCCCTCCTAGACCTTTTCTACCTCCAGTGGATCTTCCCTGGCTTTTTCTCAATGATTGAAGGGTGAAACACCCTCATTTACCCCCTGGACAGTAGCTTCTCTCTCTTTCTCACCTCCCTCCTCACTCAAGTGGCCACCCATGGCATCCAATGCACCACGCCCTTTCTTTACTCCCTCCTAGACCTGCTAGACAGCAAAGGACGCGCCCACCTTGCCAAAAATATGGCCATGCCAGCCATACACGCGCTCTAGAGGGTGCTACAGTGTGCTCCTGCACTGTAGCCGCCCCCTGCCAACCACCTCCGGCCACCTCGGGCCTCCCCAGCGCGCCCGACGATGCGCCTCGGCGTCCGCAACATGCTATGCCCTGGTCCCCCTCTTCCTTCTCCCTCCTACTGCCTCCCTCACTTGCGCACCATGGCCGCCCGAGAGCTCCAATGAGCATGCTCACACGCGCGGCACTCTGGCACTCCCCCGCTCCCTCTCCTCCTTCCCGTGGTCGTGGACCACCTCCACAAACGCCCTGGACACGCTCATTTGAGCCCCCGTGACCCACAGCGACGACAATAGCCTCGCCGGCACACTAGTCCACGGTGAACCACGGGCAGGCTATTTGTAGGCCTCCCCGTGCCATTCTCTCCTCACCCCTCACTCTCTGCACCACCCAATCCACCCCCAGCACCCCCAGTTCGTCTCCAGGAGCACCCGAGGTCGAGATCGAGCTCAAGCCCCACCGCTTCAGCTCGCCGGAGTTTGCGAGGTACAGGCCTTCCCCACTCCTCCTCTGCCCCGATCTGAAACCGCCTCCTCCCACTGACCATTTCCCCTCTCCCCCGCCTCGTTTGCACCCATAGTCGACCTAAACGACCAACACCCGACACTCCTCCGCCGTGCCTCCTTGTCGCCGGCGAACCAGGCAACTCCGGCGACGCCCACCACCGTCACCCGAACGGCGACTCCACGCTAAGTCCAACCGTGCCCTCAGCTCAACCTGCCGTGCCCTGCATCGCCGCCGGTGAGCACGCCGGCCCTCTGGTCGCGAGGTCAGAGATGACAGGCGGGACCCGTGTGTCATCCTGACCTCTCTCTCACCCCCTCTCTCTCCCACTGGCAGCTGGGCCCCGCCCGTCAGGTTTAAAAATCTGGCGCGCGCGCGCTGGCTCGCCTGGGCCTCTTTTCCCTCTGGGCCTGTTGCACTAAGGCCGTTCTGGCCCAGTTGCATAGTGTCCCTTTCCTTTTTCTTTTTCTGTCAATCTTTCAAATATTCCACATGATAAAATATTTATCCAAATTCAATAATTCCAACTCCTAAAATCTTATAATAATCCCACCTATTTATTGATGTAACTTTCATACACATCCATCACACTTTTCTGCACTGTTCAAATTTAAATTCAAATTTGGGCATTTAAATCCTTCTTTGAAAATCCACTACTCTGTCCCCCTAACTCCAAATCCAAAAGTAAGAATTTTCCCCTTCTTAGTTTTTCTCCTAGTATTTTACAAAAATAAGTTGACATTTTTCTGAGCACTTTGACTTTTCTGTTTTTATTATTGTCTTATTTTTCCGTTATTTTCTTACGACGAATAGATCCCGTATTTAACGAAGTTGCTGAAGGAGAAGAAGGAGAAGGATTTGAAGACCTTGAAGACCAAGCCAATCAAGGCAAGCAACCCTTTGACCATGACACCCCTCTTGTCCATCGGTACCCTTTTCCGACTGCATGATGAGGAAATATGACGATGGTAAACTTGTTGTGAACCACCACATGATGCATACCCCTACTCATGACTTTACCTTATTTATGAAAGAAATGTCAAAAGACTAGTTGACGCATAATGATGCATGTGTACCATGAACTCTTCGTGCTTACATTCTTTCGAAAACCCCATCGGGTGCCCCTAATGCCCTTGGGAGATGTTGAACTAAGGTCACCACTTGAGGAAGAAGTGGTGTACCGAAGAGAGCTTTTGGTGTGTGTGTGTGTGTAAAATGATGGATTAGATTTATGTGTGATTACCGTCCCAACCAAACATGTGCAACCACTCTACCCCTTTATGGGACGGGGCATTATTGATTACTTAGGCTGATACTAGCATGGTGCCCACATCTACCATTCTTAGGAAGTTGCTCCCCACTTCTCCCTATTCTCTCACCATGCACGCTATTCACATCAGCGATGTGCCACGTCATTATTATGTTTCCAATAGTGGCCAATCAGTCTTATTCCCAATGCAGCCACGCCATGTCTCTGTTTGTAGTCCGGCTCTCCCTGGAAATAAAAACATAAAAAAGAAAACGCTCGAGACCTCTCTGTAAACCGATCGACTTCTCTCCTCCTCATCAATAGAAATCAATCTTTTCCCTGGCGGCTGGATGGCGATCTCCCCGTGAGGGGGCTCCTCGGCTCCTACCGCTGGTGTGCTCGCCTCCGATGGCTCTTCGGATCAAGCACGGCCACCGCTCTAACTGCTCATCCGGCTACGCGCCTCCGACGGCTCTCCTGCTCTTCGCCGTTTCGTGATTCTCTGGAGCTTCGGTCCCTCGCCATTGGGCCCTTCGGCACTATCGCCGGTGTCCTCGCCTCCCACTACTCTCCCACCGAGGTACGACCTCTGCTCCGCCTGACCCATGGTGTTGATTTTCCTTTTGTCGTCACCTGGCCGAAGCTAGCTCCATCGCCACCGGAGGGGCGACCTTTCTTTTCGGTCGGGAAGGAACTGGCTGGTGGCCAAGCTAGTAAGAGCCTTAGGCATGGCATGGAGGTTGACAGCCACTGCTCGGAGAAGGGAAGTGCAAGTGCTCGATCGGTAGCGGGGCAGTTGAATATTCAACGACGACTTTGTCTCACTCCAACCGCGACCTTCTGCTATGGAGATGATAACCTTTTGCTGCAAGCTGACCTTCTGCAAATGGGGAGAAGCTGGCATAGTCATTCGGTCCATCATTCTGTTAATCATGGCATGCGGGCAAGGATGTCCAATTTCAGACTACATTGACGAGTTCTGCAATTTGAAGGTCATGTACTCTATTCTCTTCAATACTTTTTTTTGCAACTGTCCCTCGGCCCTCATGCAGCAAGCAGCTCAAACCGTCTAATACTGTTTATCTTCCCCATTGCCGTGTACATCCACTGAACGTCCTGATTCTCCTAACAAAGAAAAAACATATGCTATAGGTACCAAATAATTGGCGTTTGTTTGACGCTCCATCGTCAAATCTCCACGATGGCGTTCCACTTCCTGCCCCTATTTTATCCACAAGAAACTGTTGGACGGCCTTTTAAAGTCTCCGCTCAGCCTCACCTAATTGCGCTCCCATTGTCCTCTAGCGTTTGTGGGTGTCTGCCACACCACTCATATTGCCGCGGCTGGTAATACCCTCCCCTTCTGATGTTTGAATATGCACAGTTTTTTATCTATGTCAGCAAGGTCTGATGGAAATGGAAGCAAAATGCAGTTTGAAAATAAATCTTGGTGATCTTTATTCTCCACTGTTTACAGAATATGTTTCTTTGAAACTTTGCTGCCATCAATGATACAAGTTCGCTAGATGTTTGTTTATGCAGACTTCTAATTATATGTTTGTGACACTCCAAAATTTTTGTGGTTTTTGTTTTCAGAAAGAGCCTTGTTTGGTTTGATGAAGGTCATTTAAACCCATCTTAAAAACCCTCTTCTAAGTTTGCCCTCTAAAAACCTTTTCTTGGATTTAGTTTCTTTTAAAAAAGAAAACCTTTTTGGTTTTGGGCTTTTATTTGGTTTTGATCCATTCTTGTTTTACCATGCCTCTTATGGTAAAACTTCCCCCAAAACCCCTCCTTCCACTTTGGAACAACCCAAACATTCTGTCCAAACTAATAAAATCCATTTTTGGATTTTATTTCATTTATTTCTTTTCCCAAAACAATTCTGTCTTTTATTTTGAACCTAGGTGATTTGCAAAGCAAGTACCTAAATGCCTTTGATTTTTGGTCTCAACCCAACTCCTCTGGATAGTCCTTGGTACCCACAACCTAGAACTATCAAGATCCACTCTCCTTCTTTTCAAAATTTCTAAATTTCACCCTCCGCAAGTTTGGACCAGATTTGTCAAATTTGGTGAAATTCATATTTCCACTTCTCCAAAAATTCCACCAAAATTCAGGCAACCTCTAGTTGCAATGAGAGACCACTCCACCAAAAACCAGCTCAAGGAAAAATCCCCACATGCCAAAATCATTCTGTCGAGCACCTGGCATGCACTGTTACTGTTCATATTCAGAAAAATTCAGATTTCAGTGTCGTTTCTTCGTCAGAGTTTCAGTCACAGGTAAACTGTGCACTTGACACGTTGCTCACAGCCCCTCCTCCTTGTCCGGAGCTCCACACGCGCGCTTGGCTCCTTCCTGGCGTCGGTGGCACCCTGGCCCGCCTGCGCCGGCGTGTCCCGCGGCGGCAGAACCACCGTAACGGCCGACAAGGGGACACACTGCGGCATAACGCCGTTCGGCACCGCCCAAACCTCCTGAGAGCTCGGCGTGGCCATCTCCTTGCCAGCGCACGCATGCAGCACCGTCGCCGTGGCCTGGCACGCGCAGAGCGCGTTCTCTGCCGCCGACGTGCCGTGCGGCCGTTCCGTCGAGGACAGGCCGTAATCCTCCCTCCCTGCTGAGTTGGACACTGGGATGGCACCAGTGCTTCATCTAGATGATGCTCAAGCCCCTAAGTCGACCGTCCACCCACAGCGCCGCCGTAATCGCTCACCGGACTTTTCCGTTCACGGCAACCGCCTCGGCCGGCTATAAATAGCACCCCCCGAGCTTGCTCTCGCCCCGGCACAACTTCACCACCTCACCAGACCCCGCCTAGCCACTAGAAGAGCCTCGAGGGGCCCTTCTTCCTCAACTCCGGCCACCTCCGTCCGCCTCGGGCTCCGGCAATGTTCTCTTCGGTGAGAACTCCTCCATCGTCCTACTCTTGCCCGTAGCCTCGTACCACCACCAGGAGGCTAACCCCCACTTCAATTTGACCCCCGCAGCTCCCTCCGGCAAGATCCACGACGACCCGAACCACCGTCCGCCGGAGAAAGGGCCGCCGTTGACATAGTGCTCGCCGGCGACCACCACCACCACCCACCGACGCGGAAAGGTGCACCGATCACGAAGGTACCACCCGATCACCCAGCCCCGCCGTGGATCGCCGTCGGCGACCACCGCACCTCTCGGGCACCATCGCGCCTTGTTTCCCTTGTTTGAATTTTCAAACCTGACGGGTGGAGCCCGCCTGTCAGTCTCTCATTTTTTTTCTTTTAAACGAACCGTTTTCTGGACTTTTCCGCAGAACCCCCTGGAAGTTTTCTGTTTCATTATAGATGGGTCCTTGGACCAAAACTCTTATAACTTTTAAACAGAAAATGGTTTTTGATTGATTCTTTTTCCGTCATCTTTCTTTTTCTGTCTAGTTTTTTGTCATGTTTATTTGAAAAATATTTGGAACACTTTTTTGTACACTCGCGGTATTTACGTTGCGTGCGTTTTTTTTTCTTATACCGTAGATACCGGAGGAGGTGACGGAGCTGCGAACTTCACACAGTTAAACTTCGACTTCTCCGAACCAGGCAAGCATGTTTGAACCTTGATATGATGAGTGGTTGTTGCATGTTTGCATTTTAGTATGGTCATGGCATGTTTATGAACATTTCTTTGAATGTTATATTCCATGCACATAAGTGGAAAGTAAGTTTCGGAAAGCATTATATTGTTGGATACATATTTGCATGGCCATGTGATGGCATGAGGATGGGTAAGATGGCAGTGTTGTGACATACCAGTCTTATGCCAGATTATTTGACTTCCGTGTCATCATGAATCAAATCACATTCCCATTCATTTCCTTCCTGTACTGCCACATGTTTTCCGAAAGGAATATGGCTTAGTAAGTTGCAAATCGTTTTCCTGGTACACACCAAACAGAGAGGCCGGGATGAGGGTTCCATGGCCCTGGATTAAAGCCCGTCATCCAGTCAAGGGGCATGGGTGTTTCCGGTTGGGACCGAGAGGGGGGCACCCCTTAGAGCGCGCGTATAGAAATTTGATCCCATGCTATTCGAGGTTGTGACCTCCTCGTCTCAAAGTTTTTTTTGGACGTTGTCTAGGGTGATTCCTGGCATCGTGAGGTGAAATGGGTGTGTACTAGTTAAAATGTGTTTCTACTGAAATACCGTAAACGGAACTAGTCCTTCGTGACTATGGAAATCCGTTGGCTGTGGTCAGTTAGTACAAACGCTGCAGAGTCTCAAATCCTTTAAATCATCTTGTACTTGTCCAAGTACTGTATTCATTTTATCTTGTCAGATGTCAGCCTCAATGACAAAACTCCGGTGAACTACATGTGTGTAAATCCGGTTAAAAGTTTATTCTTGTGGATGGACTAACCTGTTGGTTACTTTTGTTATAAAGCCCTTTCTGTGATGTCGCTCAGACGTCCGACTGTGGCATACTTGTTATTTACTTTTGTTATATAAGCCCTTTCTGTGATGTCGCTCAGACATCCGACCGTGGCATACTTGTTATTTACTTTTGTTATATAAGCCCTTTCTGTGATGTCGCTCAGACATCCGACTGTGGCATACTTGTTATTTACTTTTGTTATCAAGCCCTGTCTGTGACGTCGCTCAGATGTTCGACTGTGGCATTTCTTTTACAAGCCCTGTCTGTGACGTCGCTCAGATGTCTGACAGTGGCATTTCTTCCTTAAGCCCTTTCTGTGACGTCGCTCAGATGTCCGACTGTAGCATTTCTTTTATAAGCCCTTTCTGTGATGTCGCTCAGATGTCCGACTGTGGCATTTCTTTTATAAGCCCTTTCTGTGACGTCGCTCAGATGTCCGACTGTGGCATTTCTTTTATAAGCCCTTTCTGTGACGTCGCTCAGATGTCCGACTGTGGCATTTCTTTTATAAGCCCTTTCTGTGACGTCGCTCAGACGTCCGACTGTGGTATTTCTTTTAAGCCCTTTATGTGGTGTCGCTTAGACGCCCGACTGCGGCATGAACTTTATTTGTTTACCTTTCGAGGCATCGCTCCAGACACCCAATCGGTTTTCAGTTATTTATTTTATTTATCAAATATTATTATTGTTGGAATGAACATCATTATTTTTATTCATGACGCATACATGCATGCATTTGTTATTTGTTATATCTTAAGTCCGAACTGTCTTGCGAGTACTTTCAAAGTACTAACCTGGCTTGTTGATTTGGCCAGATGCTGACGAAGGCGATCTCATGGATGAGGAGTTTGATAGCGAGTCCAACGCCTAGAGGAGTCCCAGTCAGTCTCGTGCGACCCTGATTTTGGTCACCGTGTTATATCCGCTTCCGTTACCCAAATAAATTCATCGAGCCTCACCTCGATGCTCGATGAGCTGCCAGTTTAGGAGTCATGTTATCCACTCCATTGTGATATTCCACCACCACTTTTATCTCGAGTCAGTAGTAAGCCACCCCACACCATTGTGTCATATCCGTCATTATGTATAATTATTGGCGCGCTTGTAATAATTTGTTGAGCAACCTCAGCTCAACCCTGTAATATATTAATGCTACTGGCTTATTATATCAAGGTTTTGTCTACAAGTGAGGAGGATTTTCCTCACACTGGAAATTAAAAGATCGGTTTCTCGATAAATATTTTTATTGGAAAACCGGTCGTGACAATGTTGGCAAGGTCTGACGAAAACGGAAGCAGATTGCAGTTTGAAATTAATTCCAGGTAATCTTTATGCTCCATTGCTTACTGAATATGTTGAACCTTTGCTGCAGTGAGTGATAACAAGTTCATTATTTCATATCCCTCGAAAAAATGTTCATTAGTTCATATAGCAATTCATAATTTGCAATTTGGAACATAATAAGTTCAATAAGTGTATGATCCTAATTATCTTATGGATTATAAGTTATCTATCTAGCATCATAGTAATAATATCCGGTGTCTCTTCTTGACAGGTATGACCTATTGCTACTCTTTTTCTCAAATACGCATATCATGCGTATCATATATTATGTAGAAAGAAGGTTGGATCTTGGTAACAAATCCACCACGTGGGGAAACAAAGTTCTACACCACACTGTACTCCACGTTCTAATACAAGAAAAGGATTTCTCTTGCCTAATCCAGCGTAGCCACCACTCCCATTGCTACTCATAATCTTTCTTCTGCATTATAATTGCTTAAAAGCTAGCATACAATAGCATTGCACTGCAGTCCTCTCTCCTTCACCTCTATGTTTCTCTTAGATCCATAATGCCCCATTCCTTTTACATTACTGAGTCAGAAGGTCATTTTGATTATTGATGAAATTTCTGATTGATCTTGAACCAGTATCTATCCGAGATTTAGACTGAACATTCAGTACCGCCACAATTCGCGATCCATACATATATTTGATGTTGTTGTGAGTATCTTTGATCTATACTTCTATTATTGATTTACATGTCGTTTGTGCATACTTTTTTTCCATTGTCTATCAACAAGTTGTTACTGAGTCAGAAGGTCATTTTGATTATTGATGAAATTTCTGATTGATCTTGAACCAGTATCTATACGGGATTTAGAATGAACACTCAGTACCGCCACAATTCGCGATCCATACATATATTTGATGTTGTTGTGAGTATCTTTGATCTATACTTCTATTATTGATTTACATGTCGTTTGTGCAGACTTTTTTTCCATTGTCTATCAACAAGTTGTTTGATGAAACGAAAGGAGGGCAACAATCTTCTATGTCTTATTCCAGCTAATCTATGGTTATCTTCTTCTTACGTTCATGTACTAAGGTCATTTCTCTTTTGTATAACCTATACACGTACCCTGTATCTCCTTCACATCAACATTATAGGTGAGATTCAAACAAAGATTGAAGTGTGCGTGCAGCCTTGCCAAACATTTTTTTTTGTATGTACAGTCTTCCAGGACAGTACTTTTTATTATTATCCTGGTTGTTTATTATAGATATACTTACAACCTAAGACCTGGAGCGAATCTCGCCGTGGAAAACATTATGCATGTTAAATTGATTTGTAAGTATGGAATTTTGTTGTCCCATTCAGTTTATTTAAATTTTGCCATTGGTTGTACAATCATCTTCTGATCATTGTGAGAGAAGTATTTTTTTTCATTTGGGTCTGTATATATCTTCGTGAAATATATCAAGTATCCTTGATCTGATTTCATTGTTTATATATAGTTAAAGTTAGCCAGATTGTCCGCATATCGTGCTGTAATTGTACTTGCATGGCCAAGAAGTTCTGGTCCACAAAGTAAATTATTATCCATAAGCCATACATCTAATTATTGTCGGGAACTTCTTTTGAAACTTTGAAGAATGAATTCATTACTACAATTGTTTCATTTGTTTAATAAGCTTACTAGAAATTGCAAGATTAACTGAAATAACATAGAACTATCATGTAAGCATGATGGTTACTTATACATTGTGCAGCTGTGGTAGCTCACAAACATCATACTAAAGTCATAAAATGCATTTCCTTATCATCTCTTAGTTGTCCTCTAATAATAGACCTTAGAATTTGTGTAGTGTGGCATGCTAATATTCCGCAGCAACGCGCGGGGTATTATCTAGTTACTAGTGATGGGGGTGACTTGAGGTCACTCTCGGGACGGGGTCGTGCTTGGATAGGCGGCCATGACTGTTTTCACAGGGCACCGGACACACCGTTGGTCCCTTCGTGTATGCATGATAATATAAAAAGGGCAGAGTCCCACGATGTTTTGCTTATACACGAGGGCCGTGTATCAATGAGTGGACCCTATGTTAGTGTCGTCTAGGGAAAGGTAATGATCGGGTGCTTCCCCCGAGTACTTGAGGTACTTCGGGATCGTGAATGACATGAAAGCTTCCCGGATCTTGTGGGTAAAGTGCACAACCTCTGCGGAGTGTCAAACTATTCGAATAGCCGTGTCCACGGTCATGGACAGTTGGGAGGTGCTACTTAAACTATGTCCAGAAATTTTACAATCTCGGTGCATGTGTGTGTGGAAGAGAACTATTTGTGTCAAGGTGGTGACTTGACATGTTGGCTGAAATGGCATTGATCCAAACTCTATTTATGTTGATATCTGTAACCTGTTCTCAAGGTTACCCATGTTCATTGATGCACATCTCACAAGTTGTTAGGACATCTCAACTAGCTTGAAGCTAGGTTGCTTACTTGTTGTACAATTGCATTGTTACTTTGAACCAACTCATGGGTTGCTTGCGAGTACATTCAAAGTACTCATTGGCTTGCCACTGGTTATTTAATTGACCAGGCGTGGAAGAGCAGGAGTTCGAGGAAGAGTTCTTTGGTGACGAACACGCGAACTAGGACGCTTCCCAGTCAGAATGCCTGTAGGGTTAAGGAAGATGGCATGGGTTCTACTTATCGACAAAGATTTTCGCTGCTTATGTTTCTTTTGATGTACAGCCCGTAAGGCTTTATCAATGTAAGACTTGACTATAATGGTCATAATTTGTGTAAGATGGTATGTATGGATGTAACACTCTTGTTATTTAGCTTCTGTGTGTTCAGTGAGCATTGATATCTGGATCACTGTACACGTGCATTCGGTGATCTCGACTTATGGGTCGGGGTCCCCACATTTAGCCTTTGCCTTTAATGCCAGCAAAATTTTTCCTTCATAGAAGATCTCATCAGAACCCATGAACTCCTCTGCTGCCGCTTTTAGGTTTTAGATTTTTCTGCATTTTCTGAACTACCACTGATCCAAAATTATAGTTTCAGTCTGCGAAACCTGTTTGTCCAGTACTTAGCGAAATTTTTCTTCCTGATAAATCAACCTAGCCATGGCGGCTTATATCACCAGTTGTAGTTAGATTCAATACTTAACAGATGTCACTCTTGATAGACATCAATCTGGTCATGGCAGCTTACATCACCAGTTGTAGCTAGTCATATACCATTAGGCCCCTTTTAAGCCGCCATTCTGAATGTGTGCTGTAATGCTTTTCCTCCGGCTTACTTTAAACCGGCTACATTGTTCTTTCTTTTAGGCTTCTTTCTTCGTCATGCCGCCGAAGACATCCACTTCCTGTAACTGGGTTCGCTCCATTGTCATGCCGCCGAAGATGCACTTAAGGACTTTGTAAAACTCGGCTATTTACCAAAAAAGACTGTCATGCATTATCATGCCCCTGATCTGGAAGAAGAAAGACCTCAACCAAAGGATGGTCAAGTCATTGTTTTTACTGATCACATGAACCGGGGCTTCTCACCGCCCGGTTCAAAATTCTTCCGAGATGTTCTGCACTTCTTTGAACTTCATCCTCAAGACATTGGACCTAATTCCGTGTCAAATATCTGCAACTTCCAAGTTTTTTGTGAAGTATACCTTCAAGAGGAGACCAGCGTCGAACTATTCAGAGAATATTTTCATTTGAACCGCCAAAATGAGTTTACAAACGGACCCAGCTTGGAACTTGGTGGAATCTCAATTCAACGGAGAAGAGATGCCATCTTTCCTTATGCTTGCTTGTCGAGTCACCCAAAAGATTGGAACCAGACATGGTTTTATTGCCAAGACACTTCTCCGGCTGGCAAGAATCCACTGCCGGGTTTACCGGGCCCAGCATCTTGACTCCAAATACAATCTTCCTGAGAAGCTTACAGCTGCTGAACGTAAAAAGCTTGCCCCCACCATCGCCAAGGTCAAGGCGCTGCTGGGAAATGGCTTAACTAGTATTCACTTGATTTGATGCTGCGTTGCTTGGCGGATCATACCATTGAGTCACCGAACCGGCTTAATGTGTACTTACACGGGCAGTAAAAAGGATCCACTACGCCACAGCTTCGTGCGTTTAACTGACGATGCCATCAATGAAATGATGAAGTCTCTTCTGAATGAAGACCCGACAAACTGCAGCAAAGTAGTCCTAGACCCTTTCTGCACATCTAACCCGCCACCAAAAGTGAGTCTTTTAAATTATTTACCTCTGCCTTCATTCTTAAATGCTTTGTTAACTCAACCTTGATGACTTGCACATGCTGACGATGACTTTTGGAAAAAGAAGTACAACCATTAAGCTGCCAAAAGGGCCAGGAAAGCCAAGAAAGCCGCCAAGAAGAAGGGGAAGAAATCCAGTACTTCCGAGCTTTTTGAACTGGCCGATAGCTTTGAGTCGGAGGTAGCTCTTGATTCTCTTGGCTCCTTTTTCAACTACCTTATTGACATTTATTATCATCAGGATGACACGGGGACCAGTCAAGCAATCGAGGAAGAGGTAACTATCATTTCCTCCGACTCTGAGCCTTTGCCAAGATAGAAAACTCGAAGAGTAACCCGGAAAGTAAGTTTTTCACACCCCTTAGCTCATCTGGATCCTCACTTTCTTTTGAAGCAACAACAACACGAGAGCTGGCGACAGACTCGGACCAGTGGAGGTCAAGAATTATCTTCCGGCTTACCGAACACTCCAAGGAAACATCGAAACAAGGTCATACCAAATTTACACTCTTTTTATCCTTTAGCGGATCTCATTCGCCAGCCACTTGATTCTTCTGATTCAAATTATCAGGAGACTTCTCGCTCCTCTTCCGGCGGCTCATCACAGTCCTAGTTGCCGGCTTTCAAAACTGCTCCTAGGTAATAACAAATACTTATGCTTTGCTTCTTATGTTCCTTTATATTTACACCGACCTCTCATAACCCATGCAGTGGAAAAGTCAAGCCCAGCAAGAAGGCAAGGGTGAATAAGTCACTAGAAGATCCCAAAGTCAATGAATCGGAGCAACAAATCCCAGTGTCTGAGCCCTCCGTTCCTCAACCATCAGAGCCGGTTCTTGACGTTCCACCAGTGACTCTTGACCCTTCTATTGATCAAGCAAACGATGATCCTTTGACCGCTGAAGCATCAAGCCCAGTTAAAACGCCTGAGACACATGATGATGATGTGGTGATTACCAACACCGGCTTTAGAGAGCCGAGAAGGCCTATTGTCTTGACCAAGCACTCTGCCAAGGAAGAATACATTGAATTGCGAAAAGTGAAATTTGATGTTGCCAACTACTACTCCCAATTGAGCATTAGTGAAGTATATTCTGGCTATATCAATCAAGTGCACACCAGATGTGATCTTGAAGTTGACATGATAAAACAGATGCCCCAAAAATTTGAGGTATGAACTCCTTTTTTATTGAGTTATGCACATCCTTTCAGCCCCCAAGTCTATTGTTTATGATGAAACTGAATATGTTGTAGACTTAGATTAACCATGAGCATAAATAATATCCACTGATAGAACCCGCCATAATCCGGTTTACACCTATCGGGTTAAAGCTAATCTGTAATGATCAACACTGAATCCGTAGCCCCCAAGGGCCAGTTTAATCAGCATGAATGAGCCGGTCCTTTGTATCCTTGTGTAGAAAGCAGAACTTACTTGTGTAGCCCTCATGAGCCGGCTGTGGCCGTTTGCGGCACAACCGGGTCACCATAAAGTAGTAAAGAGACAAGCAATATGCATTAGCCCCAAGTGCCAATTACTCTTGCTCGCAAAGTGCTTGGGACTTACTCACATAAGTCGTTGCATGAGTAATTTTTTCGGCAGGCACTAATCTTAACCAAGATATGCTTGTGAAGCTGAAGGCCGTTTATACACTTGTTGAGCAGCTCTATACTGGGACTCAGCACGCACTGGCCACAGTTTCTCTGGCTAATCAAGCACCTACTCTCTTGGTTGAGGTCTTGAGGAAGCTTTCTGTTCTGCCTGAAAGGTTTAATGAGATGAAGCGATCATCCGCAAGAGCTGGTGCTGTAACAGCCTTGAGCCAGGCCAAAGCATGGCTACCAGAGCTAGACCCGGCCAATATATCAACCGGGTATCCTAGCTTGAAAGAGGATGACACTCCTTTTGATAGGAAAGACTTTGCCGCCTGCGTGAAGGAGATACGTCCCCTTGCCAGCATGATTGCCAATGAAACAGATCTTTCAAGATATCAACCGGCTTATGACATGGAAAACCAGAAGCTGCCTACACCGGCTTATAAAATGATGGATCTAATTCCTCCAATCTGTAAGCACACTTTTGCTCCTGAAGTTGACCCGTCCGAGCTTATTGATGATGAAGCTGAATTCCAAGCCTTGAATGGCATTGACTGGTCATCACCAACCTTCCAGGAAACAGAGGAGAAGAAAGAAGCAGAGAAGGATGATCCAGAAGCTTCAAGCCATCAGAGCCAAGAAGATTGATCCACTTGGCAGTTCATATATTTGATCTTCTGAAAAGCACTGAATCATTTTGGCTTCCTTGAGTCATGTAATAGGCTAGCGAAAACTTTGCTCTGTCATGCCATCGTGCACGTTTATGTTTTGCCCGACAATGTTTGAGCTGCCACTTGATAATTATCATTTTACACTTATCATGACGTTGATTTGCGCAGATGAAACTTAGGATTATCCTGCACATAAGTAAATCACAAGAGCCCTGGCGGTTTACCGCCGGGCGGGTCATAACATCCCATATGTAATCATTGAATAGTTTACATATGGGGCTGGTTTAAAAACCATAACCAAAAGTATCATACTGTGATATTGAATCGTACTGCCGGTTTACCTATGCAGTAAGGGTGATAACCCAAAACTTTAGAAACCAATGCTTCCAAGTATTTAATATCATCATAAACTGGTGACTTATCGTCCAAAGCCAGGCCGGGTTAATAGAAACCACGGGTATGCTTCAAATATGAGCTGTGAGGATTGAGGCTACATGGCCTGAATCACTTTAAACCATATGTCAAGATGGTAGCAAGATGAACCGAAAAAATGTTCAAAAAACCAAGCAAAACAAAAAAACGAGGCTATGCTTCGAACACGAGCAGGAAGCCGGACCAAAAGGGTTATATCGTAGCTATGCTTCGAATACGAGCAGGAAGCCCCCAAGTGGTTTGTGGCCTTGGACCGATCAAAAGGGTAATGCCAGCTATGATTCGAATACGATCAGGAAGCCCCCTAGTGACCATAAGGTTTTGGCATTGCACCGATCAAGAGGGTAACGACAGCTATGATTCGAATACGACCAGGAAGCCCCATAGTGACCTTGAGATTTTGGCATTGTGCCGATCAAGAGGGTAACGACAGCTATGCTTCGAATACGAGAAGGAAGCCCCCAAGTGACCTTTGAGATTATGATGAAAAAAAGACTCATTATTCGTAGAAATGAAACAACAGAGGCCCTGCTTTATCAGGGATGCCGGCTTTATTATAATCATCATAATACATACATGATCAAAATATGTACATCATAAGAGCCGGTGGCTGAAGTGTAGTAAGGCCGAAGATGAGCAATATTCCACGGCCGGCGGCTCTCCTCCTCCGACTGACGTGAATCCTTGTAGTCTCGAACATCGATGAGATAGTATGACCCATTGTTCAAATTCTTGCTGACCACAAAGGGTCCTTCGCAAGGTGGGGAGAGTTTGTGCATGTCAGTTTGATCCTGGATGAGCCGGAGCACCAAGTCACCTTCTTGAAAGGCTCTGGTCTTAACCCGACGGCTGTGATAGAGGCGTAGATCTTGTTGATAAATCACTGAACGAGCCACCACAAGGTCAAGCTCCTCATCTAACAGGTCAAGTGCATCCTGACGTGCTCTTTCATTATCAGCCTCAACACAAGCCGCCACGCGGGGCGAGTCGTGACAGATGTCACTAGGGAGAACCGCCTCTGCTCAGTAAACCATGAAGAAAGGCATGTAACCCATAGACCTGTTGGGGGTAGTATTTATACTCCATAGCACTGAAGGTAACTCCTCCACCCAACAATCCGGCGTTCTCTGCAAATGAACCAAAGCTAGGGCTTGATGCCTCTCAAAATTTCTTGATTGTCTCTTTCGGCTTGACCATTGGATTGAGGGTGAGCCACTGATGACACATCAAGTCGAATATGCTGACGTTGACAAAACTCTTTCATAGCACCCTTGGAAAGATTAGTGCCATTGTCAGTTATAATGTTGTGGGGGTAAACCAAAGCGAAAAATCACCTTTTCGATGAATTGAACCGCCGTTGCTGCGTCACATTTACCGACCGGCTCTGCTTCAACCCACTTTGTGAGCCACCAAAAGGTGGGTCTTTTTGTCTTTGGACCTTTTAAAAGGCCCAACCATATCAAGCCCCCAGACTGCAAACGGCCAAGTAATTGGAATCATCCTCAATTCTTGAGCCGGTACGTGAGCTCACCATGGAAATTTCTTACAACCATCACATTTACTGACCAAATCCTCTGCATCATCATGAGCCATGAGCCAATAAAATCCACGACGAAAAGCTTTAGCTACAAGAGTTTTAGAGTTGGCATGATGACCACAAAATCCTTCATGAATCTCACGAAGAATCTCACGGCCCTCCTCAGGAGAGACACAACGCTGAAACGCCCCAGTGACACTGCGATGGTGTAACTCGCCATTGCCAATTGTCATTGAGTTAAACCGCCGGGTTATCTGCCCGGCCAAAATTTCATCCTCAGGTAACTCTCCCCGGTTCATATAAGCCAAATATGGAACTGTCCAATCAGGGATAGCGTGAAGAGCCGCAACCAATTGTGCCTTCGGGTCAGGAATAGCGAGATCTTCCTCTGTAGGCAATTTGACAGAAGGGTTATGCAGAATATCCAAGAAAGTGTTAGGTGGCACCGGCTTATGCTGAGACCCCCACCGGCTTAAGGCATCAGCCGCCTCATTTTTCCTGCGATCAATGTGTTCCACTTGATAACCTTGAAGTGCCCAGCAATACCGTCAACTTCGCGGCGATAAGCCACCATAAGTGGATCCTTAGGATCCCATGTACCTGAAACTTGCTGAGCCATCAAGTCTGAGTCGTTGAAACATCTCACCCGGCTTAAGTTCATCTCCTTAGCCATCCGAAGACCATGGAGCAAGGCTCCATACTCAGCTGCATTGTTAGTATAAGGAAACATCAACCTTAAAACATAACAAAACTTGTCACCTCGAGGGGAAGCTAAAACAACTCCAGCCCCCAAGCCCTCCAATTTCCTGGAACCATCAAAGTGAATAGTCCAATATGTGTTATCTGGCTTCTCTTCAGGCATCTGCAGCTCTGTCCAGTCATTGATGAAATCCACAAGTGCTTGAGACTTGATGGAAGTGCAAGGCATATATCTCAAACCATGAGGTCCAAGTTCAATGGCCCACTTGGCTACCCGCCCTGTGGATTCTCTATTTTGAATAATATCCCCTAAGGGAGCAGAATTAACCACAGTGATGGGATGACCCAGAAAATATTGCTTAAGCTTCCGGTTGGCCATGAACACCCCATAAACAAGCTTATGCCAGTGTGGATATCTCTACTACACTAACAATAGCTACACTGACAGCCCGGGCGTTAGCAGCCACATATAATAGCAACGACTCCTTATCAATGGGAGCAGCAAGGACTGGCGGCTCAGCTAGCTGTTTCTTCAAAGCTTCAAACGCGTCATTAGCAGCATCACTCCAGATGAAGTTATCTGTTTTCTTCATCATCTGGTACAATGGTATGGCCTTCTCACCCAACCGGCTTATGAACCGGCTTAAGGCAGCAATACAACCCGCCAGACGTTGAACAACATTGATACACGCCGGCTTTGCCAGGGAGGTAATGGCCTTTAATCTTCTCCGGGTTAGCCTCAGTGCCTTTGTTAGAAACCAGAAAACCCAAAAGCTTGCATGCTGGCACACCAAAAACGCACTTGGCTGAGTTAAGCATCATCTTGTAGACCCGGAGATTGTTGAAGGTCTCCTTCAAATCATCTATCAAGGTTTCCTTCTCTCTGGATTTCACCACAATATCATCCACATAAGCATGAACATTGCGCCCAATCTGACTGTGAAGGCAATTCTGCACACATCGTTGGTAAGTCGCCTGGGTGCTCTTGAGCCCAAAAAGCATAGACACATAGCAGAAGGCTCCAGAGGGAGTAATAAAAGATGTCTTCTCCTAGTCCTTAACTGCCATCTTGATCTGATGATAACCAGAGTAAGCATCCAAAAAACTCAAATGCTCACAACCCGCTGTAGCATCAATGATTTGATCAATATGAGGGAGAGCAAAAGGATCACCCGAACAAGCCTTGTTTAAGTCCGTGTAGTCCATGCACATATGCCAAGTGCCATTCTTCTTAAGCACCAGCACCAGATTAGCCAACCACTCAGGATGAAAGACTTCAACAATGAACCCAGCCGCCAAGAGCCGGGCCACTTCTTCACCAATGGCCTTACGCCTCTCCTCATTGAAGCGATGAAGGAATTGCTTGACTGGCTTAAACTTCAGATCAATATTAAGAGTGTGCTTAGTGAGTTCTCTCGGTGCACCTGGCATGTCAGAAGGTTTCCATGCAAAGATGTCCTGGTTCTCACGGATGAACTCGATGAGCGCGCTTTCCTATTTTGGATCCAGGTTAGCACTGGTACTGAACTGCTTGGATGAATCGCCAGGAACAAAGTCAACTAGCTTAGTGTCATCGGCCAACTTAAACATCAGCACCGGATCATGCTCTGGAGTAGGCTTTTTCAGAGATGTCATATCAGCCGGATCAACATTGTCCTTGTAAAACTTCAACTCTTCTGTTGCACGGATAGACTCAGCATAAGCAGGATCACCTTCTTCAGACTCCAAAGCTATTTTCCGACTCCCATGCACTATGATGGTCCCTTTGTAACCCGGCATCTTGAGCTACAGATAAACATAACAAGGTCATGCCATGAACTTAGCATGAGCCGTCCGTCCAAACAGAGCGTGGTACGGGCTTCTGATCTTGGCCACTTCAAAGGTTAATTTCTCGGCCCTGGAATCATGTTCATCCCCAAAGGCTACTTCCAGCTCAATCTTGCCTACAGGGTACGCCAACTTACCGGGCACCACTCCGTGGAAAACAGTATTGGACGGCTTAAGATTTTTGTCAGTCAATCCCATGCGACGGAAAGTATCATAATAAAGGATATTAATGCTGCTACCCCCATCCATGAGTACCTTAGTGAATTTGTATCCACCAACTTGAGGCGCCACCACCAAAGCCAAGTGACCCGGATTATCAACCCGGGGCGGGTGATCCTCTCGACTCCACTAATGGGTTGCTCAGACCATCGCAATTAATGGGGAACTGCCAGCTCAACAACGTTCACAACCCTCTTGTGGAGCTTCTGGTCCCGCTTGCATAGACTTGTGGCGAAAACGTGGTACTGCTCACTATTCAACTGCTTCGGATGACTTTGATATCTAGAATGCTACTGCTGCTGACCCCCTTGACCGGATTGTTGATTGTAACCACACTGATTACCATGATTGTAACCACCCTGATTACCTTGATGGTGTTGGTGACCCTAGAAGCCGGAATTGGAACCGCCACCTCCGTAACCCGGGCCATGGGAACCGCCGCCACCAGAACCTGAGCCACCACATGGCCCATGATTTTTCTGAAAAAAGTCAGAATTTTTGAGCTCCCTCATAATTTGACAATCTTTCCAAAGGTGAGTGGACGGCCTTTCCTTCGTGCCATGTTTTGGGCAGGGTTGATTCATTAAGTGCTCAAGATTGACACCTGATCCACCTGTCTGAGGAGGTGCCCCTTACGATGCTGACCATTATTCTACGTACTGGTATTGGCCATAAAATCTGAATTACTATCGGCCTTGTGCTTACCGTTGCCCCCCTGACTCACGGGGTTATGCTGCGGACCCTGGGTGTTGCCACTCTTCTTTCCCTTTCCCGGCTTTTCATAATCAGACTCAGGGTCCTTGGTACTATTAGAGTCGGCATATTTAACTAGAGCCGCCATTAGCTGCCCCATATCATTGCAATCGCGCTTGAGCCGCCGTAGCTTCTGCTTGAGAGGCAAAAAACGGCAATTCTTCTCTAACATTAGAACTGTTGAGATGGCATTGATGTTATCCGATGAGTGCAGGATAGCCTTGACCCGGCGTAGCCAATGGGTTATCGACTCACCCTCTTCTTGGGGGCAAGCATCAAAATCCACAATTGACATGGGCTGTTTGCACATATCTTTAAAGTTCTGAATAAATCGGGCGTTTAGCTCATTCCATGACCCGATGGAATTTCCAAGCAACCCTTTTAACCATGTACGGGCCGTCCCATCTAGCATCATGGTGAAGTATTTGGCACATGCAGCATCACTGACCTCCAACAGTTCCATGGCCATCTCATAACTCTCAGTCCGCGCCTCTGGGGGTAAGTCAGCAGTATAATTGGGCACCTTACGAGGTCCTTTGAAATCCTTGGGAAACGCTCGTTCCGTAGAGCCGTCACTATACATGGTACACCCATGGTTCTAGAGGTCACACCTACCTCCACCAAAGCCATCAGATAAACCGGAAGATGTTGATGAGCCGCCCGCTGAGCTACCTGCTCAGCTTCTCAATGTACCCTGTCTTGATCGACCACACCATGAGCCCCATCACGCGCCGGTTCATGCCCCCATGGCTGGTTACGGCGCCGATCATTGCTTGAAACGGCTAGTGAGTCCATGTGTCTGCTATAACTCCGGCTTGGGCGAGGGGTTGAATGAATCCTATCTCGACTGTAAGAATATGCCTCCTGCTGCACCAATGATGTTTGAAGAAGCTCCCTAGCTCTCCATGTTTCAACCACTGCTGGAGAATCGCCTTCCACTGGGAGATCCGCCAATCGTGTCGCCGCAGCGATCATATTATCCAAAGGGTTGGAAAATGACCCGGTGGTTTTGGCACATGCTGAGGCAGAGTATTATTCAAACGAGGTGGCTCCGTATGGCGCAGTTGAGCCGGCGCACCGGCCCCAGGTGCTTCAACCTGGTTTATCTCCGGCGGGTTACTGGTCCCTGCTCCAGGTGTACCAAAGAGATTCCTCGCCTCGTAGACCGACGGTATACGACTCCGGTGCCTTCTTCTCATGATTTCATTTGAAGCGTTTTGATCCAACGAGAGCCGGAAGGAGCTAGCCTGGATCTGTTGTGCCTGGGGATCCAAAGTAGCTTGCTTCGCTGCCATCCTAACATCCTCCGCCGCCAAGTCTTCCTTGGCTTGGGCTACCTCGTCACGCAATTTTTCTATTTTTGCATTATGCTGAGCTTGATTTGCCGGGCTAACCTCTGCTGTTAACAGGGCTGTCAGCTTATCTAGCAGATCTGTCAAAATCTGAGCCGGCGGGCGCACAAAGCCTCCTGCCCTGGCTGCCATCGCCACTGCTGACCCGGAGATCGTTGCCGCTGTAGTCAAAGAGTCCTGCCCAGGCTGCGTACCGGCCATGAAGATTGCGACCCTGTTCGGTGGCTCATAGGGGTCCGGAATACTGTCGCCATCGGAACAACCCCCGAGCCTGCCATCTTGCAATTGACACAATGAAGTAGTCTCGCTTGTGGACGACTCACCATTAGAATAGATGGCCATCTCACCACTAGACATGGATCCCTCATCAAATTCTGCCCCATGGATGAATCCCACGAAGGCACGCTTCACGATGTGTTGGGCTCAGGCGGTCGTGCACGCTGAGCCGTCTCGATGATGTCTGTGCAGATGTCTGGCTCAGGGCCCAGCTCGCCGATCTTGTCGATGAAGACGTGAATTCCGCCGAAGGGGACCCGGTACCCGTACTCAATTGAGCCGGCCTCGGGACCCCAACCTACATCGTCGATGTAGAGCTTGCCGCGATGACTCTTGGTCATCCGGCCCACAGCGTATCCCTTGATCCCTTCGAAGCTGCCCTTTAAGAACTCGAAACCACCGCGCGCTAGCCCCACGGTTGGTGCCAACTGTCGTGGAATAGTCACGGCAGATGTCCTAGTGTGAGGACTTAGTCATGGAGCCATCGCAACTAGGTTAACTTAAAGGGGTTAAACATGACAAAGGACACATGAGTTTATACTGGTTCGGCCCCTTGCGGTCAAGGTAAAGGCCTAATCCAGTTTGAGGTGGTATTGCTTATGTCTCGATTACCAGGGAGCGAATACGCTTGATCTAGCTTTTGATCTCTTGTTTCTTGCCCTGAATCACCGTCGGGTCGTCCCTTTATATACACGGGGTGATGCCCAGCGGCTCACAGAGTCCCGACCGGCTCATAGACAACGTGTCCATCTAGGGGACTAACTATACATGCCTTACAATACAAGTTATACATATATGGCGGTTTACCCCTATGGGCCTTAAGTCACCCTTGGGACTTGGGCCCTTCATGAACCGCCATCTTCAATATCTTCCTGCTTCATACTGATGAACCACCATAGGTATAACTCGGCCCCTCATGGCGGGTCATACCTAATAGTCATATCCCCAACACCATGCATATAAGAATTCAGAGAAGAACCAAATAATATTCATAGATAATCAAGGTCATAAATCTACAATTCATCGGATCTTGGCAAACACATCGCAAAAGAGTATTACATCGAATAGATCTCCAAGAACATCGAGGAGAACTTTGTATTGAGAATCAAAGAGAGAGAAGAAGCCATCTAGCTAATAACTATGGACCCAAAGGTCTGTGGTAAACTACTCACGCTTCATCAGAGAGGCAATGGTGTTGATGTAGAAGCCCTCCATGATCGATTCCCCCTCCGGCAGATCGCCGGAAAAGGCCCCAAGATGGGATCTCATGGGTACAGAAGGTTGCTGTCGGTGTCAAAACCGGCGGATCTCGGGTAGGGGGTCCCGAACTGTGCGTCTAGGCGGATGGTAACATGAGACAAGGGACACGATGTTTTTACCCAGGTTCGGGCCCTCTCGGGGGAGGAAAACCCTATTCCTGCTTGATTGATATTGATGATATGGGTAGTACAAGAGTAAATCTACCACGAGATCAAGGAGGCTAAACCCTAGAAGCTAGCCTATGGTTTGATTGTTGTTTGTCCTATGGACTAAAACCCTCCGGTTTATATAGACAACGGAGAGGGCTAGGGTTACACAGAGTCGGTTACAATGGTAGGAGATCTACATATCCGTATCGCCAAGCTTGCCTTCCACGCCAAGGAAAGTCCCATCCAGACACGGGACGAAGTCTTCAATCTTGTATCTTCATAGTCTTGGAGTCCGGCCGACGGTGATAGTTCGGCTATCCGGACACCCCCTAGTCCAGGACTCCCTCAGTAGCCCCCAAACCAGGCTTCAATGATGATAAATCCGGCGTGTTGATTGTCTTCGGCATTGCAAGGCGGGTTCTTCTCCAAATTCCATGTACTTGTCGAATAGTGTCCGGCTTCTTATAAATGCTGCGCTCCTTGGCTTCCCTGCCCAATAATGGCCATCTTCCACGTGTCGAACGAATGCGAAAAGCCATGGTATTTTTACACTTTCCCCCCTAGCTGCGCAAATGAGCTGCCTATAAAAAGAGGCGAGGATCTAGATCCGAATCACACCATCCTCCCTCCACGAGCATTCATCGGAGCGCCTCTAACAAAAATCCATTCCATCATGGACAGTCGACGCGGCTCCTCCTCTCGCGCTCCCAGCCCTCAGCCAGGAGATTGGGGGAGATGCTCAGTCCCGCATAGTGAGTTAGTGACGCTCCAAGCCGAGGGATTTCTTCCCCCAGCCTTTATGGTTCCGGTTCGAGCCGGACTAGGCACCTACAAGGGCGGAAAGCAGGCGGAGAGCGTCCCCAATCCCTCCAAAGGAGAGCGGGTATGCTTTGTCTCTTATCTAATAAGAGGACTCGGATTTCCAATACATCCGTTTCTCCGGGGGCTCCTGGAGTTCTACGGCCTCCAGCTGCACCACCTTACGCGTGCCTCCATTCTGCACATCGCGGGCTTCGTGGCCTTTGCGAGCTGTTCCTAGGCGTCGAGGCTCATTTTACGTTGTGGAAGAGATTATTCTGCCTCGTACCCCGTTCTCATGAGGGGTCGATATATCAAGTGGGCGGAGCCGAGCTATGGCGCATCGCCGGGACCGAATATCTATCCGAAACCCCAAAGAAGGCGTCCGAAGACTGGCCTTCGGAATGGTTCTATATAAAAGACGCCCCGCTACCAGATCCAGTTCGGATCGGCCTCCCGGAGTTTAGTAACGCTCCCTTGAAGAAACGCCTAAGTTGGCGTCCGCGGAGCTCTCAACGGGAGAATGATAGAGACGTCCTTTACCTGATGGGCCGAATAAGATTATTGGCTCATTCCGGATTGACCATGATTGGAGTCATGGCCACATGCATTATGCGGGGGGTGCAGCCGCTCCAGTATAGGGGCCACCCCATGTGGGATTTCAACGGGGAGGATGATGCCACCCGCCATGGCCGTAAGGGGACGGGATCGGTCGCCGATCTGGTGAAGATCTTGTCCGGCCTGTACAAAGGGGAAAAGGAGGATTTTCTCCGCGTCAGTCCACTGAACGGGTTTTCTATGAACAATCCTCGAAGCTGGGTACACGGACATTTCTTTTTGCCTATCCGATCCACATTCCCATGGTTAAGTATCTCATTTTGTGATTTCGTCGCGGGAACTGCGCCGGGCCGTAGAGGATATACACAGCCCGGCTCCACAACCCGAGGATCCGGGATGGTCCCTTGATCCGGCCTCCGAAGAGGATTCGGACATACAGGTGGAGCTGATCGACGGGGCGTTCCACCAACGTAGCATCGACAATGCTTTGGTCGCCATTACGGCCGACTACCCCGGAATATTTCCAGCTTCCGAGGTAACTGTGACCGAAGTCCTGATACCATGACCCATCCGTGCTTATTTCTAATTACCACATACAAACGGTGTTCCGCAGGAGGTGCCTTCGAGGCGGGAAGCCGAGCTCGCGGTGGCTGGCCAACAAGGGGCAGCTCGGCCCAGCAGGCGAAAAAGAAGTGCGGTGCGGATCGAGACGTCGCCGCAACGGTATGGTGCGCCACCATGTTTCCAGGAAAGATTCCTGGAAGGCATACTAACGCTCGTGATTTTTTCAGGAGAAAGAGCGCTCGCCGGACTGTGTCCGGAGAGGTTGCCAATCAAGCCTCCGCCAGCCAGGCTCCAACGCCAGGTCCGGAGGGGGAGGCGAACACAAGGCGTGCGTCGGATGCTCCTCCAACGGAGGATGCCGATAGGTTGTCCGCCACCAGATCTGAGGTGGAGAGTGCCATGAATCACAGGCGCCGCCGGACAATCCTTCATGATGCATGTTTCTTCCAAGAGGCATTGAATGCCTTTAATTCGGGAGATGCGCACCTCCGTGCCGCTCAAGATGGTCTAGCCAGAGCCACGAAGCAGTATGTGAAAGACATACGGGTGAGGAATTTTGACAGTTATATGTGCCAGTAGCCCCCGAGACTTAAAATAGTTAGAATAACTGATTTAAGGGTCATTTGTTATGCAGGATCTTATAGAAAAGAATACCCATCTGTCCCAGGAGCTTCAAGAGTGCAAGGCCCAACTTGAGGCCGCACTAGCCACCACAGGGGGAGCCACAGAGACCTCCTCCAGTAATATATACTTCGAAAGATAAGTAGTTTGTGAAGTGCGGCGTGTGTATAAGTCTGACGATAATATTGCAGATGGCGCCAGACTAGATCCGGACAAGCAACAGCTACTACGCCAGCTAAAGGCCGGCGAGAAGGTGCTTACAAGGGTGCGGCAAGAGAAAAATAACCTCCAAGATGCCAACACCCAGCTGGGCGAGGAACTAAAAGATGTTCGGGCCCAGCTGTCTGACTCCGTGAAGGAGAATCGACGGCTTCGTCGTGGCATTTAGAGTAAGTGCTTGAGCGAACTTTTGAAAAAAAGAGTTCGGCGAGGAAGTCGATTAACAGAAATATGTCGGTAGGTATGCTCATAGGTCGTCCTGTAGAGGAAATGCCCGGTTCAACGGGTGACCTACTTCCCGAGCTGCTGCAACTGCACGAAAGAGTTCGACAGGTGATGAGCGGAGTCGCCCAGGCCTTGTGGCCATCCATGTCCCTACCCGAAGGTCTTGGAGAGCTTGCGGAGAAGCTTCAGGGAGCACGACGGCGCTTACGGCTATGGAAGATATCAGCCTGCCGTCAAGGCGCTAGGGAGGCCTGGGCCATGGTGAAGACGCGATATGCGAAGGCTGATCCAAACCACATGGCCGAGGTCGGACCTGTGGGGACCGATGGAAAGGATATCCCTGTGAGCTTAGTGTACGGCCAAGTAGAGTTGGCCGCAAAGTATTCCCAGCGGGACTGTAAACTAGACAGTCTATTAGATGGTATCGAAGAGGAATACAATCAGTCAGCTTGACTATGTAATTTAAAATGACATGTAAAATGCCTTCTAGCCGGATTGTAGATCATTTGTCGTAGCGGACCTTTTCTCTTCAACCTCAGGACCTGACAGTCTGGAGTGTGTCTGAATACCCCCGCAGTTATATAAAAAACTGGGGCATGCTTGGAGACCAGGCGTAGGGGTCATTAGTGCTTTATCAGACAAGTGCCCAACTAGTTATGTTATATTACATGGTTAGTAAGAAACATCTTCCAGGGAGAATAGTTCCGTTAGGGGTTCTTTTCCCTGGGAGGCATGCCCTAAAGTGCATGTCCAGACTGCAAAAAAAAGCAGGAAAGCATCTGGGGGCAGATAAATAAATAGGTGAGAAATCATCTTTTAATTCACCGATCGAATATTCCCATAAGAACGCTAGCTTTTGGCTTCACCCAGTCTGAGGTACACATCCGACTGACCCGGCAGTAACAATCGCAGAGGTGCTCCCTTTACCTCCTAGTCGAACAATCGGGAACGTAGGGGTAAGCATAGGAGCCAGGCAACCCAGCTTGGCCAAAACTTAAGTCATATCGATGCATATAATGGTGAATAAAAGGTACATGTGGAAGTGTGACACATGTGTTGGGCATAAAGCCCGTATAAATAAGCTTCTGTTAAAGAAGCCCCCAGGTATAATGAGTGCGAGTAGCACGTCAAGTGTGTGCGAACAATGCGCAGGTGAGCCTCCGAAGGCTTGTGAAAAAAGAAGGGGGGGAGAAGGAGAAAAATAAAAGATAGTTAAAGTATAAAATATGGACGGGGGAAAGAGACAAACTCAGAGTCCGGTGCTAAGCGTAGAATCTTCGGAGACGGGCTGCATTCCATGGGTTTGGCTCGAGTCGGTTATCCGATGCGTTTCGCAAACAGTACGCTCCGCCGGTCAGGACTTGGTCGATGATGAAGGGACCTTCCCATTTGGGTTTGAGTTTGTCCTTTTTCTTGTCCGGCAGGCGTAGAACTAGTTCGCCAACATTGTAAGTTTTGGCCCGTACTTCTCTGCTTTGATATCTTCGAGCCTGCTATTGATAGAATGCGGAACGAGCTTTTGCCACATCACGCTCCTCTTCTAAGGCATCCAAACTTTCCTGCTGATCTAGCTCGGCTTCTCTTTCTTCGTGCATGCGCACACGAGGTGAGTCATGAATTATGTCGCAGGGCAAAACCGCCTCTGCGCCGTATACCATAAAAAATGGTGTGAATCCGGTAGTGCGATTCGGCGTGGTTCGCAGCCCCCAGAGTACGGAGTCGAGCTCCTCTACCCAGTGCGTGTTAGATTCCTTAAGGGACCACACTAGTCTGGGTTTGATGCTGCTCATGATTAGACCATTTGCTCGCTCAACTTGACCGTTAGTTTGAGGGTGATAGACTGAAGCGTAGTCGAGCTTGATGCCCATGTTTTTGCACCAGAGTTTAACCTCGTCGGCCGTCAAGTTCGTGCCGTTATCAGTGATGATGCTATGGGGGACGCCGTAATGGTGTACTACCCCTGATATGAAGTCTATCATGGGTCCGGATTCGGCCGTCTTAACTGGCTTGGCCTCTATCCATTTGGTGAATTTATCCACCATGACCAATAGGTATTTTTGCTTGTGGGTTCCTCCTTTAAGGGGTCCAACCATGTCAAGCCCCCATACCGCGAACGGCCAGGTGATGGGTATAGTTTTTAGGGCGGTGGGTGGCATGTGGCAAAGAGCTGGAAACCGACGCATCGTTGGACTAAGTCCTATGCATCTGCCCGGGCCGTCGGCCAATAAAATCCTGTACAGAAGGCCTTGCCTACAAGGGCCCGGGCTGCGGCGTGGTGCCCACCGAGTCCGGCATGAATTTCAGCCAGAAGATTTTGCCCTTCCTCTTCGGAGATACACCTTTGAAGGACTCCGGTTGTGCTTTTCTTGTAAAGCTCTCCCTGATGGACCTTATAGGCTTTAGATCGCCGAACTATGTAGCGGGCCTCGTTTTGGTCCTCGGGAAGTTCCTACCTAGTTAAGTAGGCTAGGAATGTCTTGGTCCACGGGGCAATAACTGCCATTATTTCGTGGGCTGAAGGTATTATTTCGTTGGCAGAACCACCAATTATGTCAGAATGTTCGGTGTTGGGTGGTGCGGTTGGGTCCGGATTGTTGTTTCCGGACTCCCCTTCCCATAGTACAGATGGCTTGAAAAGCCGCTCTAGGAATATGTTGGGAGGGACGGCATCGCGCTTCGCGCCGATGCATGGCAATACGTCCGCCGCCTGGTTATTATCCCGGGCTATATGGTGAAATTCGAGCCCTTCAAACCGAGCTAACATTTTTAAGACGGCGTTATGGTAAGCTGCCATTTTCAGATCCTTGGCCTCAAAGTCTCCATTTATTTGGGATATTGCAAGGTTTGAATCCCCGCGGACCTCTAGGCGCTGAATGCCCATGGAGACTGCCATCCGGAGACCATGTAGAAGGGCCTCGTATTCGGCTGCGTTGTTGGAGTCCATGTACATTATCTGGAGTATGTATTGGACTATGTCTCCGGTTGGGGACGTCAGGACGATGCCAGCCCCCAGGCCGGCCGACATTTTGGAGCCGTCGAAGTGCATGATCCATTTGGAATATGCGCCGTACTCTTTAGGAAGTTCGGCTTCAGTCCATTCGGTGATGAAGTCAGCCAAAACTTGCGACTTGATAGCTCGCCGTGGCTTATAGGTTATGTCGAATGGGAGGAGCTCGATGGCCCATTTTGCAATCCGGCCAATCGCGTCGCGGTTGTTTATAATGTCATTAAGGGGTACTTCGGAGGCTACTGTTATCGAACTCTCTTGAAATTAGTGTCGCAGCTTCCGGGATGCCATGAACACCGCGTATGCTATCTTTTGATAGTGTGGGTACCGGGACTTGCATGGATTTAGGATAGTGGACACGTAGTAAACTGGTTTTTGAAGAGGGAACTTGTGTCCGTCCGTTTCTCGTTCGACGACGAGCACCGCGCTAACAACTTGATGTGTTGCCGCGATATATAATAACATTGGTTCGCTCAAATTGGGCGCGGCCAGGACCGGATTTGTTGCCAATATGGCTTTGATTTCTTTGAGTCCGGCCGTGGCGGCATCCGTCCACTCGAAGTGTTCGGTGCGTCGGAGGAGGCGATAAAGGGGTAATGCCTTTTCTCCTAAGCGGGAGATAAAGCGGCTTAGAGCCGCCACGCATCCAATCAATTTTTGTATTTGCTTGAGGTCTTTTGGGATATCCAATTGTGCCAGGGCTCGGATCTTGGCTGGGTTTGCTTCAATTCCTCTACCGGATACAATAAAGCCCAAGAGCTTTCCGGCTGGTACGCCGAAAACGCATTTTTCCGGGTTGAGCTTAATGTCGTATGTTCGTAGATTGTCGAATGTGAGCCTCAAGTCATCTACTAGAGTTTCGACATGCTTAGATTTGACGACCACATCGTCTACGTATGCCTCCACTGTTTTGCCGATCTGGTTTGCCAGACATGTCTGAATCATGCGCTGATATGTTGTGCCGGCGTTTTTGAGCCCGAAGGGCATTGTGTTGAAGTAGAATGGTTCGTATGGAGTGATGAATGCCGTTGCGGCTTGGTCTGGCTCCGCCATCTTGATTTGGTGGTAGCCGGAGTATGCGTCGAGGAAGCACAATGAATCGTGCCCTGCAGTAGCGTCGATGATTTGATCGATGCGGGGGAGGGGGAATGGATCCTTTGGGCAAGCCTTGTTAAGGTCCTTGAAGTCGACACATAGGCGCCAGGACTTATCTTTCTTTGGTACCATCACCAGGTTTGCTAGTCAGTCCGGATGTTTTATATCTCTGATGAATCCGGCTTCCAAAAGTTTGGCTAGCAACTCTCCCATTGCGTGTCTCTTGGGTTCGGAAAAACGCCGAAGAGCCTGTTTGACTGGCTTGAATCCTTTTAGGATATTTAGGCTGTGCTCGGCCAGCCGGCGTGGGATTCCTGGCATGTCTGAAGGGTGCCACGCAAAAATGTCCCAGTTTTCCCGTAGGAATTCTCGTAGTGCGGCGTCTACATCAGGGTTTAACTGTGCCCCAATGGAGGCCGTCTTTGTAGGGTCCGTTGGATGGACTTGGAATTTGACTATTTCGTCCGCTGGTTTAAAAGAGGTGGACTTGCATCTCTTATCGAGTATCATATCGTCCCTGTTCACCATGGAGCGCAGCGCAGTAAGTTCCTCGGCCGCTAGGGCTTCGGACAGTGCCTCGAGGGCTAGTGCGGCTGTCTTATTTTCGGCGCAGAGTGCTATGTCCGGATGACTGGCGAGGGTGATGATTCCGTTGGGCCCGGGCATTTTGAGCTTCATGTACCCGTAATGGGGTATAGCTTGAAAAATTGTGAACGCCTCTCGCCCTAATACCAACCCTGTCCTTCGCAAAGCCCATGACTCCGAGGTGCCGGATTCCTCTCCGGACTCCGAACCTCCCGCGCCCCTGCCAATCGAATCCGATTGGGCGCCGATCATGGAGTTCACTGTTGCGGACATCTTTCAGCACTCGCCTTTTGGCGACATCCTGAATTCGCTAAAGTGTCTCTCTTTATCAGGAAGAGCCCTGGCCAGATTATGGTCAGGATGGTTGGGATGCGGACAACGAAGAAATTCAAAGCCCACCCACCACCCACTTAGTAGCCACTGTTGATGACTTAACCGACATGCTAGACTTCGACTCCGAATACATCGACGGTATGGACGACGATGCCGGAGACGACCAAGAACCAGCGCCTACAGGGCACTGGAAGGCCACGTCGTCATACGACATATACATGGTGGACATCCCAAAGGATGGGAATGGCGATGGAACAACGGAGGACGACCCCTCCGAGAAACAGCCTAAGCGCCGGCGTCAGCGGCGCCGCTCTAAATCCCGCCACAGCAAAAGTGGAGATTCTGGCACCGGAGACAATGACACCCCGGACAGCGCCGAAGACAACCCCCTCCAGCAAGATTCAGCACAGGAGGATGGAGAAGCCAGCCCTCATGAGAGAGCGGCAGACAGAGAGGTAGAGGACGATAATTATATGCCTCCCTCCGGAGATGAGGCAAGCCTCAACGACGACGAATTTGTCGTGCCTGAGGATCCCGTCGAACAAGAGCGTTTCGAACGCAGGCTTATGGCCACAGCAAGCAACCTCAAGAAAAAGCAGCAACAACTTAGAGCTGACCAAGACTTGCTAGCCGACAGATGGACTAAAGTCCTTGCGGCCGAAGATTATGAACTCGAACGCCCCTCCAAAAGCTACCCAAAACGCAAGCTGCTACCCCGATTAGAGGAGGAAGCACATAAACCTACATCACCAACGCACAATACGGCCGACCGGCCACCTTGTGGCCGCGACAAAGAGGCCTCTAGGCCCTCCACTAAAGCCGCACCCCGGCGTCGCTCGAAAAGTACAAAGCCACGGGGGAATGCACCGGACTTACGAGACATATTGGAGGATAAGGAAAGACAAACAAGATCGATCTACGGATCGCGTGGGCGCCCCATGATACGTGATGACAACCGTCATGCCGGATACAACAATTCCGGCCGGGCCGAACACAGTAGACAAAGCTCGTTTGAGCTGCGTCGTGATATAGCCCAATATAGAGGCACCGCACACCCACTATGCTTCACAGACGAAGTAATGGATCATCAAATCCCCGAGGGTTTCAAACCCGTAAACATTGAATCATACGATGGCACAACAGATCCTGCGGTTTGGATCGAGGAATATCTCCTTCACATCCACATGGCTCGCGGTGATGATCTACACGCCATCAAATACCTCCCACTCAAGCTTAAAGGACCAGCTCGGCATTGGCTCAACAGCTTGCCAGCAGAATCAATTGGGTGTTGGGAAGACCTGGAAGCCGCATTCCTTGATAACTTCCAGGGCACATATGTGCGACCACCAGATGCCGATGACCTAAGCCACATAATTCAGCAGCCAGATGAATCGGCCAGACAATTCTGGACACGGTTCTTAACCAAGAAAAATCAAATCGTTGACTGTCCGGATGCAGAGGCCCTTGCAGCCTTCAAACATAACATCCGCGACGAGTGGCTTGCTCGGCACCTAGGACAGGAAAAGCCGAAATCCATGGCAGCCCTCACATCACTCATGACCCGCTTCTGCGCGAGAGAGGACAGCTGGCTAGCTCGCAGTAACAACCTGACAAAAAACTCCGGTAGTTCGTATACCAAGGACAGCAATGGCAGGTCGCGTCGCAATAAGCACAAGCGCCACATTAACGGCGATAATACTGAAGATACGGCAGTCAACGCCGGATTCAGAGGCTCTAAACCCGGTCAGCGGAAAAAGCCATTCAAAAGAAATACTCCGGGCCCATCCAATTTGGACCGAATACTCGATCGCTCGTGCCAGATACACGGCACCCCCGAAAAGCCAGCCAATCACACCAACATGGATTGTTGGGTGTTCAAGCAGGCAGGCAAGTTAATTGCTGAAAATAATGACAAGGGGCTGCATAGCGATGACGAGGAGGAGACCCGGCCGCCGAACAATAGAGGACAGAAGGGTTTCCCCCCACAAGTGCGGACGGTGAACATGATATACGCAACCCACATACCCAAAAGGGAGCGGAAGCGTGCACTCAGGGACGTATATGCGATGGAGCCAGTCGCCCCAAAGTTCAACCCATGGTCCTCATGCCCGATCACTTTTGATCGAAGGGACCACCCCACTAGCATCCTCCACGGCGGATTCGCCGCATTGGTTCTAGACCCAATCGTCGACGGATTTCACCTCACTAGAGTCTTGATGGACGGCGGCAGCAGCCTGAACCTGCTTTATCAGGATACAGTGTGCAAGATGGGCATAGACCCCTCAAGGATTAAACCCACAAAGACGACCTTCAAAGGCGTCATACCAGGTGTAGAGGCCAACTGTACAGGCTCAGTTACACTTGAAGTGGTCTTCGGATCCCCGGATAACTTCCGAAGCGAGGAGTTAATCTTCGACATAGTCCCGTTCCGCAGCGGCTATCATGCACTGCTTGGACGAATCGCATTTGCAAAGCTCAATGCGGTGCCGCACTACGCATACCTCAAGCTCAAGATGCCAGGCCCTCGAGGAGTCATTACGGTCAACGGAAACACCGAACGCTCTCTCCGAACAGAGGAGCACACAGCGGCTCTCGCGGCGGAAGTACAAAGCAACCTCTTAAGGCAATTCTCGAGTCCGGCTGATAAGCGGCCGGACCCCGTCAAGCGTGTCCGGAGTAACCTACAACAAGACCTCCTGGCACATTCCGAGCACGCGTAGCAATGCGGCTCCAACCCCAGCCCTCGCGAAATTGCGAGACCAGTACTACGCGTACATATCTACGCTCTGGAGATACCATGGGCATAGGGGTAGGGGCACGACCATGGCATGCCCGGAGTGCGGCTCGACCACACCAGGGGCTCCCAATTGTGTCATTCTTCTTTTTCCTTCTTCTTATTCACAGGACTCCATTTTCCAGAAGCCCTGTCCGGCAGTAGACTTGCCGAACTCACGATGCAACAGCCAGGGAAGCAGAAAAAGCTACATTGAGTATCCAGGTGGTCTCCATTATGAGCATTATACCTGTTTTACATACCATTCCTCAGCCTACCCCTAGAGGGGGACATGTTAAATAGTCCCATCCCTTGCTTATCGCACTATTTGTATCATTCTGCTTTGATTGCAGTATTTTTTGAATAAACAATGCATCACTTTTTGACTATTATTGCATTCCCTTTTTTATTTTATACATGTTCACTTACGACATGTTGCATCCGTACGCTTTGGTACGGCCAAATACACCAAGGGCTTAAGTTCCCCAAATTATGGTGTGATAAGTCCGGACACTTTCACAAGTGCGGCACCCCGAACTTATAGCATTATATGCATCGGCTCCAAATCATGTCTTGGGTCAATAGTTGGGTTTGCCCGGCTCCCATGTTTTGGTACCTTACGTTCCGCTATATCAGCTAAGGTAGTGCTGGGAGAACCACTGCGATTGTGCCCCAGTTGAGCTTGGTTGAGCACCTCAGTGGAGAAAGCTAAAACTGACCATCATGATAGGGCGAGAGCCGGTCGCTGTTCGAGAGGTTTTTTCGAGTCCTTAAAGACTTATGCCGCTTAGAGCGAGGAGCCGGCTTTGTCCGGCCCCAGCGTGGATAGCGCCCCGAATTCGGCCTTCCGAACACTAGGGGCTTCGCCGAAATTTAAAATTATAGAATTCTATGGCCAAGTGGGAGTGTTCAAGCATTATAAGTCCGGTTGCCTTGTTCGTTGTGTTGAGCGCCTCCCTCGAAGGACCCAAAAATGGGAAAAAGAGCGCTCAAGTTTATCCCGAACACCCCAGCACTCGCGGCATGGGGGCTGAAGCCAACGACTTGCCATCTCTCAAATTTGATAAACAGCCGCGCAGAAGGTAATATTTTAAATTAACAAGCGTTGCTTAGTGCATATGAACAAGTTTTCAGCGCACAGGATAACAAAATGCGCCCCAGTGCACTTTAGCGCGGGCAAGGGCCCGACGGGCCCCTTCAATGCAGACGGAGTGCTTGATGACCTCAATCCATGGACAGGCGTCCACCAGCCGCCACACCAGACCAAAGTAGCTCCCAGGCATGGCTTCTTTGGGCCACAACCAAACTACGAGGCCCTTCATGGCCTGTTCGGCCACCTTGTGGAGCTCGACCATCTGCTTCAGCTTGTCGCTCAGGGGCACCGGATGTCTGGCCTCAGCATACTGAGACCAGAATACCTTCTCCGTCGAGCTCCCTTCCTTGGCCCGGTAGAATGCGGCAGCATCGGACACACTACGGGGCAGATCTGCGAACGCTCCTGGAGAGCTCCGAATCCGGGTAAGTAACAGATAATTCACTTTTACATGCTTGCTTTGCATGAAGAATGCCTTACCCGCCGCTATCTTTTTTATCTCCTCAATCTCCTGGAGGGCCTTCTGGGCTTCGGCCTTAGCGGCTTTGGCACTCTCAAGAGCCGAGGCAAGCTCGGACTCTCGAGTCTTCGAGTCATGCTGCAAACTCTCGTGTTTTTCCACGAGATCCTGGAGCTCTCGCCGCACCTCCGCCACCCGCACCTCCTGCTTCTCTCGCTTGGTGCGCTCCGCGGCCGCACTCTTTTCAGCCTCGGACACCGCCTCTTTCAGGGTTGCCACCTCGTTCGTGGCCCCTGCAATACTCATGTTATCCCTGTCATTTTTTGCAACCAAATCCTTTTCTATAAGGTATTACTTTAATAAGGTATTACTTACCTTCCTTGTCCTCGAGCTGCTTCTTGGCACGGCCGAGCTCGTTCTCGGACCGCTCGAGGCTCTGCTTCAAGGCATTGACCTCCGCAGTCAGTGTGGCAGAGGTCAGCAGCGCAGCCTGCATTCCCATATTGACATATTTGTGTTATACTCCTGCATATATCTTTTTAGATCCTCAGTCCGGCTTTTCTTTCCGAACACCAAACTGAGCATCAGGGGCTACTGTCTATGCGGTACTATTTTTACATATCTTAATCACATACCTCAAAGCCTGTTAGAAGGCTGGTGCAGGCTTCAGTCAGCCTGCTCTTGGCGGACTGAACCTTCTGAATCACCGCACTCATGACAGTGCGGTGCTCCTCGTTGATGGAAGCGCCGTTGAGCGCCTCCAGCAAATTATCCGGTGCCTCCGATTGGACGGAGGTCACCGGCGTCGCAGTCTCGCCCTTCCTACGAAGGGGCCACCCGCCAGACTCTGGAACCACTAAAGGTTCCGGTGTGGAGTCCGGTCCAAAGTCCGGGAGGTTGCCCTGCGGCACCTCCGGGGCCTCCTCCTCCTGGCTGGGCCCCTTCTGGGACCCCACCTCAGCGTCGTCTGCGTCGCGGGGGGAGGAGGCGGTCGGAAGTGAAGTGCTATCCACATCCGACGAATCCAAGGAGCCGCTCGACGAAGTGGGGAGATCGTCCTTGGGCAGGCTACATGGTGGTATTCGGCGTTAGAAGACACTATGCGACGAAAGAAAAATCATGAGTTATTCGGGAATCCGGACACTTACGATCTCGCCAGGGGCTTGGCCCTCGAGGGCCACTCCTCTTCGCCGTCGTCGGCGTTGGTGGAACAGTCCGGAGGAAGGGTCCTTCCCTTCTTGGACCCTTCGGCCTCCTCCGTGGGGAAGCCTTCCTTTTCTTCTCTCCCCCCGCCGGGGGAGAGGCCTTTTTCTTCTCCTCCTCGTCTTCACGGGAGGAGTCCGCCTCGGAGTCATCGGACGATGAGTCCGATAACACCTGGCGCCGGGAACTCCTCCGAGTTCCCATGGCCTTCTTCTTGGCCTTCTTCTCCGGCACCACATAAGGCGCCGGAGCCAGCAGTCCCGTTAATCGGGCTTCCGCTGGGTCTTATGGCAAGGGAGCCGGACAGTTAACCTGCCCGGACTTCTTCTGCCAAGCCTGTCAAAGGTAAAGGGAGTTTAGATCCCGCATAGAGTCAAACTATGGAAAACAAGTGTCCCATAAAGGGTAAAATAGCTTACCTCGCCGGCTTGACGCTGTGAGCTAAATCCGTGATCCTCGGTAGCAGATGCGGGAGCTTCAGCACCCTTGAACAGCACCCTCCAGGTGTCTTCGTACGTAGTGTCGAAGAGCCTGCTCAAGGTCTGGTGCTGTGCCGGATCAAACTCCCACAAGTTAAAGGCCCGTTGTTGGCATGGGAGGATCCGGCGGACGAGCATGACCTGGACCACGTTGACGAGCTTGGTCTTCTTGTTCACAAGGTCTTGGATGCAGGTTTGGAGTCCGGTAAGCTCCTCTAAATCACCCCATGTCAGGCCCTTCTTTTTCCAGGAGGTGAGCCGGTGGGGATGCCAGATCTGAATTCGGGGGCCGCTGCCCATTCAGGATCACGCGGCTCGGTGATGTAGAACCACCCCGATTTCCACCCTTTGATGGTTTCCACGAAGGAGCCCTCGAGCCATGTGACATTGGGCATCTTGCCCACCATGGCACCTCCGCACTCCGCCTGCTGGCCACCCACTACCTTCGGCTTGACATAGAAAGTCTTCAGCCATAAGCCGAAGTGGGGCTTGATGTGGAGGAAGGCCTCGCACACAACGATAAACACTGAGATGTTGAGGATGAAATTCGGGGCCAGATCATGGAAATCCAGGCCGTAGTAGAACATGAGTCCCCGGAAGAAGGCGTAGGTAAAAAGGTGGATCCTTATCCCCTTATATATGGACGGACGAAACTATGCGTCCCCACCAGCCTGGTAAAACTCGCTTATCTCCCAAGCGCCGCAATCAATGGCGCGGTTGGGTTACCCACGCCCGTATTGATGAGAATCCCGGAATAAGGGGACACGACCTCTGCTTTGACAAGACATGCCAAGGAAACCGCTTCGCTAAACGCGCTGAGGTGGAACAATAAACACAATTCGAATAAAGGCTTGGCCGTGGTGTGACGTCATGCCACGAAATACATCAGCAGATTGAACTTGTGTAAATATCATTCTCTCTACGGTGGCATGTGGAACTTATTTTGCAGAGCCGGACACTATCCTGGTGTTCAAAATCTTCTATGAATTATTCGGAGGAGGAACCCGCCTTGCAATGCCGAAGACAATATGCATGCCGGACTCATCGTCATTGAAGCCTGGTTCAGGGGCTACTGAGGGAGTCCTGGACTAGGGGGTGTCCGAATAGCCAAACTATCATCTTTGGCCGGACTCCAAGACTATGAAGATACAAGATTGAAGACTTCGTCCCGTGTCCGAATGGGACTTTCCTTGGCGTGGAAGGCAAGCTTGGCGATACGGATATGTAGATCTCCTACCATTGTAACCGACTTTGTGTAACCCTAGCCCTCTCCGGTGTCTATATAAACCGGAGGGTTTTAGTCCGTAGGACGAACAACAATCATACCATAGGCTAGCTTCTAGGGTTTAGCCTCCTTGATCTCGTGGTGGATCTACTCTTGTACTACCCATATCATCAATATCAATCAAGCAGGAGTAGGGTTTTACCTCCACCGAGAGGGCCCGAACCTGGGTAAAAACATCGTGTCCCTTGTCTCCTGTTACCATCCGCCTAGACGCACAGTTCGGGACCCCCTACCCGAGATCCGCCGGTTTTGACACGACAGTTGCGGCGGTGGAAAAGTGGTTCCGTGGCTCCCCCTGATGTTTCCAGGGTATAAGAGTATATATATAGGCGAAAGAAGTACGTCGGTGGAGCTACGAGGGGCCCACAAGGGTGGGGGCGCGCCTACCCCCTGTACGCACCCTCCTGCCTCCTGTCTTCCTCGTAGAGTCCCAGACTTCAACTCCAAGTCTTCTGGATTGCTTTCGGTCCAAGAAAAATCCTCGCGAAGGTTTCATTCCGTTTGTACTTCGTTTGATATCCCTTTTCTGTAAAACAATAAAATAGGCAAAAAACAGAAACTGACATTGGGCCTCCGGTCAATAGGCTAGTCCCAAAAATAATATAAAAGAGCATATTAAAGCCCATTAAACATCCAAAATAGATAATATAATAGCATGGAACAATAAAAAATTATAGATACGTTGGAGACGTATCAATCACAAATTTGGAGTCTCCCCCATCGTTTTCTAGCCTTGTCTTGCTTGATTTCGTCCTAAATTCTAAAATCCCCACCAAAAATAGCCCCATTTTTTTGTGATTTGTTGGTTTGATGATGTTCTGTTGATTTTGATCCATGGATTTGCTTGGTTTTGAATGGATCTAGCATCACCCCAAGTTTCCGCACCTTCCATCCATGAAATCTCCGCAATTTTTGCCCCAAAATCACCCAATTTCCACCCAAAAATCCGTCCCCGAGAGGAAATCCCAAGCAGTTTGACCTGCCCGGATCATCCGGAAATGCCCCGCATCCGAACACCTCCCGGATCAGCTGGACCCTCTCCCGGTCGCTGGAATAATCTATACACCCGAATACCCGTACCCGAGTTGACGAACCCGGATCATCCGGATGTACTCCCGGATCATCCGGACATAGCCCAGATGAGCTGGACCTACTCCCGGATGTCCGGTTAACCCTGAAACTAACATGGCTGAAATTTTATTTTGGTCATAACTAATTCATCCGGAGTCCGTTGTTGACGTTCTTTAGCTCGTTTTGAAGCTATTGAAATCCCCCATCCCACAAAAATACCTTCAACATCATTTGACTCCATCAAATTTTTGGAACTTTGACATATTTTCCTAGGGCCACCACCATATCATCCGCATTACCACCACCGACTTCCGCAACCTAACCCATTTGGTTCCCCATAGCATTAGTGGTTGCTTGAGTAGTGATTCGAGTCTCCTAAGGTATTTTGGCTACTTAGGGACGATTTCTTCTTCATCAATCACTACCACCATTTCCACATAACTTTGCCCACCATACATTTCCACTACCCAAACTTAACCCAATTTTGTTTCAGCTTGTTTGAGTTGTGGCTTGTGTCTCCTAAGGTGTTTCGGCTACTTAGGGACGGCAAATTCAACTTTGACTCGCATAACCCATCATCCAACTTCCGCATTGACAAGTGTGAAACCACCACCGCTTTCCGCTACAACCATTTGACATTTGCGACTTTGAGTTCGCGGTTTTTCCGTTTCCTAAGGTGTTTCGGCTAATTAGGAACGGGTCCATTTTGCGTCACTTGCCTATCGAGACTAGCCATTGAGTATTGCCGACAACGTTACTTGTGCACATTAGTGATCTACACCTTCCATTGCATACATACCATATCATCGTGGTATCATCATATCATCTCTTGTGTCACAAGATTGTTCCCGCGTATACACAATTGCTATCTTGGTTTGTGCATTCCGCAAAGTGGCCATACAAAAAAAGAGTAAGCTTTTAAGCAAAGAAAAAGAGAGCAAAGAGATTGTAAGCAATATCCATAGCATCATACCACATTGCACATAAGATTGTCATATCCAATCATCTTGGATCTTCTTGAGAGAAACACTGGGAAGCATACATACATAGCATACTTGGGATAGAAGTTGCTACATTTTGCATCTTATAGGTTGTGCACAAGTGTAACACTCCAAAAAAATTTATTTGGCTTTTATTAAAAACTTTATTTGGTTTAAAGTAGGTTATTTGATTTTTTAAAAAAAGAGGGACTCTCTTTCTCAAATCCTTTTATGAATTTTTTTTAAGAAAGGTCCATCTCAACCTTGATCTTTGGTTTTAAGGGTTTTTCATAATTGTGTTGGCTCAACACAAATAATATTGGAGGGTTTTGCAATTATTTCTATTAAAAAGAAATCCTATGGGTTTTGGTTTTTATTCTTTTCCCTTTTAAAAATTTCTCTTTTGCCATGTCACATGTTGATATTTTCTTCCAAAACCCACCCCTACCTTGGATCAAGTCAAGTATCCCAACTCCAGCAAGTTTCAACCCATTTTTGTTTTTTATTCTATTTATTTTACCCTCAAAACTATTTCTGTCATTTATTTTGATCCTTGGTGATTTACAAAGGAACCACCAGAACCCTTTTAAGTTTTGGTCCCAAACAAACTCCCCTGGCTAGTCTTTAGTACCCTGAACCTAGATCCATCAAGATCCACTTGTCCACAATTCAAAATTTTCAAATTTTGCTTGCTGCAAGTTTGGACCAGATTTGCCATTTTTGGTGAAAGTCATTATTTTTCTTCTCCTAAAATTCTGAGATAAATCAGGCAGCCCCTAGATGCATTGAGAGGTCACTCACCAAGCCCCAACTCCAGAAAAAATTTCCACATGCCAAAAACATTTCATCGAACACCTGGCGTGCACTGTTTCTGTCAAAATTCAGATAAGTTCAGAAGTTCAGTGATTCAGTCTGTCGTCGGCGTCAATCTCACTAGTGCTCACGTTGGCCTCTTGCTCCCTGCTCCTCCTTCTTATCTAGTGCGCCGCACGGTCGTTTGGACGAGCGCAAGCGTCGGTGGCGACGTGTCTCGCCAGCGCCGGTGTCTTCTGCGGTGGCAGAGCCACCCGTGGCGGCCAGCAGGGGCCGGCCCTGCCTTTCGGTGCCATCCAGCACCGCCCAATCCACCAGAAACCTCCGCATGGCTGTCCACTTGCCTGTACGTGCTGCAGCACCATCGCCGTGGCCTAAGAGGCGCAGAGCGCGCCCTCTGCCACCGACGAACCCGTGAACCGTTCCGTTGAGGACTTGGAGTGTCGCCCAAGTCTGGACAAGTTTAGCTATGGGATGAAGCCAGTGATCAAATCCGCAGCTGCCCCGTCCCCTAAAAACCCTGTTCGGCCACTGCCTCGCCGTAATCACCACCGGAGTAATCCCAATCACGGCAACCGCCTCGGGCCGGTTATAAACGGAGGCCTCGAGCTCTCCCTCGACCCAGAACCACTCCTCCACCTCACCAGAGCCACGCCTAGCTACTAGGAAGACCTCGGGGAGGCCTTCTTACCCAACTCCGGCCGCCACGATCCGCTTCGGGCTCCGGCAAGATCCTCTCTGATGAGAGCATCTCCGCCTCCCAAACCGCGTCAGCAACCTCATGGTCCACTACCTAGTCTAACCCGTGGCACCTGCAGCTCTCCTCGGCGAGATCCACCACCGCCCGAACCACCGTCCGCCGGAGTGTAGGCCGCCGTCGATGTGGTGCTCGCCGACGACCAACTCCACCACCCACAGGCGCGGAAGAGCTCCGTGAACCCGTAGGTACCCTCCTTTTCCACTACCTCGCCTTGGATCGACGCCGGCGACCACCGCGGCCCTCGGGCGCCGGTGAGCTCTGTTTTGAAATTCAAACCTGATGGGTGGGACCCCCTCGTCAGCTTTTTCTCCTTTTCGAACCATTTTCTGAAAACGCCTTCGGGCAGAATACGCTTTCTAACTGAAACGTTTTCTGTCTTTTTATAAACTACCCCCTCGAAACTTTCTGTTTCATTACAGATGAGTCCCTGGACCAATACCTTAATAACTTTTAAACAGAAGATGATTTGGAATTGATTCTTTTTCTGTCATCTTTATTTTTCTGTCTTGTTTTTTATCATATTTATTTGAAAAATATTTGGAACACTTTTTGTGCACGGACGGTATTTACGTAGTATCCGACTTTCTTTTATACCGCAGATACCGAAGGAGGTGACGGAACCGCAAAGTTCCCCGAGCTAGACTCCGACTACTCCGAACCAGGCAAGCATGTTTGAACCTTTGATATAATGAGTGTTTCGCATGTTTGGTTGAGTAGTTATTTCATGGCATGTTTATATAAGCATTAGTAAGTGTTATATTGCATGCAAGGCAACTACAAGTGAGCTTCAAAACTTGATGTGTCATTTGATGGGAGATAACATGATCATGTGGTGACATGAAAGGTGGCAAGATGGTATTGTTGAAGCATGCCAGTCTTATGTCAACCATTTAACTCCGGTGTTAACGTGGATCAAGTCACGTTACCGTCCGTCCCCTTTTCGTGCTGCCACATGTTTTCTGCAAAGAATACGGTTTAGTAAGTTGCAAACCTCTTTCCTTGTACACACCAAATAGAGGGGCCGTGATGAGGGTTCCATGGCCCTGGATTAAAGCCCGTCATCCGGTCAGGGGGCATGGGTGTTTCCGGTTGGGACCGAGAGGGGGGCACCCCTTAGAGCGCGCGATATAAATTTGATCCCATGCTATTCGAGGTTGTGGCCTCCCCATCTTAAGGTTTTTCTTGAATGTTGCCTAGGGTGATCCCTGGCAACGGGATGTGGAATGGGTGTGTACTGGTTAGATGTGCTTCTTCTAAAATACCGTAAACAGAACTAGTCCTTTGTGACTACTGAAATCCGTTGGCTGTGGTTAAAGAGTACAAACTCTGCAGAGTCAAAACCATTCGAGTAACCGTATCTATGGTCAAGGATTGTGATCAACTTATCTATGTCAGTGTCAGTGTCAGTGTCAGTGTCAAAACCGGCAGATCTCGGGTAGGGGGTCCGGAACTGTGCGTCTAGGAGGATGGAAACAGGAGACAAGGGACACGATGTTTTTACCCAGGTTCGGGCCCTCTCGATGGAGGTAAAACCCTACGCCTGCTTGATTGACATTGATGATATGGGTAATACAAGAGTGGATCTACCACGAGATCAAGGAGGCTAAACCCTAGAAGCTAGCCTATGGTATGATTGTTGTTGTGTCCTATGGACTAAAACCGTCCGGTTTATATAGACACCGGAGAGGGCTAGGGTTACACAGAGTCGGTTACAATGGTAGGAGATCTACATATCCGTATCGCCAAGCTTGCCTTCCACGCCAAGGAAAGTCCCATCCGGAGACGGGATGAAGTCTTCAATATTGTATCTTCTTAGTCTTGGAGTCCGGCCGATGATGATAGTTCAGCTATCCGGACACCCCTTAGTCTGGGACTCCCTCAGTAGCCCCTGAACCAGGCTTCAATGACAACGAGTCCGGCGCGCATATTTTCTTCGGCATTGCAAGGCGGGTTCCTCCTCCGAATAATTCATAGAAGATTGTGAACACCAGGATTGTGTCCGGCTCTGTAAAATAAATTCCACATACCACCGTAGAGAGAATAACATTTACACAAGTTCAATCTGCTGACGTATTTTGTGGCGTGACGTCACACCACAACCAAGCCTTTACTCGAATCGTTTTTATTATACCACGTCAGCGCGTTTAGCGAAGCGGTTTCCTTGGCACGTCCTGTCGAAGCAGAGATCGTGTTCCCCTTATTCCGGGATTCCCATCAATACGGACGTGGGTAACCCAACCGCGCTCGTTGCCACGCCCCCTCCATCGAAGGCGAGTTCTAAACGGTCACGGGGACGGCTCTTGGTATTCTCCCTCTTTATAATGAGACCAAGGCCCGTTTCTTTTCTTCAATCCTCAATCGAATCCGCCCCTCGCCCCGAGTTCCAACACCCAGGGCTCCAGATTCGGGCACTTCGGACCTTCGACAATGTCCGGCTCTGACCTACAGGGCCGGTGGATGCCCTCCTTCGTCACGGAAGAGGACGTGCTAAAGCTGAGAGGCGCCAGGTACTTAACCTACGAGATTTCGCATAGGTTGCCTGCCCAAGGGCAAGTCATTCCCACTCCTGAGCCTGGCGAGAGTGTCGTATTTGTGCCTCACCTCCGTCAGGGTTTAGGCTTCCCGATGGATCCCTTCGTGAGGGGGCTCATGTTTTACTATGGGCTGGAATTCCACGACTTGGCTCCGGAGTCCATCCTCCACATTTCATCATTTATTGTCGTCTGCGAAGCCTTCCTCCGCACTACCCCTCACTTCGGTTTGTGGCTCAAAACCTTCAACGTGGAGCCGAAGATGATTGAGGGGCGTCAGGCAGAGTGCGGTGGGGCGGTTATAAGCAAGAGGGCCGATGCTCCATGGCCCGAGGGCTCTTTTCAGGAGGAGCTTGGCTTGTGGCAACAGGAGTGGTTCTATATCACCGCTCCCAGAGGCAGCAGGCAGAGGCTACCGCCCGTCTTTCGCTCGGGCCCTCCACAACGGCTGACGTCATGGGTCAACCAAGGGCTTGACTGGGGGCCGGATTCGAGACCTCCAAGAGAGGGAGATCAATCTGGTCGTAGTGACGTAGGTTATGCTGATTCGGCGTCTTCTGCCCTGCAAACGTCGCCCCATCCGCCTGTGGAAATTCAATCCGGAGGGATCACGAGCTCTCCAACACTTCATGGGTACGACACCCGTGGAGATGTACAAACTGTTCTTCGGATCACAAGAGATGTGTCCGGGCTTGACCGAGGACGCTGGCTTAAGCTGCAATCGCCCGGATACTCAAGTAAGTAGCCCTGTGTCCGGACATATCGTCCATTTATTTATCATGCATTTGCCTTTTAACCAGCTATCCGTTGACAGGAGTGGATAGCGCAAGCAAAACTGATACGGTGTCTGGCCCCCCTCCTTGAGACCACGCCGGATCCCGTGTTAATCAAAATGTTGGAGGTAGCGCCTTCGGAGGAGGGCGAAGGGGGGAACAGGGAAACTACCACCTCTGCTAAGGAGGCTCTCAGCAAGGGGGGAATCAAGAATCCCTCCCTCCAGGGGGAGAAGAGGACCGCTTCCGAAGACCCGGAGGCCAAGGCCTCAAAGCGGGGAAAGAAATCTGCACCGGAAGGTCCTGTGCCGGGAGGAGTCCCGGCCGCACAGTCTCCCCAAAGGAATCAGCCCTCCAGCGAGCCGTAAGTAGAAAAAGGGGGAGTTTTGTAATAAGGGACATCCCTATTTTATTTCTAAGGATAACCAAAGTTTTTACCTTGTAGTTCGGATCTCAGCCCTTCTCAGCAGAGCTCGTCCTCGGGGGACCTTCGTCCGGAGATGATGGAGAGCGAAACGCCTCCATCTGCCGCCCCGTCAGGCGGGGCGGATGACCCTGAGGTGTCGTCACGGAGGGTCTTCCCGAGTCCGGCGGGGCCGGGAGTTCGGCACCCACTGGAGTACAGCCGGCGGAGCTGCAGGATCTGCTCGAGAGGGCGTCTATCTCAGAAGATCACCGCACATTAATGAGTATGGTGATTGAAAGGATCTTATCCGCCGAGAGCGGGTTGCATGAGGCCGTCGAAAGTTTACTGATGGGGTTTGAGGTACGCAAAAAATGACATACCTTTTGACAGTTTTGCACATAGAGTGCGCCCTGTATAGATAGTAGCCCCTGAGACTCGGTATGTTGTCGAAAGCGACAACGTGCCAAGGATCATAATCTCAGTTATAAAATGTCGCCTTTCCTATGCAGGTGGCGGAACGTTTCAGTGGCCAGCCGGACTGATAGAGTTGCCGAGATGAAGCGGCAACTCAACGTTGCGGATGCGGACATCGCGCTGGTCAATAAACGACTTGACGAGTCACAAGGTAGGTGGTTTCTCCGCGGTCACCTGGTAAGGGAGCTGAGCCCACTCCTTACAACATGTATGCTTGATGCAGATGGTGCCGCTGCTGTGGAAGACCTTCGGGCAGAGCTTGCTCGAGCCAAGGAGCAAGCCAGAAAAAGTGATGCGACTGCCTCGAAGGCAGTGGAGGAGCTAAAAGCCGAAAAGGCTACTCACTGCTGAAGCAGGGAGGAGATGGCCGGAATGGCCGTGAAACTAAAAGATGCTACCGACCGCTATGAAGTTCTTGAAAGAGAACGCCAAGCGGAGCAAGAGGACCTGAAGAAGGCCACCGCCGAAGCCAAGGATGCCCGTTCTGCAATGCGGGCTATAAAGGAGGAACTGCGTCAGGCCAGAGACATTGCGGCTGGAAAGCCCTTTCTGCTGCGTAGGAAGTTCACGGATCCGAAGTATGCTCAGTTGGGCCAGTTGTGGGGTGCGGAGGACCCTTATCTGAATTTGGCGGCGAGTGCGGCCGACGCCGCCGTGCACTTCCGAAGCTAGAAGGATCACGAAATGGAAGAGCTTTTTTGGTCTCAATTCCATAATCCGAAGCGTCCACTTCCGTTGACCGATCGATTGGCTGAGTGGGCTGAGCTGAATAGGCTGTCTGGACTTGCCATGAAGGACGTCGTGGCTCATCTGTGGCCGGAAAGGCCCAAGCGAAAGAGTTATTTTGTTTTAGTGCAGCAATTCCTTGATGCGGTGCCGCATATCAAGGCGATGAAGCGGTCGACATGCATAGAGGGTGCACGAATGGCTCTCGCCCGTGTCAAAACATACTAGGCAGAGATGGATGCCACCGACGTTGCATCCCGGGATTCGGATAGAAGCCGATTACCTGCCGAGCACTATTTTGAGGAAGTCCTGCGGGGCGCTCGTTTAGTAAAGTCGCAGTGCTCGAAAAATGTTATGTTCAAATGACATGTATGATTTGTAAAACCATATTTATAATATAAGGGCTTTTTATACTTGTGCATTCAAGTATTGAAATTCCTCCTGTGTGGCCGTTAATGTATATGTATATATAACCTAAAAGATGGCAGTCTTCGGCTTCAGCCCCCACGCACATGGTGCGGGGGTGTTTGCAAAAAAGCGCATTTTCACAGTTAATCCAACGTCTTGGTCCTGTGAAGGAGGTGGTAGCGTAGCAAACGAGGCAACTGGACTATAATGCTTTATCACTTTCACTTAGCCATAGGAGTTCAAAGGTGGAGCTACGATATAGCCCCTAGGGGCACCGCGCTCTCCGAATTCGGGGCGCGGATGTGCCTGACCGGGAAACGGTCCTTCGTCAAAGCAGAGGAATTCTAGACATTCTGGTAGTCGATCGAGTGGTTGACCAGTCTTTCGCTATATCATGACAGTCAGTTTTTGGCTTTCTCTACTGAGGTGCTCGCCTGGACGAACTGGGGCACAATCGCAGTAGTTCTCCTGGTGCCGCGTTAGCCGATAATACGGAACGTAAGGCAGCAAAACACAGGAGCCGGGAAAACCCAACATTTGACCAAAGACATGATTCGGAGCTGATGCATATAAGGCCTAACTCGAGACGTCGAACACTCCCTAAGGTATTCGGTCTTTATGAAAAACGGGCCGAACGATGCCCTAAGCCCCTAGTGTCCAGGTACGCGCGAAATCTTCTGACGCGGCCGATGCCAAAACGTCAGCCTCCTCCTTGGTTATGATAAGAAACCGGGGGATGTATAGCAACAAGAGACAGTAAAAAAGGTTTACGCAGGGTCTTAATCTGAAAAGAATCCTTGTAACGGGTCCCTGCTGCACGTCTGCGCCTGTGTCTCCGTTGTGCTGTATCCTGGACGGGTGTAGCACGTTGTTCATCTGTAAAAGAGAAGAACTTAGTTTGAAAAAAAAGATCGTGCGAAAAATGCATGTAAAAAAGAGTATGATTTTTAAAAAATGAATAAAATTGAGCTTTATTGGCTCTCATTCTTCGTTCATGCAGCCCCTTGTAAAGGGGTACGCGGCTGGGAAGCCCCTTGTTTGTTTATGCCGGACTCGCCTAACCGTGTCCGGGGTCTAAATGACCTGTTTTAGGGGCTTCGATCAGCCAGGCCGGATTAGTTTGTGGCTGTCAAGGCAGTCTCACATTTTTCCGTGGTCGAGGAACACTCTAAGTTACCCTTTAATGAGATGATGCCGCGTGGACCGGGCATTTTAAGTGTAAGAGACGCGTAATGCGGTATTGCGTTAAAGCGGGCGAAAGCTTCGCGTCCCAATAGTGCTTGATGGCTACTTTTAAATGGGGCGATATGGAAGATTAGCTTTTCGCGACGGAAGTTGTCGGATGAACCGAACACAACTTCTAGTAGTAAGGAGCCCGTACTATTGGCATAAGGGCCTAGCGTCGCTCCTTTAAAGGAAGTGCCGCTATGGCGAATTTTGGTAGGGTCTATCCCCATTCTGCGGATGGTGTCCTGGTATAGCAGGTTTATATCACTGCCGCCATCCATTAGGACTTGTGTAAATTGTAGTCCGTCGATTATAGGATCCAATATCAAAGTAGTCCATCCTGCGTTTCGAATACTTCTGGAGTAATCCAGATGGTCGAAAGTAATTGGTTTTGACATCCAATCTCGGGATTCCGCTGGGGTGGACCGTGCGGCACGTGCTTTGGTAGATGCCGCCCTATTTTTCCTTGTTATCACTTGAAGTGAATTCACTGTTTTGACTTCTTGTGGGAAGTTCTTTTGTTTTCTGGCGCTTTGCTTGTGGGGTTCGTCATCGTCCTCGCTTGGTGTGTCGAGCCCCTTGTGTTCGGCGTTAAGTCGGCCGGACTGCTTGAAGACCCAACAATCTCTGTGGGTATGGTTTGCAGGCTTCCCGGGGGTACTGTGAATTTGACATATCCTATCCAAGATTTTGTTTAGGTTGGATAGCTCGTCACTGTTGTCCTTAAGAGGCAGTGTTTTGTTGTTCGGCCGAGAGCTTTTGAACCCGGCATTGACCGCCGTGTTCTTTGGGCCATTTTCCTTAGTCCGACGCTGGTCTTTTCTGCATCGTGGCTTCCCATTTCCATCCTTGACCTTGGATGTACTTGGGTCGCTGGTGCTGCATCTTGCCAGCCAACTATCTTCTCCCGCGCAGAAGCGAGTCATGAGGCTCGTTAGTGCGGCCATTGTCCTTGGCTTTTCCTGGCCGAGGTGTCTGGCGAGCCATTTGTCTCGGACGTTATGTTTAAATGCTGCTAAGGCCTCGGCGTCCGGACAGTCGACTATTTAGTTCTTTTTGGTGAGGAACCTGTTCCAGAATTTGCGTGCTGACTCTCCGGGCTGTTGAGTTATGTGACTTAAATCGTCTTTATCCGGAGGGCGGACATAAGTTCCCTGAAAGTTTGCTTGCGCATCCTCGAGCTCTTCCCAACTTCTGATGGTATTTTCTGGGAGGCTTTTGAGCCAATGCCGGGCTGGCCCTTTGAGCTTGAGGGGTAGGTATTTTATGGCGTGGAGATCGTCTCCTCTAGCCATATGTATGTGTAGGATATAATCCTCAATCCAGACTCCGGGGTCTGTTGTTCCGTCATATGCCTCTATGTTTACGGGTTTGAATCCCGCTGGAAATTCATGATCCAGTACCTCATCGGTGAAACATAGTGGGTGTGCGGTGCCCCTATATTTAGGTGTGCCATTATCTTCGAATGCTCGGCGTGTTGTGTTGCTTCCTGGAGCCTTCTTTTTTGGCCCATAGATGGACCTGACCGGGCCATCCTTTCTGCGAGGATCCTTATGTGGATCGGTTGCTGGCTTGTGTGCGGCGCCGCTTGCCGCTCTTAGCCTGTCATTTGGTCGTCTATCCGGCCAGGCGGCCTCTTTGTTTTTTGACTGTGGGGGCTCTACGGCCTCCTCGACAAATTCGGGCAACAGCTTGCGCTTCGGGTAGCTCTTTGCTTGGTGACTATCGCCGTATTTATCTGCGGTCTTGAGTACTTTGCTCCATCTCATTCTGAGTACGTCTTCCGCTGTTTTGAGCTTCCGCTTCTGCTTCTTCAAACTTCTTGCAGTGGCGATGAGCCTTTTGTGAAGGTTCTTATGCTCCGGTGATGTGTCCGGCGTGAGATCGTCTGGACTGTTGTTTTTGCTGGGGATGGGTTGCTCGTCCAATTCATCCTGTTCGAATGGTTGCTTGGTGGCATGTTCGTCGTCCACTGGTTCGCCCTGCTCTACGGCTGGGTCAGTATGGGTGCTGTTGTTATCGAGGCGGGACTTTGGGCGGCGCTTGCGTCGCCGTTTTGGTTGTTTTTTGGGGAATTATCCTTCACCACGTCCCGTTGTTCCTCGTTATCGCTTCCTTTTGGTGTATCCACCATGTATACATCGTGAGTTGAGGTGGCTTTCCAGTGCCCAGTAGGCGCTGGTTCTTGGTCGTCTCCGGCATCGTCGTCCGTACCATCGGTGTCTTCGGAGTCGAAGTCTAGCATGTCGGTTAGATCGTCAACAGTGGCTACTAAGTGGGTGGTGGGTGGGCTTTGAATTTCTTCGTCGTCCGCATCCCAACTGTCCTGACCGCAGTCCGGCCAGGGCTCTCCTGATAACGAGAGATATTTTAGCGAATTCAGGATGTTGCCAAAAGGTGAGTGCTGAAAGATGTCCGCGGCGGTGAACTCCATGATCGGCGCCCAACCAGATTCGGTTGGTAGGGGCGCGAGGGGTTCGGAGTCCGGCGAGGAGTCCGGAACCTCGGAGTCACAAGCTTCACAAGGGACAGGGTCAGTATTCGGCTCCATCGCCGTAGAGGTTGCAGCCCCCAAGGCGGTGTCTAACCACCCGTCCTCGATCTGCGCAGCCGGCTCCGAATTGAGGGTCGGAGCGGACTCGTATGCGGCCACCAGGGCACTGTCCGGCAGCAGAGCTAAATCATGCCCATCGCGACAGTGCGGCGCGCTCGGCTGTGGCTCGAGTCCATCGAAGATCAAGTCTCCGCGGATGTTAGCCGTGAAGTTCAGACTTCCAAATCTGACCTGACAGCCAGGGGCGTAGCTTTCGATCTGCTCCAGATGGCCAAGCAAATTGGCCCGCAGTGCAAAGCCGTCGAATACGAAGATCTGTCTGAGGAGAAAAGTCTCACCCTGGATTGCGTCGTTGTTGTTAATGATCGAAGGAGCCATCGAGCCTATCGGTGACGACACAGAGGAACTCTCAATGAAAGCACCAATGTCGGTGTCAAAACCGGCGGATCTCAGGTAGGGGGTCCCGAACTGTGCGTCTAGGCGGATGGTAATAGGAGACAAGGGACACGATGTTTTTACCCAGGTTCGGGCCCTCTCGATGGAGGTAAAACCCTACTCCTGCTTGATTGATATTGATGATATGGGTAATACAAGAGTGGATCTACCACGAGATCAAGGAGGATAAACCCTAGAAGCTAGCCTATGGTATGATTGTTGTTGTGTCCTATGGACTAAAACCCTCCGGTTTATATAGACACCGAAGAGGGCTAGGGTTACACAGAGTCGGTTACAATGGTAGGAGATCTACAAATCCGTATCGCCAAGCTTGCCTTCCACGCCAAGGAAAGTCCCATCCGGACACGGGACGAAGTCTTCAATCTTGTATCTTCTTAGTCTTGGAGTCCGGCCGATGATGATAGTTCGGCTATCCGGACACCCCCTAGACCGGGACTCCCTCGGTCAGTCTCGACGTCCGTCTCATCGACAGTCTCAGTGTCAGTTTCAGTGGCAATCTCCAGTGAATGAACATGAGTGTTAAACCCGGCTGAATGATATTCCTGTGGAATGGACTAACCCATTTATTATTATGTACTGAGTATTTCCTTGGAATGATCTAAATTCTTGAACTGCTTGAATTCGAATGATGAAATATAAGCCCTTTATGTGATGTCGCTTAGGCGTCCGACTGTGGCATTCTTGTTATTTAGTTTCGATATAAGCCCTTTATGTGATGTCGCTCAGACATCCGACTGTGGCATTCTTGTTATTTACTTTTGATATAAGCCCTTTAGGTGATGTCGCTCAGACGTCCGACTGTGGCATTCTTGTTATTTACTTTTGATATAAGCCCTTTATGTGATGTCGCTCAGACGTCCGACTGTGGCATTCTTGTTATTTACTTTTGATATAAGCCCTTTATGTGATGTCGCTCAGACGTCCGACTGTGGCATCCCTGTTATTTACTTTCATTATAAGCCCTTTTCGAGATGTCGCTTAAGACGTCCGACTGTGGCACGCACTGTCATTTACATTTCAATATAAGCCCTTTATGCGGTGTCGCCCTGACGCCCGACTGCGGCATGTTAATATATTTTTACCTTTCGAGGCGTCGCTCCAGACACCCGATCGGTCTTTAGTTATTTTATGGGGATTTCGGGAGGACTACCGCCTGACTTCCTTTTTATTTAACATGTCGTGCAAACTTATCATCTGAGTGTGCATTACTAAACTGCTCATGTGCATCATGTTTGCATTTGTTATATCTTATGTCCGAACTGTCTTGCAAGTACATTCAAAGTACTCACCTGGCTTGTTGATTTGGCCAGATGGTGATGAAGGCGATCTTATGGATGAAGAGTATGATAGCGAGTTTGACGCCTAGAGGAGTCCCAGTCAGTCCCGTGCGATCCTGGAATTGGTCACTTGTATTATATACGCTTCCGCTACCTGAATAAAACCATCGAGCCTTACTCCGACACTCGATGAGCTGTAAGATTAGGAGTCATGTCACCCACTTCACTGTGATATATCCACCACCACTTTTATTACGAGTCAGTAGTTATGCCACCATACCCTTGTGTCATACCCGCCTTTATGTATAATATCGGCGTGCTTGTAATAAATTGTTGAGTAGCCTCAGCTCAACCTTGTATAATATCTAGTACTTCTGGATTTCTGTATCAAGGATTTGTCTACTAGTAAGGAAGATTTTCCTATACCGGTCTATATAAGGGTCGGTTTCTCAATAAATGTTTTATTGGAAAACCGGTCGTGACAACAAGTGTTGTATCCGCCTATTGACCAATCATGTTAGTGTCTCTCTTGAGTTGTGCAACATGAGTGTTTTCCGTGGATTCCACATTTTGTGCTCATCCCTTGGTTACACGACCCCATTTATCTATCCGTGTGCGCGTTTCCGTGTGCCACATATTGCTATTGGTCTACTTGTTTCACTTGCGAATTTGTGAATCTTTTTCAACATTATTGACTCTTGCTAACATTTTGTATCAATTTTTTGTGCCACTATCCTAACCAAGCCACTCCATAAGCTTTACTTGATATGTGTGAGTGAACAAGTCCGGTACCAATTTCACTATTCTTTCATTTCACATTGAGTGAAACGGGATACATCCACAACTTTGGGAAAATGTAAGTTGGTATTGTTTATCTCATTTCCTCCTCACCTCTACTTGAGTCTTGTGATGGATAGGAAAAGCTCACCTCTTTCAGTCTACAACAAGAACGACAAGTTCGATGCCTCGAACAACTGGAATGCCAAGATGGATGATCAAATGGAGGAGATCAAAGCCCTCGTCAAGGCCTACAAGCGATCTTCCTCATCTTCGAGAAGACACTCTAGTGCACATGCTTCCGAACTACCATCTTCGGCAAGATCGGATCGGCATCGACACCAACACCGACAAGGACGTGAAGGTCAAGAGCTCAACACCAAAAACCGCTCAATGACTTCACCATCTCCCTTGGCATCTTTGGCAAGTGACTTCAAGGCATCTTCGCCTTTGGACATGCGGCATCTTTGCCCACAAGCACCTCAAGAGAAGCTACCCAAGCTCAAATCCGCGACTTCCACGGGCTACTACGACCAAGACACTGACCACAAGATTCCTTTCTATGGGACTCTAGAACCCGAGGAGTATCTCGAGTGGGAGCGCTTGAGGGACGACTACCTCAAGCTACATCAAGTTCGTCCCGAAGATCAAGTGAAGTGTGCCACAAGGAACTTCCACGACTATGCCTCGACATGGTGGATTCACACACCTTCGGAGAGCTACGACATGAGTTGGTCTGAGATGAAGAGAGCTATGCGGCGAGAGTTTGTGCTTCCAACCTACACGGAACAACTTCTACACCAATTGGAGAACACCACCCAAGGATCCAAGTCCATCGCCGCATACTTCAAGGAGATGAAGATTGCCTTGCGACGAGCCGGCGTGGATGACCCCATTTCGATGAAGTTCCATTTCATGATGGGATTGAACAACGACATCTCCAAGAATGTATTCCTCGAGAACTACAAGTCCCTCGAACATTGGTGCTCTCAAAGCGGAACAAGAACTCATGAAGGCCATGGCTTCTCCACCCCAACCTCACTTCACGATGACCAAACTCCATGGCAACGAGCATGAGGATAGTACCACCAAGATGTACAAGCCCAACGAGCTCCAAGACGATGCTCCCAAGTTCGACTTCACTGCCATCCCTCTTTGTGGCATTGATGGCGCCGAGTCTACTTTGACTCTTTTTCAAGACGGTGCGGCGACGACTACGACTACGGAGCCTCTCAAGGAACACGCTTTGGAGGCGAGCGACAAGGTGCCGAGCACGGATGATGCTTCCATCTTAGGAGGCGAGAGTGATGATTTGCCATCTCCGGCCTTCATCCACGGTGACGGTGACGAGATGATCGAGCATGGGATTTTCCCTTCGGTCATGGAGGAGAGTGATGATGTGCCATCTTCGGCCTTCATCCACGGCGACGGCGACGAGATGGTTAAGCATGGGATTTTCCCTTCGACCACGCGACGTATGATGACTTGAGTGACTTTTGCCACCATATTGAGAGTGAGAGTGACTTCACCACTAGCCCCATTATGACGAGTTGCCCCATTTTCCACGTGAGCAGAGCCACAACTCCCACTAATTGAGTGAGATAAGTGACTCCACCATACGTGAGATTGATTGCACCTACTTTGAGTGAGTGAGTGAACCACCAGATAGAGAGAGTGAGATAGTGGATAGGTCTTGTGAGGCCACTTTCAACACTAACGATTTGACCTCTTCCTTTATTGTGTCTTCTCATTTGGTGCTAGGTCCCATCTATGATGATGCGCCGATACTCGACAACTTTGTCCTCCCTTTGGACAAGACGATGGCCATGGTGGAATATGAAGCACCCCCACAGGGTTCCATCAAGTTGATGACCATGACCACCATTTGGTCTTTGCCACCTCACCTACACCACATGAGTGGAATGACAACGGTAACATAAGTGACGGTGATGCTCTAGTCCCACTAGTGGACATTCTTGACATCGATTGCTTACATGATGTTGATCCACCTATTTACATGATTCATGCTAGTGCAATTTCCTCATGTGATGATTTCTTGCCGATTTGCGACGAGTTTGATGATTGTTGATACGTCTCCAACGTATCTATAATTTTTGATTATTCCATGCTGTTTTATTATCAATGTTGGATGTTTTATAATCATTTCATAGTCATTTTATATCATTTTTGGTACTAACCTATTGACATAGTGCCAAGTGCCAGTTGTTGTTTTCTGCTTGTTTTTTACATCGCAGGAAATCAATATCAGACGGAGTCCAAATGCCACGTAACTTTACGATGAATTTTTATGGACCAACATAAAGAAGTTGGGCCCTGGTTGCACCTGGGGGAGTCCCCAGGAAGGGTCAACCCACCAGGGCACGCTAGGAGGCCCAGGCGCGCCCTGGTGAGTTGTGCCCACCTCGGGTGCCCCCCGGACCGCCTCTTTTCTCTATAAATACCCCAATATTCCAGAAACCCTAGGGGAGTCAACGAAATATTCATCCAGCCGCCGTAGAGTCTAGAACCACAAGATCCAATCTAGACACCACCACAGAGGGGTTCACCACTTCCATTGGTGCCTCTCCGATGATGCGTGAGTAGTTCTTTGTAGACCTTCGGGTCCGTAGTTCGTAGCTAGATGGCTTTCTCTCTCTTGCTGAATTCTCAATACAATGGTCTCTTGGAGATCCATATGATGTAACTCTTTTTGCGGTGTGTTTGTTGGGGATCCGATGAACTTCGAGTTTATGATCAGTTATATCTTTTTATATCCATGAAATTTATTTGAGTTTCTTTGATCTCTTATAGCCTCGTATTTCTTCTCTGATATTTGATTTTTGTTTGGCCAACTTGATCTATTTATCTTGCAATGGGAAGAGGTGCCCGGTAGTGGGTTCAATCTTACGGTGCTTGATCCCAGTGACAGAAAGGGAACTGACACGTATGTATCGTTGCTACTAAGGATAAAAAGTTGGGATCTATATCTACACAATAGATAAACGGATCTTGTCTACATCATGTCATCGTTTTTATTGCATTACTCCATTTTCCATGAACTTAATACACTAGATGCATGCTAGATAGCGGTCTATGTGTGGAGTAATAGTAGTAGATGCGGGCAGGAGTCAGTCTAGTAATCTTTAACGTGATGCCTATGTAATGATCATTGCCTGGATATCTTCATAATTATTTGAAGTTCTATCAATTGCCCAACAATAATTTGTTTACCCACCGTTTGCTATCTTTCTCGAGCGAAGCCACTAGTGAAACCTACGGCCCCTGGGTCTTCTTTCTCATATATTTGCCTTGCGATCTACATTTTCCTTGCGTTTATTTTCAGATCTATTAAACCAAAAATAAAAAAAATACCTTGCTGCAATTTATTATTATTTATTTATTTAGCGTTCGATCTATCAATCTACTACAAATTTACCTCACGTCTTTTGCCTATCTTGAGGTGTCGTACCCCGAAAGGGATTGACAACCCCTTTAAAACGTCGGGTTGCGAGGTGTTGTTCTTTGTGTGCAGGGGCTGTTTATGTTGTGTTTCTTGGTTCTCCTACTGGTTCGATAACCTTGGTTTCATATCTGAGGGAAATACCTACCGCCGCTGTGCTGCATCATCCCTTCCTCTTTGGGGAAATACCGACGTAGCTTCATGCGACATCAAAAGGAATTTCTGGCGCCGTTGCTGGGGAGGATCTTCAACATAACCAGGTTCCTAATTAGAAACCTCATCTCCTTGCAATTTACATTATTCTCCATTTTCCTCTCGTTTTCCTCTCCCCCACTTCACAAAAATTTGTCGTTTTAGTCGCCTCTCCTTTTCCGTTCGCCATTTTCTTGCCGGATCTGTTTTTGAGTGCAATCTTGATGCGTGGTCATCATGACTCAAGAGAACACCAAACTATGTGACTTCTCAAATACCAACAACAATGATTTTATTTTCACTCCGCTTGCTCCTCCTGCCACTAGTGCGGAGACTTGTGATATTAATACTACTTTGCTGAACCTTGTTATGAAAGACCAATTTTCCGGTACTCCTAATGAGGATGCCGCGTCCCATCTTAATACCTTCATGGAATTATGCGATATGGAAAAGAAAAAAGATGTGGACAATGATGTGGTCAAGATGAAATTATTTCCGTTTTCTTTGCGTGATTCTGCAAAAATTTGGTTCTCTTCTTTGCCTTGCAATAGTATAGATTCTTGGAATAAGTGCAAAGATGCTTTTATCACTAAGTATTTTCCTCCCGCAAAAATTATTTCCCTTAGAACTCAGATCATGAATTTTGAGCAACTTGAACATGAGCATGTTGCACAATCTTGGGAAAGGATGAAAATGATGCTAAGGAATTGCCCAACTCATGGGTTAAATCTTTGGGTGATCATACAAATTTTTTATGCGGGGTTGAATTTTGTTTCTCGTAATCTTTTAGATTCTGACGCAGGTGGTACTTTTATGGAAATTACCTTGGGTGAAGCCACCAAATTGCTTGATAATACTATGGCAAATTATTCACACTGGCATACCGAAAGGGCTCCTACTAGTATAAAGTTAATTCGGTTGAAGAAATTTCTTCTTTGAGTGAAAAAGTTGATGCTCTTATGAAATTGGTTGCTAGTAAAAGTGCTCCTATTGATTTTAATGACATGCCTTTGTCTACTTTGATTGAGCAAAATAGTGATGCCATAGATGTGAATTTTATTTCTCGCAATAATTTCAACAATAATGCTTATAGAGGTAATTTTAATCCTAGGCCTTTTCCTAGTAATTCCTCTAATAATTATGGTAATTCCCGTGGAAATCAATCTTAAAATCATAATAGTAATACCTCTGATTTTGAGAATAATATTAAAGAATTTATCAACACACAAAAGGTTTTCAACACTTCCATAGAAGAAAAGTTGAACAAGATTGATGATTTGTCTAGAAGTGTTGATAGAATTGCTCATGATGTGGAAAATCTCAAGATGAAATTTTTTGTGCCTAAAGTAGATGAATCAATTAAAGCACTTTATGTTTCTATGGATGAAAGTAAGAAAAGAATCGCTATGCTTGGAGCTAAAAGAGAATTTCTAGAAAAAGCATTTTCTAGTGATTTCTTTCGCAACAGTGATGAAGATCTTAAAATGATTGGTGTTTCTTCTATTGATTCCTTGTTTAGTAAAATTAAGATTGATGAAAAAGGGACTGGAGAAGATTCAACTTTAGGTAGAAGGCGTCCCAATATTTCGGAGGGTGAAAATATTATTGAGAAAATTGATAAAAGTGGGTTTGAAGAGGTCAAAACTTTAGCTAGTGATGTGCCCACTCTTTTGGATTACAAAGACTTTAATTATGATAGTTGCTCTTTGGTTGATTGTATTTCTTTGTTGCAATCCATGATAAATTCACTCCATGCTTATGAACAAAATAAAGCTTTTACTAAACATATTGTTGATGCTATAATGAAAGCTTTGGAAGAAAAATTGGAATTAGAAGTTTCAATTCCTAGAAAATTGCATGATGAATGGGAACCTACTATCAAAGTCAAGATTAAAAATTATGAGTGTTTTGCTTTGTGTGTCTTGGGTGCTAGTGTTTCTACAATTACGAAATCTTTATGTGATGTGCTTGGCCTTACCAATCTTGAAGAATGCTCTTTGAATTTGCACTTGGCGGATTCTACTACTAAAAAGCCTATGGGAAGAATTAATGATGTTCTTATTCTTGCAAATAGAAACTATGTGCCCATAGATTTTATTGTTCTTGATATTGATTGCAATCTGTCTTGTCCAATTATTCTTGGTAGACCGTTTTTACGCACTATTGGTGCAGTGACTGATATGAAAGAAGGCAATATTAAGTTCCAATTTCCTTTGAGGAAGGGTATGTAACACTTTCCTAGAACAATAATTAAGCCACCTATGAAACAATCATGAGGGCATCTTATGGATCTAGCACCAAAGATGACAAAACTTAGATCCTTGATTTATGCCTAGCTAAGGGTGTAAAACTATAGCGCTTGTTGGGAGGCAACCCAATGAATAAAATTTATTTTTGCTTTTTTCTTTCTGTTCTTGTGTATTAACACAATTATGCTACTGGTATGGTTGTGTTTTAACGTTTGTGCCAAGTAAAGCCTTTAGGATCTTCTGGGGTGATTCGTTTAATCCTGCTGAAAAAGACAGAAACTTTGTGCTCATGAAAATAATTCTCATAAATCACAGAAAATAGATTTTACCATTATTCTTTTTAATAAGATTAATATACAAATTACGCTGGTCGTCCTAATTTGGTAGAATTTTTGGAGTTCCAGAAGTATTCGAAAGTTCTAGATTACTACAGACTGTTCTGTTTTGATAGATTCTGCTTTCTTTGTGTTGTGTGCTTATTTTGATGGCTCTATGGTTTTATTTGATGAGTTTTTGCCATAGAAAAGTTGGAATAAAATAGATATAATACAAAATCCAAAATAAGAATTGGTTTGACACAACACTTATAGTAGTGGTTTGCTTTCTTTTACTAACGGATCTCACAAGGGTTTTGTTGAGTTTTGTGTCATTGAAGTTGTCAAGTTTTGGGTTATCTTACGATGGATGAAAGAAGGATAGAAGAGCCTAAGCTTGGGCATGCCCCTGCATCCCAAGCTATTATCCAAGAATGAGCAACCAACTAAGCTTGGGGATGCCCTCGAGTGGCATCTCTTCTTTCTTCTAACGACCATCGGTATTTTACTCAAGGCTATATTTTTATTCGTCACATGATATGTGTTTTTCTTGGAGCGTCTTGTATGATATGTGTTATCGGTGAGAACGTCACCTATGGGATCAACGGGATCCCTACTGTGGTCGGCGGACGCGGGGTTGCGAGAAGAGCAGGTCTAAGAGCCAGCACAAAGGTCGTTTACCCAGGTTCGGGCCGCGGAGATCGCGTAATACCCTAGTCCTGCTTTGGTGTGTATATCAGTGTTCTTGAACTAGCTATCGAGCGTGACTTGCCCAAAGAGCCGAATCCCCCTCCAGTACGCCTCGAGCCTCCTTTTATAGTTGAAGGATGCGCTACAGTGGCACACCGAAGGTGGAAGGGGTATAGTAGCTATGTTTCTCGCCTGCCATTACGGGACAGGACACATTAAATGCGCCCTTGAGGTGTCCCCCTGCTCTATCGCCGCCTCGCCCTGCTTCGACGTGCGTCCAGGCCAGCAAGGCGGGCAGCACCATGTAGGCTGGCAGGCTGCTGAGGTGGCGCGGTGGCAGCGTCTTCACGAAGATCAGCATGCCACCACACAGGTGCTTGCTGAGTTGGCTTCGGGACCGCACGTCTCCACGCAGGTGCCCGCCTGGGTGGCTGGGCTGGCAACTGCATGGGAACGGCGGTGGGGTCTTGGTGCGCGCGGGTCTGTTTGCGGCCCCGTTGATGTCCTCGGCAAGGGCCTTGCTGGGGCCCCCAGCAAGGGTCTTGTCGTGGCACCGCAGTCATCCCCGGCAATGATGTTGCCGAAGGTCTCGTCTCCTGGTTCTCATCTGATTTTGTGTGTTAATGATCTTCACAAAGATCTGCATGCCAGCATGGAGGCACCACCCGAACCTTGGTTCCAATGTGGTTGATAGTGTTGGAAACCTCGGGATCAAGGGTGGCGTGCTCCGCTGGTGCTGGGTAGGTTGCCCCAGCAAGGCTCTTGCCGGGGCTGCGGAGGTCGCCCCGGCAAGGGTCTTGCCGGGGGAAACCACCTTGCCCTCTTGCTCTCCGCATTTCTGTCTTGGCGTTTCTTGATCGTCTTGTGGCTTTGGCTTCCCTCCTCTGCCCTGCTAAGTGTGGCTGTGGGCGGGGCTCTGACTGCCCGTGCACAGGTAAAGGGGTACAAAGTAGAACCCTACTTCTGTACACCGACAGGAGCCCCCGGGCCTGGGCCACACTTAAGCGCGACGCGTTGTTGATGTAGGCCCAGAATGATGCGCGGGCATGCGGGGTCGGTTTTTACCGTGGTAACTCCTTCGTCCGCTGCGCTTACCCACGACTTGTGTTGAATGCGTGACGTGGGGATCGTGTGTGGGGTGACCGAAGCATGTTGGCGTCATCTTGTAGTGAACAGTAAAGAGGCGTCTTGCGTGTCCCTTTAAGACCGCAGGGCCGATGCTCATCTACTTTCTTTGCCTTGGAACCATCGTCCATGTTTCCCACTACGCCCGCTCCTTGCGCCACATACGCCACATGCACGGCGCGGGTCAGGTGACAGGTGTGTGGAATATGGGAAGACACGCGCGTGGGTCGATACCCATGCGCCTTCAATTGGGCGAGGAGGGTGGTCGACGGCTTCGCCTACTGCCTTCTTGATGAACTGGATTGGCTGAGAGAGGCGGCCGAGCCCCGATCCCGCCCCTTTATAAGGAGGGTAGGGGGATGGACGGCACCCTCAATCCTTCGCCATCTGCCTCCTCCTATGTTGGCTCCCTTCTTCCTTCTGCTATGGTGAGAGGGTGCGCCGATGCTTCAATGGTGGCGGTGAGGGTCTCCGCTCGACAACGCGTCCCTCCTCCTCAAGAGTTCATGGCGGTGGAGCCGGCCGCGAGGGGAAGGGGGAGGGGGCAAGGCCGAGGTCCTCGTGGGGCTCGGGGAAGAGGAGGACGAGGCGGCGCATCGGCCTCGCCTCCGCCGGCTGTCCCTCCCCCAATTAAGGGCCACGTCGGGGACCAGCCTCGCGAATTCTTCATCAGGCTGTGCCTGCCGACACGTCATCGTCTCTGCCTCCCTACCCCATTTGCTAGGGAGATGGAACTCGACCCGCCGCAGGCTCTAGGACTGCATATGAGGGGCTGCAGGAATAGCGGCACATGGGCTAACGTTGATTTCCCAGCCCCTCATGTCATGTATCTCCGTTGCGGCTGGAAGACCTTCGCTCGCATTCATAGCCTGACGGCGGGGCTCGTTCTCTATTTCAAACTAATGGAGAACGGCCTGCTCTTCGTCAAGGTCTTTGGAGACTTCGGGACTCGCCTAAAGTGCTGCAAGGAGAGCTCCTCTGATGACGAAGACTCTTCCTCGAGCGAAAGTGACAAGGAGGACAGCGACAACGACGACGAGGGTAGTAGGCGGGAGGATGACGGGTCCGACTAGGCGTCGGACCCGCCTTCCCCGAGTGGTGCCGGCAGCAGCAGCATCTGCACCGACCCCCTTCTCTCGGTGGGTCCGGCTCCTTGAACTTCTCGGGGTCGCCTCCTTGGGTGGCTGGCGTGAGAAGGCCGGAGAAGGCGAAGAAGGTGGGTGGCGGGCTGTCAAGTCGGAGTACGATGGCACCGACGCCTTCGTAGCATATCAGCGGACCGCTGCCTCACCTTCTAGCTCTTCTCCCGGCACCATCATCACCAGCCCTCTCCTAGGCGGCCGCTGAGATGTTCTCTTGGCGCCTTCTGCTGCTCTTACCTCGCCTAGGCGCTCCTTTTACCCTCTTGCCTTCTTGTTTCGTTTCCTAAGGAGAGGGACAAGAAAGGGATTGCGGGCACCTTATCTCTTTTTAGTTTGTAAGCCTACATGCCTTAGTCAAATTTAAAACTTGTAATCCCCTTGCTCATGTTTATGTTTCGTACGAACTGTACCTGTATGGGACGTATTAATGAAAAAGGGGGCTTACCGGGTTCTTTGTGTGTGAGCGAAGCCCATACCAAGGAACGAATCCTTGTTATTTTTAACATAAACATTGTCGCCCGGCAACATGCCTTGCCGCTCCCTTACTTCATTCGACCATACTCACGCTTTTCGGCAGAGACAGGGGCGAAGTAGGGTTAGGCCCTACGCTTGCTTCCTCGTTACCGCGGCTACAATCAGATTCCGACCCAAGGAGATATTTTCTTGGGTACGGGCAAAGGGGAGCACATTAATTCTTGGAACAAAACGAGGTTTCATACGCCCCAATTTCGTACGGAAATGTAAAACAGGGGAGGAAGGACTTATCTGAATCTGCAGCCCCCCCGGCAACCTTGGCTTGCCGTGGGTGGACCCTTGTGTCTTCAGCCCCCGGCAACCTTGGCTCGCCGGGGTCGGAGCGCTAGTCCGTTCTCTTTCTTCCACATAGCTCAGCAGAAATGCATGTACCCTGCGAACCAAAGAGGACAGAAAGGGACAAAGAGACGCTGACTCGACCTCTATACTAGGGGTTAGTCGCCGCTAAGCACTATCAACCCTAACCAAGGGAGAGACTCGACCTAGCATGCATGCTATGACTTAGGGCGTCAGCGCTTCATTTATTTATGCTCAGGGTCTGCGCTTGGCTTTGTACAGAGGGTTAGATGCCTGCCGACAAGGCTTGTAGAAAAAGGTGGCTTGCCGGGGGGCCCGGCAACCGTGCCTTATGGGTAAAACTTGCAAAGATGCTTGATGTTTCAGGAGTTGCTCACTGGAACGGCATCTTCGGTCTCCAGGCGGACTGCGCCGGGCCTGGTGGCTCGTATTACCCGATAAGGGCCTTCCCACTTTGGCGTCAACTTGTTGGAATTCTTGGCCGACTGAACGCACCGAAGAACAAGGTCGCCTTCCTCAAAGCTTCGGGCATGAACCTTGCGGCTATGGTAGCGGCGCAAGGCTTGCTGGTAGCATGCTGCTCTCACAGCCACCCGAAGACGATCTTCCTCGAGGAGCATCGCATCATCTTGCTGTAATTGCTCTTGCTCAAGCTCATCATAAGCGAGCACTCGGGGTGACCCGTATATGAGTTTCGTGGGGAGAACTACTTCTGCCCCGAATACCAGGGAAAAGGGCGTTTGGCCGGTGGATCGATTTGGCATCGTTCTGATCGACCAAAGAACCGCCGGCAACTCATCAATCCAGCGCCTTCCGCTCTTGTGCAGCCTATCAAAAGTCTTTGTCCTCAGGCCTCGTAGTACTTCAGCATTTTCCCTCTCCGCTTGGCCGTTGCTCCGTGGGTGTGCCACTGAAGCGAAATAGACCTTGCTACCGAGGTCTTCAATGTATTGCATGAAGGTGTGGCTTGTGAACTGCGTGCCGTTGTCGGTGATGACTCTGTTTGGTACACCGAAGCGGCAAACTAGCCCCTTGAAGAATTTGACGGCTCACTGTGCTGTCACCTTCCTCACTGCTTCCACCTCCGGCCACATTGTGAACTTGTCGATTGCGATGTACAAGTACTCAAATCCCTCGACGGCACGGGGGAAGGGGCCTAGTATGTCGAGCCCCCAGACCGAGAATGGCCAGGAGAGATGGATTGTTTGAAGGGCTTGAGCTGGCTGATGAAGCTTCTTTGAATGGAACTGGCACGCTTCACACTTGGTTACTAGTGCCGTCGTATCCTGGAGGGCTGTGGGCCAGAAGAAATCTTGCCGGAAAGCCTTGCCGGCAAGGGCCCTCGACCCTATGTGGGAGCCACATATACCTCCATGTATCTCCGCCAACAGCTCCAGTCCTTCCTCTCGGGGTATGCACTTTAGTTTCACTCCGTTTGGTCTTTTTCTATATAGAACATTGTCAACGAACTGGTACAGAGTAGACCGACAGGATACTTTATCTGCTTCTTCCTGCTCCTCCGGAAGCTCCCCTGTTTGGAGGAATCAGACGGTATGTTGTTCCCATGCCGGAGCCTGGGGCTCGACGGCAAGGACCAAAGGCATCTCCTCCGCCGTGGGAATGGCTGCCTCTACGGCCAGGGCTTGGTGCCCTGCCGGAGCCGGTTGCCCCACGGCAGGCTCGGTGTCCACGGCAACATCTTCGCCGGTGGCTCCAGGGAGCTCGGTGGGGAAGTACTTGCCGGGGCCTGATTTCCTCCGCTTGTCCTGCTCTATTGATGGTTCAACGGATGGTTGAGTTAACCGGAGCACAAAAGTACCTGGTTCTACAGGTAGCTTGAGGGCAGCGCGCTTCAACAGGTAGTCGGTGATGTCGTTCTCCACTCGGGGGACGTGCTCTGCCTGTATACCATCAAAGCGCTCCTCCAGTTTCCTCACCTCATCCATGTAGGTTTCCATCAATGGGCTTTGATAATCCTTGTTGACCTGTCTGACGACAAGCTGTGAATCACCCCTGACGATGAGCTTCTTGACCCCGAGGTGTGCCGTGATCCTGAGACCGGCAAGCAATCCCTCGAATTCAGCAGTGTTGTTCGTCGACATCTCCCTAGGAAAGTGCATCTGGATCACGTACTTGAGGTGCTCTCCGGTGGGTGCGACAAGCAGCACACCAGCACCGGCGCTTTGTAGCGAAAAAGCCCCGTCATAGTACATAACCCAGTTGTGACTTGTTTCCTTGCCGGGAAGAGTGGTCTCCTGGATCTCTTCATCGGGCGTCAAGGTCCATTCCGCAATGAACTCCGCCAAGACTCTGCTTTGAATCGTCGAGGTGCTTTCGAACTTCAAACCAAAACTTGACAGCTCCAAGGCCCATTCCACAATCCTCCCCGTTGCATCTGGGTTATGCAGTATCCGTTGCAATGGGAGGTGGGTAACGACGGTGACCTCATGCGCTTGGAAGTAATGACACAGCTTCCTCGAGGCCATAAGAAGGCGAAGAGCAATTTCTGCACATCGGAGTACCTTGACCTAGCCCCCTGCAAGAGGGAGCTGACGAAGTAAACCGGGTGCTGCATGATCTTCTTCTTCTGCACCACTTCACCTGGTTGCGTGGGCCTTGTCGCGCTAGTGTCAGACCTTACCGGGGGCCCAGGCTTGTCGGGACCAGGCCCTGCTGGGGGAGCTCTGGCTCGCCATCTGTCAACTCTGCTGTTGCCGCTGCCCCTTTGTCAACCTCCCTCTGCGCCACCAGTGCGGCACTAACCACTTGATTCATCGCCGCTAGATACAGCAGCAGCGACTCTTGTGGCTTAGGCGCAACCAGTATTGGCGTGGAGGAGAGGTACTTATTGAAATCCTGTAGCGCTGCCTCGGCCTCCGGGGTCCACTCCATTGGGCCCGCCTTTTTCAAGATTTTGAAAAAGGGAAGGGCACGCTTAGTGGACTTGGAGATGAATCTGCTCATGGCGGCGACGCAGCCAGTGAGCCGATGCACATCCTTGATCCTCTTGAGTGCCTCTGTCTGCAATGGCCTTGATCTTGTCCGGGTTCGCCTCAATCCCACGCTGCGACACAAAGAACCTGAGAAGCTTTCTGGATGGGACACCGAAAACACACTTCTTAGGGTTCAGCTTGAGGTTAATCTTGCGCATGTTTGCAAATGTTTCTTGTAGATCTTGCACAAGTGTTGCCTTGTCCTTGGTTTTGACCACTATGTCATCCATATAAGCTTCCATATTTCTATGTAGCTAAGGCTCAAAACCAATTTGGACTGCTCTTGCAAAGGTCTAGCCAGCACTCTTCAACCCGAAAGGCATCCGTCAAAAGTAGTACGTGCCACATGGGGTGATGAATGTTGTCTTCTCTTCATCTTCTCTCATCATGAAAATCTGATGGTACCCTGACTAGGCGTCGAGGAATGATAACAGGTTACACCCGGCCGTGGAGTCAACAATTTGGTCGATGCGCGGCAACGGGAAAGGGTCTTTTGGACAAGCCTTATTGATATATGTGTAATCAATACACAACCTCCACTTCCCGTTTGCCTTGCGCACTACCACCGGATTGGCCAACCACGTCGGATGGAGTACCCCTCTTACCAAACCTGCTGCTTCCAGCTTTCTAATCTCTTCCGTGATGAACTCCTGCCTCTCTAGAGCTTGCTTCCTGACCTTCTGCTTGACGGTCCGCGCATGAGGACAGACAACAAGATGGTGCTCAATCACTTCCCTGGGAACGCCGGGAATGTCGGATGCCTATCACGCAAACACATCAACATTCGCCCGCAGGAAAGTGACGAGCTCGCCTTTCTATTTGCTACCAAGGGTGGAGCTTATAGTGAAATCCCCTCCCGTGCCGTCCTCCTTGACGAAAACCTTCTTGGCCTCTAGTGGTGCAGCTCTGGATTTCTTGCTCTTGCCGGTGGAGCTCTCTGGCACGTCCTCGACGGGAGCACAACACTCCAGAGAAGTGCGCTTGCTGGAGTGGGTGCGAGAGGTCTCGACGGTCTTCTTCCCTCCTGGGGCTTCAGTGGCAGGAGCAAGTGCCTCGGTGGCAGCTGCTGCAACTGCTTCCCGATAGAGTTGGTCAGCACAGATTAGTGCATCCTTCTTGTCGGAGGGGACGGTAATGATGTTCATCGGCCCGGGCATCTTCAATGTGTTATAGGCGTAATGTGACGCCGCCATGAACTTGGCCTGTGCCGGGCGGCCGAGGATCCCGTTGTAGGGAAAGGGGATCTCGGCCACATCAAAGACAATCCTCTTTGTCCTGTAGTTCAACTCGCCTCCAAACATCACGGGCAGTGTGACCTTGCCCTTCGGCTGACTCCTTCCCAGGTTGACCCCTTGAAACATGCCCGTCTCTTCGAGGTCTCCATCAGGAATCTGGAGCCTTTTGACCACAACAGGCGAGATCAAGTTCAGACCGGCCCCGCCGTCAACTAGCATCTTCGTCACCTTGAGGTTATGGATCGTTGGTGCAACCAACAATGGAAAACACCCGACCGCATAGTGCAATCAGGGTGGTCCTCGGTGTCAAAGATGATAGGCATGCTGGACCACTTCAGTGGCTTCCGCGCGTCGAGCGATGGCTCCACCACTGTGACCTCACGCGCCCATTGCTTAAGCTAGCGGTGAGAGGTGTGCAGCGAGGCACCACCGTCGACACACATGGCCTCTGTAGCTTTCTGGAACTCGTGGTCGCCAGACTCGTTGTCCTCATCATGATCATCGTCTTCCTGCTTTTTGTTGCGGCCCTGGGCGGGCCTCTCTTGCTGGTTATCTTTGCTCCGGCGGCCTCCCTGGCCGCCACGCTTCTTGCCGGATCCTTCGGCACTGTACTGGCCTTTCTCCTTGTCCTACCTCTCATACTCAGCCTTTTGCTTCTCAGCAAGCAACTCAACTTGTCGGCAGTTTTGGAGGTCATGGCCCTTGGTGCGGTGGATCTTGCAATACTGCTTGTCGGAGTTTCCCGGCTTGTCGGCAGCTGCCAGGGCCCGACAAGTGGCACACCTGGCAACTTCCTTGCTAGTGTCGCTCGCCTTGGCCTTCTTGGCAGTGCCAGTGTCGTCCGACCCCTCAACCGAAAGCACAGTCTTGCCCTTGCGCTTTCTGCTATGGCGCTAACCCTTCTTCGTCGGGGCAGCGGTGTCGTCGTCCGTGGAGTCGGTTTCCGCACCGGCGTCCTCGCCGGGGTACTTTCCCCCTCTTCAGACCGAGGACACCTATCGGCCAGAACATAAAGTTCGGCTACATCCTTGACCTTGTTCATCGCCAGCTCCTCACGCATCTTACGGTTACGCACATTCTGATGGAATGCGCTGATCACGGTCGCAGGGTGAACGTCTGGGATGTTGTACTGCACCCGGCTGAACCTCTGGATATACTTGCGCAGGTTTTCACCTTCCTTCTGGGGGATGATATGCAAATCGCTCACCTGGCCATGAGCTTGATGGCCTCGGGTGAAGGCGCCAACAAACTCATGGCACAAATCCGACCAAGAAGAAATGGAATCCACCGGCAAGTGCATCAACCATGACATAACATTGGGCTTGAGCACCAACGGGAAGTAATTGGCAAGCACCTTGTCGTCGCGGGCTCCAACAGCTTGCATCGCAATGGTGTAAATGCTGAGGAACTCCGATGGGTGAGTCTTGTCATTGTACTTCTCGCCAACGTTGGGCTTGAAGGTGCGGTGGGAGGGCCACTGGAACTGCCGCAGCTCAGGAGTAAAGGCTGGGCAACCCACCTCATAAGGTAGGCCACCGTAGCCTCCCGGTGTCGGGTGGTCCATAGTGGGCCCTTCCCGTCTATCCGACTGGTGGCGTGCATCATGCCGGCGCTCGATGGTGGTTCGCACGTCTTCAAGCGCTCGCTCTTGAAGAACTTGGCGCTGATCGCGATGGGTCCATGGATCGGACGACCCTATGGAAATATTATCACAAGCGTCATCACGACGGATCGACACGCGCGGTAGCTGGCGTGAGGGAGGAGAGTGCACCGTGGCTGCATCACCCCCGGCCCTTCCACCGCTGGTATGCGGTGGCTCGACGGAGCGGTGATGACCCACAAGTGTAGGGGATCAATCGTAGTCCTTTCGATAAGTAAGAGTGTCGAACCCAACGAGGAGCAAAAGGAAATGATAAGCGGTTTTCATTAAGGTTTTCTCTGCAAGCACTGAAATTGTAGGTGATAGATAGTTTTGTGATAAGATAAATGGTAATGAGTAACAAGTAAATAAAGTAAACAAAGTGCAGCAAGGTGGCCCAATCCTTTATGTAGCAAAGGATAAGCCTGGACAATTTCTAATAATGAGAAAGGAGCTCCTGAGGACACATGGGAATTATCGTCAAGCTAGTTTTCATCACGTTCATATGATTCGCGTTCGGTACTTTGATAATTTGATATGTGGGTGGACCGGTGCTTGGGTACTGCCCTTTCTTGGACAAGCATCCCACTTATGATTAACCCCTATTGCAAGCATCCGAAACTACAAAAGAAGTATTAAGGTAAACGTAACCACAACATTAAACATATGGATCCAAATCAGCCCCTAACGAAGCAACGCATAAACTAGGGTTTAAGCTTCTGTCACTCTAGCAACCCATCATCTACGTATTACTTCCCCATGCCTTCCTCTAGGCCCAAATAATGGTGAAGTGTCATGTAGTCGACGTTCACATAACACCACTAGAGGAAAAGACAACATACATCTCATCAAAATATCGAACGAATACCAAATTCACATGATTACTAATAGCAAGACTTCACCCATGTCGTCATGAACAAACGTAACTACTCACAAAGCATATTCATGTTCATAATCAGAGGAGTAATAATATGCATAAAGGATCTGAACATATGATCTTCCACCAAGTAAACCAATTAGCATCAACTACAAGGAGTAATCAACACTACTAGCAACCCACAGGTACCAATTTGTGGTTTTGATACAAGATTGGACACAAAAGATGAACTAGGGTTTTGAGAGGAGATGGTGCTGGTGAAGATGTTGATGGAGATTAACCCCCTCCTGATGAGAGGATCGTTGGTGATGATGTTGGTGATGATTTCCCCCTCCCGTAGGGAAGTGTCCCCGGCAGAACAGCTCCGCCAGAGCCCTAGATTGGTTCCGCCAAGGTTCCTCCTCGTGGCGGCGGAGTTTCGTCCCGTAAGCTTGCCCATGATTTTTTCCAGGGTAAAAGCTCTGATATAGCAGAAGATGGACACCGGAGGCCCACCAGGGGGCCCAGGAAATAGGGGGCGCGCCCTGTAGGGGGCGGCCTCCACTCTCATGGACAGGGTGTGGGCCCCCTGGTGTATTTATTTCGCTCAAAAATTCTTATTAATTCCAAAAAGATGTTTCGTGGAGTTTCAGGACTTTTGGAGCTGTGCAGAATATGTTTCCAATGTTTGCTCCTTTTCCAGCCAGAATTCCAGCTGCCGGCATTCCCCCTCTTCATGGTAAACCTTGTAAAATAAGAGAGAATAGCCATAAGTATTGAGATATAATGTGTAATAACAGCCCATAATGCAATAAATATTGATATTAAAGCATGATGCAAAATGGACGTATCAAGCGGCGGCCTACGAGCCCCGCTGGTCGCGGCTCATCTTTGTTGGCGATGCTGACGAGGCTCTGAACGGTGGCTCTCCACTCGTCGAGATTCTCCACAGCAGGAGGAAAGTCAAGGAGCAGCTGCGAGCGCGCCAAAGCTTCTGCTGGTGTGGGTGGTGGTGAGAGCTGCGTGGACCGTGACGCGCTTCGACTCCTAACCATGTTAGAAGGAGCTCTATCACGGCTCCGCAGCGGTACGCCATTTTCACCAATACTTCGGCGTGCATGCTGACCTCCTTCGTCCTGTGAAGGATGCACTAGACTCTTCCCAGGTTGGCGCCTGGGGTCACCAGCGTGGCGACGCTGCCCGTCATGCACGACTTGGGAAGAGTGCGTTGTAGGCGCCGACGCAGGCATCTTGGAGGTCGCCGCACCGTCAGTGGGTGGCACGATGCCGCCCCTGGAGGGCCCCGCACCCCTACGGGGGGCCCAACTCCATCTCTGGAATTTGCGGCGTGCGGCCCGTCGTCTTGGACACGAATGACGCTGCTCGCCAGGTCTGGACTGCCAGGGCGATGTGGGTGTTCGCGGGTCGCGTCCTGGGTTCTGTCCGCGACCAGCCCGCTACTAGCCCGCACCGGTACGGGCAGTCTAGCTCCGGATGAACCGATCGCCGTGGTTGTCTTCCTCTTGGGAGCCATGGCGATGAAGAGCTGCCAGACTAGCTGCTAGACCAGATTTTCATGACTGCGCCCTCTACCTGGTGCGCCAAAGATGTCGGTGAGAACGGCACCTATGGGATCAACGAGATCCCTACTGTGGTCGGCGAGCGCGGGGTTGTGAGAAGAGCAGGTCTAAGAGCCAGCACAAAGGTCGTTTACCCAGGTTAGGGCCGCGGAGATCACGTAATACCCTAGTCCTGCTTTGGTGTGTATATCAGTGTTCTTGAACTAGCTATCGAGCGTGACCTCCTTTTATAGTTGAAGGAGGCGCTACAGTGGCACACCGGAGTTGGAAGGGGTACAGTAGCTATGTTTATCGCCTGCCATTATGGGACAAGACGCATTAAATGCGCCCCTGAGGTGTCCCCCCTGCTTTATCGCCGCCTCGGCCTGCTTCGACGTGCGTCCAAGCCATCGAGGTGGGCAGCGCCATGTAGGCTGGCAGGCTGCTGAGGTGGCGCGGTGGCAGCGTCTTCACGAAGATCTGCATGCCACCATGCATGTGCTTGCTGAGTTGGCTTCGGGACCGCACATCGCCATGAGGTGCTCACCTGGCTGGCTGGGCTGGCAGATGCATGGGAATGGCGGTGGGGTCTTGGTGCATGCGGGCCTGGCTGCGGCCCCATTGATGTCCTCTGCAAGGGCCTTGCCGGGGTCCCCGGCAAGGGTCTTGCCGTGGAACCGCGGTCGTCCCCGGCAAGGATGTTGCCGGAGGTCTAGTCTCCTGGTTCTCATCTGATTTTGTGTGTTAATGATCTTCACAGAGATCTGCATGCCACCATGGAGGCGCCTCCCGAACCTTGGTTCCAATGTGGTTGATAGTGTTGGAAACCTCGGGCTCAAGGGTGGCGTGCTCTGCTGGTGCTGGGCAAGTTGCCCTAGCAAGGCTCTTGCCAGGGCTGCGGAGGCCGCCTCGGCAAGGGTCTTGCCGGGGGAGCTGATAACCCACAAGTGTAGGGGATCACAATAGCTTTCGAGGGTAAAATATTCAACCCAAATTTATTGATTCGACACAAGGGGAGCCAAAGAATATTCTTGAGTATTAGCAGTTGAGTTGTCAATTCAACCACACCTGGATAACTTAGTATCTGCAGCAAAGTGTTTAGTAGAAAAAGTGGTATGATAATAAAGGTAACGGTGGCAAAAGTAAATATAATAGTTTTTGGGTTTTTGTAGTAGTTGTAACAGTAGCAAGGGAAAAGTAAATAAGCGAAGGACAATATATGAAAAGCTCGTAGGCAATGGATCAGTGATGGATAACTATGCCGGATGTGATTCCTCATGTAATAGCTATAACATAGTGTGACACAGAACTAGCTCCGGTTCATCAATGTAATGTAGGCATGTATTCCGTAAATAGTCATACGTGCTTATGGAAAAGTACTTGCATGACATCTTTTGTCCTACCCTCCCGTGGCAGCAGGGTCCTAGCGGAAACTAAGGGATATTAAGGCCTCCTTTTAATAGAGAATCGGAACAAAGCATTAGCACATAGTGAATACATGAACTCCTCAAACTACGGTCATCACCGAGAAGTATCCCGATTATTGTTACTTCGGGGTTGTCGGATCACAACACATAGTAGGTGACTATAGACTTGCAAGATAGGATCAACAACACACATATATTCAGGAAAACATAATTGGTTCAGATCTGAAATTATGGCACTCGGGCCCTAGTGTTAAGCATTAAGCATAGCAAAGTCATAGCAACATCAATCTCAGAACGTAGTGGATACTAGGGATCAAACCCTAACAAAACTAACTTGATTACATGGTAAATGTCATCCAACCCATCACCGTCCAGCAAGCCTACGATGGAATTACTCACGCACGGCGGTGAGCATCATGAAATTGGAGATGGAGGATGGTTGATGATGACGACGGCGACGAATCCCCCTCTGTTGAGCCCCGAACGTACTCCAGATCAGCCCTCCCGAGAGAGATTAGGGCTTGGCGGCGGCTCCGTGTCGTAAAACGCGATGAAACTTTCTCTCTGTTTTTTTCTCCCCGAACGTGAATATATGGAGTTGGAGTTGAGGTCGGTGGAGGTCCAGGGGGCCCACGAGATAGGGGGGCGTGCCCTATAGGGGGCGGGGGCGCCCCCTGTCTCGTGGACAGGCCGTGGCCCCCCTGGTGTATTTCTTTCGCCCAGGAATTCTTATAAATTCCAAAAAGTGCCTCCGTGGATTTTCAGGACATTCCGAGAACTTTTCTTTTCTACACATAAAACAACATCATGGCAGTTCTGCTGAAAACAGCGTCAGTCCGGGTTAGTTTCATTCAAATCATGCAAGTTAGAGTCGAAAACAAGGGCAAAAGTGTTTGGAAAAGTAGATACGTTGGAGACGTATCAACTCCCCCAAGCTTAAACCTTTGCTTGTCCTCAAGCAATTCAGTTGATAAACTGAAAGTGATAAAGAAAAACTTTTACAAACTCTGTTTGCTCTTGTTGTTGTAAACATGAAAAGCCAGCATTCATGTTTCAGCAAATATTATGAACTAACCAAACTCACAATAACACTTAGGTCTCACAATTACTCATATCAATAACATAATCAGTTAGCGAGCCATAATAATAAAACTCAGATGACAACACTTTCTCAAAACAATCGTAACATGATATAATAAAATGGTATCTCGCTAGCCCTTTTTGAGACCGCAAAACATAAATGCAGAGCACCTTTAAAGATCAAGGACTGACTAAACATTGTAATTCATGGTAAAAGAGATCCAGTCAAGTCATACCCAATATAAACCAATAGTAATGAATGCAAATGACAGTGTGCTCTCCAGCGGGTGGTTTTTAATAAGAAGGGTGATGATTCAACATAAAAGTAAATAGATAGGCCCTTCGCAGAGGGAAGCAGGGATTTGTAGAGGTGCCAACGCTCGATTTTAAAATAGAGATTGAATAACATTTTGAGAGGCATACATTCGCTGTGAACGCAACGACTATGAGATGGCTGTATCTTCCATACTACACGCATTATAGGCAGTTCCCAAACAGAGTGGTAAAGGTTTATACTCCCCCAACCACCAACAAGCATCAATCCATGGCTTGCTCGAAACAACGAGTGCCTCCAACTAACAACAGCCCTGGGGGAGTTTTGTTTAATTATTTTGATTTGCTTTGATCTTTTTGGATCATGGGACTAGGCATCCCGGTTACCGGCCCTTTCTCGTGAATGAGGAGCGGAGTCCACTGCTCTTGAGAATAACCCACCTAGCATGGAAGATATAGGCAGCCCTAGTTGTAACATGAGCTGCTCGAGCATACAAAACAGAATTTCATTTGAAGGTTTGGAGTTTGGCACATACAAATTTACTTGGAATGGCAGGTAAATACTGCATATAGGAAGGTATAGTGGACTCATATGGAACAACTTTTGGGTTTATGGAGTTTGGATGCACAAGCAGTATTCCTGCTTAGTACAGGTGAAGGCTAGCAAAAGACTGGGAAGCGACCAACTGAGAGAGCGACAACAGTCATAAACATGCATTAAAATTAATTCACACCGAGTACAAGCATGAGTAGGATATAATCCACCATGAACATAAATATCATGAAGGCTATGTTGATTTGATTCAACTACATGCGTGAACATGCGCCAAGTCGAGTCACTCAATTCATTCAAAGGAGGATACCATCCCATCATACCACATCATAATCATTCTAATAGCATGTTGGCACGCAAGGTAAACCATTATAACTCATAGCTAATCAAGCATGGCACAAGCAACTATAATCTCTAAATGTCATTGCAAATATGTTTACTTCATAATAAGCTGACTCAGAAATGATGAACTCATCATATTTACAAAAACAAGAGAGGTCGAGTTCATACCAGCTTTTCTCATCCCAATAAGTCCATCATATATCGTCATTATTGCCTTTCACTTGCACGATCGAACGATGTGTATAATAATAAGAGTGCACGTGGATTAGACTAAGCTGGAATCTGCAAGCATTCAACTCAAGAGAGTAGACAAGTAATATGGGCTCTAAGTTAAATAAACAATCATGCATATGAGAGCCACTAAGCATTTTCAGTATGGTCTTCTCAACCCCAAAAGGAAAGAAAAGAATATAAAACTATTTACTCGGTTAAGCTCCCAACAAGTACGAAGAAGAACAAGAAATCTTTTTGGGTTTTCATTTTAATTTCTACCACAAGCAAGGAAATTAAACTAACTAATTTTTTTGGTTTTTCTTAAGGTTTATCAAACACACAAGAAGAAAACTAGAAAAAGAAATTTAAACTAACATGGAAAATACGATGAAAGAGTATGAGCACCGACGACTAGTGTGTTAACATGAATGTAAAGTCGGTGAGAAATATGTACTCCCTCAAGCTTAGGCTTTTGGCCTAAGTTGGTCTAGTACCAAGGACCGCCGCTACTGTCCCCGGTGTAATGGGAGGTGTAATCAGGATACCATTGGCTGGTCATCTCCGGATCCCACTGGACAGATGATGCACGATAAGGGTCCAGTTCAGGTTCCGGCTCAGGTTCAGGTTCTGGAGTAAAAGCTTGAGCTCGATGACTGTTCACCGCTTCCGGTGTGACAAGAAAATTTTCTGCAAGCAAATCAAACAACAAAGGCGCAGGCAAAATAATAATCTCAAAGTGTTTCTTATTGAATCTAAGTTTATACAAGAGCATCTTTTCTTTGTTTTCAACAATAAACTTGTGTGCTACCATGCTCTTGTAATCTAAAATATGAGGAGGCAATTTTATCTCCTCCTTCTAATGGTGCCTAATGGGTATCTGAAAATGTTTAGCAAGACGTGCAGCATAGATACCTCCAAATATGGGGCCTTTTGTACGGTTCAGGGCTAGTCGTTTAGCAACGACGGCACCCATACTAAAAGTATTGTCTCCAAGCAAGGCATGTTGAAGAATGATAATATCAGGAACACTTAGGTTTCCACTATTTCCACGACCAATCAAGCATCTACTAGCAAATATAGCAAAATAGCGTAAAATAGGGAAGTGTATGCTAGAGACTTTTGCCTCGGAGCCCTTCTTTGGGTCCTCTACAGCTATAGTTTTAACAAAGCCATCCACATCTTCATGATGGGGTTCCTCTAATTCTCCCTCATAAGGTATCCTACATACCGTGCAAAAATTACGTAAAGACATTTCTTTGAATTCATCATATAAATGAAATGATACTGCAGGCGGTGACTTCTTAGGATAATAATAAAAGTTTTGCATGAAAGTATTGGTGAGTAAGAGATACTGATCGATTCGGTCGTTGATGAAACCGGTGAGGCCTGAAGTCTCGATCAAAGAATAAAAATCTTCATGAATTCCAACTTCTTTCAAGAAATCCTCACATGGCCATTCGCACGACCGTACTTCCGCTAAGCGAGGAAGATTATACTTGGCTTTTCCTTCTCTTTGGCTTGTTTTTCCTGAGAGCTTTGGCTAGAAGAGCCCCTCAAAAGTTTCCTTAACATTTTCTGATTTTTTTTGAAATTTTAGTAACTTCAAAATAAAAGTGAATAAAAGTAAACAAGATTGGTAGCAACTACTCCTACAAGTGCCTAGAGCCTATATCATGCATTGGAATTGATTGGGACCTCATAAATTTAACATGCAAGCTCAAGAACATGGTCACCTATGCAACAAAAATTTGCAATGAATAAAGCACTAGAACAAAAACTAATTGGACCAATGGAGGAGTCACATACCAAGCAACAATCTCCCAAAGCAGTTTTGTGAATGGAGCTTTGAGCAAGGAGATCGAAAATAGCAGCAAAATGATCTAGAACTCGTGCTTGAGCTGGATGGGGATTTTTTTGGGTAGAAGATGAAGTGTGTGGGTGCTGGCATAAGTGGAGGGGGGCACCAGGAGCCCACGAGACAGGGGGCGCGCCCTATAGGGGGGGCGCCCTCCACTCTCGTGGCCTGGTGCTTGCCCTTCCTGCAGTGATTTCAGTGCCTAAAATCCTCAAATATTCCAGAAAAAATCATACTAAATTTGCAGGGCATTTGGAGCACTTTTATTTTCAGACTATTTTTTAATGCACGGATAAATCAGAAAACAAACAGATAATATTATTTTTGCTTTATTTATTCTAAATAACAGAAAGTAAAAAAAGAGGGTACATAAGGTTGTGCCTTCTAGTTTCATCCATCTCGTGATCATCAAAATGAATCCACTAACAAGGTTGATCAAGTCTTGTTAACAAACTCGTTCTGAATAACACGGAACCGGAGAAAGTTCGAATAACACTAAGTTACCTCAACGGGGATATGAAAATCCCCAACAATAAGAATATCATACTTTTTCTTGACAGTAGGGAGAGGAAATTCAAAACCTCCAATAATAATAGTTGGAACTTTTCCAATAGAATTGATGCTATGAACTTGAGATTGTTTCCTCGGAAAGTGTACCGTTTGCTCATTACCATTAACATGAAAAGTGACATTGCCTTTGTTGCAATCAATAACAGCCCCTGCAGTATTAAGAAAAAGTCTACCAAGGATGATAGACATACTATCGTCCTTGGGAATATCAAGAATAACAAAGTCCGTTAAGATAGTGACATTTGCAACAACAACAGGCACATCCTCACAAATACCGACCGGTATAGCAGTTGATTTATCAGCCATTTGCAAAGATATTTCAGAAGGTGTCAACGTATTCAATTCAAGTCTACGATATAAAGAGAGAGAGGCATAACACTAACACCGGCTCCAAGATCACATAAAGCAGTTCTAACATAATTTCTTTTAATGGAGCATGGTATAGTTGGTACACCTGGATCTCCAAGTTTCTTTGGTATTCCACCCTTAAAAGTGTAATTAGCAAGCATGGTGGAAATCTTAGCTTCCGGTATCTTTCTTTTATTTGTGATGATATCCTTCATATACTTAGCATAAGGATTTACTTTCAGCATATCAGTTTAGCGCATACGTAAGAAAATAGGTCTAATCATTTCAGCAAAGCGCTCAAAATCCTCCTCATCCTTTGACCTGGATGGTTTAGGTGGAAAGGGCATGGGTTTCTGAACCCATGGTTCTCTTTCTCTACCGTGCTTCCTAGCAACAAAATCTCTCTTATCATAACGTTGATTCTTTGATTGTGGGTTATCAAGATCAACAACAGGTTCAATCTCTACTTCATTGTTTTTGCTAGGTTGAGCATCAACATGAACATTATCATTAACATTATCGCTAGGTTCATGTTCATCACCTGATTGAGTTTCAACATCAGAAATAGAAATATCATTGAGATTCTCAGGTGTGTCTACAGTAGGTTCACTAGAAGCATGCAAAGTCCTATATTTTTTCCTTTTCTTCTTTTTAGAAGAACTAGGTGCCTCTAAATTGTTTCCCTGAGAATCTTGCTCGATTCTCTTAGGGTGGCCTTCAGGATACAAAGGTTCCTGAGTCATTCTACCAGTGCTAGTAGCCACTCTAACAACAAAGTCATTTTTAATATTTAATTCCTCAAGCAAATCATTTTGAGCTTTAAGTACTTGCTCAGCTTGAGTAGCAACCATAGAAGCATATTTGCTAACGAGTTGGAGTTCACCTTTAACTGTAGCCATATTATCACTCACACGTCCTATCTCGAAAGCATTATTCTTTAACTCTCTACCAACATAAACATTAAAATGTTCTTGCCTAGCCATAAAGTCACCAAATTCATCTAAGCACGGGCTATGAAATTTAGTAGAGGGGATTTCAACTTTACCATATCTATAGAGAGAATTTACCTTTACTACCTGTGTCAGGTTATCAAGACAATGTGGTTCTTCAACAGGCGGTATATTAAGACCATGTATTTCTTCAATAGGAGGTAAATTCTTAACATCTTCAGCTTTAATACCTTTTTCTTTCATTGATTTCTTTGCCTCTTGCATATCTTCAGGACTGAGAAATAAAATACCTCTCTTCTTCGGAGTGGGTTCAGGAATAGGCTCAGGAATTGGCTTAATTGGTTCAGGAATTGCCTCAGGAATTGGCTCAGGAAGAGTCCAATTATTTTCATTAGTCAACATATTATTCAATAATATTTCAGCTTCGTCGACTGTTCTTTCCCTAAAAACACAACTAGTACAACTATCCAAGTAGTCCTTGGAAGCATCCGTTAGTCCATTATGAAAGATATCAAGTATTTCATTTTTCTTGAGAGGATTATCAGTCAAAGCATTAAGTTACCAAAGAAGCCTCCCCCAAGCTTGTGGGAGACTCTCTTCTTTGATTTGCACAAAATTATATATTTCCCGCAAGGCAGCTTGTTTCTTATGAGAAGGGAAATATTTAGCAGAGAAGTAATAAATCATATCCTGGGGACTACGCACACAACCAGGAGAAAGAGAATAATATCAAGTCTTAGCATCACCCTTTAATGAGAACGGAAATATCTTAAGGATATAAAAATAGCGAGACTTCTCATCATTAGTAAATAGGGTAGCTATATCATTCAACTTGGTAAGATGTGCCACAACAGTTTCAGATTCAAGGCCATAAAAAGGATCAGATTCAACTAAAGTAATAATCTCAGGATCAACAGAGAATTCATAATCCTTATCTGTGACACAAATAGGTGAAGTAGCAAAAGCAGGGTCGGGTTTCATTCTAGCATTAAGAGACTGCTGCTTCCATTTAGCTAATAATTTCTTAAGTTCATATCTATCATTGCAAGCAAAGATCTCCCTAGCAGCTTCTTCATCCATAACATAACCCTCAGGAACAACAGGAAATACACAATCATTGGGAGAACCTTCATCATCACTATCATCAATAATAGCATCTTCATATTTTCATTCCCCCTAACTCTAGCAAGTTGTTCATCAAGAAATTCACCTAATGGCAAAGTAGTATCACGCACAGAAGTAGTTTCATCATTCATAGCAGAAGTGGCATCATCAATAACATGCAACATATCAGAATTCATAGCAGTAGCAGGTTTAGGTGTCGCAAGCTTACTAATAACAAAGGAGAATCTAGTGCAGAGCTAGATGGCAGTTCCTTACATCCCCTCGGAGTTGAGGGCAAAATTGTAGTTCGGTCGTCTTTCAAGTTCTTCATAGTGATCAATAGATATAAATCCCAAGTGAATCAGAGAATAGAGCTATGCTCCCCGGCAACGGCGCCAGAAATTAGTCTTGATAACCCACAAGTGTAGGGGATCGCAACAGCTTTCGGGGTAAAGTATTCAACCCAAATTTATTTATTCGACACAAGGGGAGCTAAAGAATATTCTTGAGTATTAGCAGTTGAGTTGTCAATTCAACCACACCTGGATAACTTAGTATCTGCAGCAAAGTGTTTTGTAGCAAAAGTGGTATGATAATAAAGGTAACGGTGGCAAAAGTAAAGATAATAGTTTTGGGGTTTTTGTAGTAGTTGTAAAAGTAGCAACGGAAAAGTAAATAAGCGGAGAACAATATATGAAAAGCTCGTAGGCAATGGATCAGTGATGGATAATTATGCCAGATGCGATTCCTCATGTAATAGCTATAACATAGGGTGACACAAAACTAGCTCTAGTTCATCAATGTAATGTAGGCATGTATTTCGTAAATAGTCATACGTGCTTATGGAAAAGAACTTTCATGACATCTTTTGTCCTACCCTCCCGTGGCAGCGGGGTCCTAGCGGAAACTAAGGGATATTAAGGCCTCCTTTTAATAGAGAACCGGAATAAAGCATTAGCACATAGTGAATACATGAACTCCTCAAACTACGGTCATCACCGAGAAGTATCCCGATTATTGTCACTTCGGGGTTGTCGGATCATAACACATAATAGGTGACTATAGACTTGGAAGATAGGATCAACAACACACATATATTCATGAAAACATAATAGGTTCAGATCTAAAATCATGGCACTCGGGCCCTAGTGACAAGCATTAAGCATAGCAAAGTCATAGCAACATCAATCTCAGAACATAGTGGATACTAGGGATCAAACCGTAACAAAACTAACTTGATTACATGGTAAATATCATCCAACCCATCACCGTCCAGCAAGCCTACAATGGAATTACTCACGCACGGCGGTGAGCATCATGAAATTGGTGATGGATGGTGGTTGATGATGACGACGGCGACGAATCCCCCTCTCCCGAGCCCCGAACGGACTCCAGATCAGCCCTCCCGAGAGAGATTAGGCCTTGGCGGCGGCTCCGTGTCGTAAAACGCGATGAAACTTTCTCTCTAATTTCTTTCTCCCCGAACGTGAATATATGGAGTTGGAGCTGAGGTCGGTGGAGGTCCAGGGGGCCCACGAGATAGGGGGCGCGCCCTAAGGGGGGCGCCCCCTGTCTCGTGGACAGGCCATGGGCCCCCTGCTGTATTTATTTCGCCCAGAAATTCTTATTAATTCCAAAAAGTGCCTTCGTGGATTTTCAGGACATTCCGAGAACTTTTCTTTTCTACACATAAAACAACATCATGGCAGTTCTGCTGAAAATAGCGTCAGTCCAGGTTAGTTTCATTCAAATCATGCAAGTTAGAGTCCAAAACAAGGGCAAAAGTGTTTGGAAAAGTAGATACGTTGGAGACGTATCAGGAGCCCACCTCGCCCTCTTGCTCTCCGCATTTCTGTCTTAGCATTGCTTGATCGTCTTGTGGCTTCGGCTTCCCTCCTCTGCCCTGCTAAGTGTGGTCGTGGGCGTGGCTCTGACTACTCGCGCACAGGTAAAGGGGTACAAAGTAGAACCCCTACTTCTGTACACCGACATGTGTCTTTGCTTGTTTTATTTTGTGTTTTAAGTCATCAATCCTTGCTGGACACACCTATTTGAGAGAGCCAAAATTATGTCACAACTTGTTAGAATTGCTCTCTATGCTTCACTTAAATTTTTATGTCCAATGGACTTGCTCTAGTGCTTCACTTATATCTTTTTGAGCACGGTGTGCTTAGTATTTTTGAAGAAATGCTCTCTTGCTTCACTTAGATTTATTGGAGAGTTAGTAAAATTTTGAAGAAATTCTCTCTTGCTTCACTTAAATTATTTTGAGAGAAATAAAATATGTTATGCTCATGATCTTCACTTATATTTGTTTGAGCTTATGAAAAGCAACACATGAAAATTAGTCCCAAAGTGATAGATATCCAAGAAGGATAAAGAAAGAAAGAAATATGTCATGAAGATCATTGGACAAAATAAACTTGATTCTTAGTAATAGTTTTGAGATATGATGATGTGATATGTGAGTTATGTTGATGAGTAATTGTGCTCTAGTAAGAATATTGGTGTTAAGGTTTGTGATTCCCTATGCATGCACGAAAGTCAATAATCATGCAATGAAAATTATATCCTACTTGTGGTGCATTATTCCATGTTAATTATGCTTATTGCTTGCTTATGATATTATTCGTTTCTTGGTTGGTCGCTTCTCAATCGTTTGCTAGCATTCATTTTGCACCAAGTATGACCTCTACCTTGTGCATCCAAAATCCTTTAAATCAGTTTTTTCACATGCGTCCACTATATCTACCTATATGCGGTATTCTTTTGCCGTTCTAAGCAAATTTGCATGTGCCATCTCTAATTTTCAAAATAAGCTTCTCTTTTGTGTGTTTGTTTCGGTCGCGGAATAGTAACAGGTGGCTAATATTTTCCATGCTGGATGTGTTATTCTCACGATGTGTGTTTATTCACTTGTCATTGCACGAGAGTAAGGCAAAGTTTTTAGGGATGCCCAGTCCCGAAATGCAAAAATGAATTTACTTTATATTGTCAAATAATAAATTCCTTGGAAATTGTTGGTATGGAGGGCAACCGTGGATACGGCTAGCCATGGAAAGTGAAAGTGTGGTGGAAAAAGGAATAAACTTTATTTTCTGTTTGGGAACCACCTATGATATATCTGGCATGGAAAGTGTTGGGATGCTCCAAGTCGTTTTCGTTGGCGGGATGGATACACCTCCAAAAATGTTTTTATCTCTAATTTTTAGCTTTGAGCTCTGGCACCTCTACAAATCCCCACTTCCCTCTGCAAAGGGCCTTTATTTTACTTTATGCAATTTTTTATTTTGAAATTGAGTCTCCATCCTCTCTTATAAAAGCACCAACTAGCTAGGAGGCAATATGATCGTACTTAAGTATTGGGTGTAGCTAATATTCGAGTGTGTTTCATGAATGGATCAATGTTTGAGCATGACGGGCTAGGGATAACTTGTTTTAGCATTGATATTTTGAAAGACATGGTTGCTTGTTGATATGCTTGAGTATCTAAATTATTATGTAAAAACTAGACTATTGGTTTGAATCACATAAAAGTCCAAATGTCCATGCTATAAAGAAAAGCATATGATATGACATGATAAACAGCACTCCACATCAAAAATTCTGTTTTTATCACTTACCTACTCGAGGACAAGCAGGAGTTAAGCTTGGGGATGCTGATACGTCTCCAACGTATCTATAATTTTTGATTATTCCATGCTGTTTTATTATCAATCTTGGATGTTTTGTAATCATTTCATAGTCATTTTATATCATATTTTGGTACTAACCTATTGACATAGTGCCAAGTGCCAGTTGTTGTTTTCTGCATGTTTTTTACATCGCAGGAAATCAATATCAGACGGAGTCCAAATGCCACGTAACTTTACGATTATTTTTATGGACCAAAAGGAAGAAGTTGGTCCATGTTGCACCTGGGGGGAGTCCCGAGGAGGGGACAACACACCAGGGCACGCCAGGATGCCCAGGCACGCCCTGGTGGGTTGTGCCCACCTAGGGTGGCCCCGGACCGCCACTTTGCTCTATAAATACACCAATAGTCCAGAAACCCTAGGGGAGTCGACAAAATATTCATCCAGCCGTCGCAGAGTCCAGAACCACTAGATCCAATCTAGACACCATCACGGAGGGGTTCACCACTTTCATTGGTGCCTCTCCGATGATGGTTGAGTAGTTCTTTGTAGACCTTCGGGTCCGTAGTTAATAGTTAGATGGCTTTCTCTCTCTCGATGAATTCTCAATACAATGGTCTCTTGGAGATCCATATGATGTAACTCTTTTTGCGGTGTGTTTGTTGGGATCTGATGAACTTCGAGTTTATGATCAGTTATATCTTTTTATATCCATGAAAGTTATTTGAGTTTCTTTGATCTCTTATATGCATGCTCTCTTATAGCCTCATATTTATTCTCCAATATTTGGGTTTTGTTTGGGCAACTTGATCTATTTATCTTGCAATTGGAAGAGGTGCCCGGTAGTGGGTTCGATCTTACGGTGCTTGGTCCCAGTGACAGAAAGGGAACCGACACGTATGTATCGTTGCTACTAAGGTAAAAAGATGGGATCTATATCTGTTCAATAGATAAATGGATCTTGTCTACATCATGTCATCATTCTTATTGCATTACTCCATTTTTTCCATGAACTTAATACACTAGATGCATGCTGGATAGTGGTCGATGTGTGGAGTAATAGTAGTAGATGCTGGAAGGAGTCGGTCTACTAATCTTGGACGTGATGCCTATGTAATGATCATTGCCTGGATATCGTCATAATTATTTGAAGTTCTATCAATTGCCCAACAGTAATTTGTTTACCCACTGTTTGCTATCTTTCTCGAGAGAAGCCACTAGCGAAACCTATGGCCCCCGGGTCTTCTTTCTCTATACTTGCCTTGTGATCTACTTTTTCCTTGCGTTTATTTTCGGATCTATTAAACCAAAAATACAAAAATACCTTGCTGCAATTTATTATTATTTATTTTATTTGGCGTTCGATCTATCAATCTACTACAAATTTACCTCATGTCTTTTGCCTATCTTGAGGGGCCATACACCGAAAGGGATTGACAACCCCTTTAACACGTCGAGTTGCAAGGTGTAGTTATTTGTGTGCAGGGGCAATTTACGTTGTGTTGCTTGGTTCTCCTACTGGTTCGATAACCTTGGTTTCATATCTGAGGGAAATACCTACCGCCACTGTGCTGCATCATCCCTTCCTCTTTGGGGAAATACCGATGTAGCTTCAAGTGACATCAATTGCCATATGGAGTCTATTAGTTGTGATGCCATGTTACATAGGATTTCCTGTGACAATTCTTTAGGTCACATCATGTTTGGCAATCCGCTTGACTTGTTATATGCTATGCATGAGATCAATCATATGTCATATTTGCAATCTCATCGTAGTGACTATGCATATGCCATTAAAATAAACCCAATTTGCACATATGGCATAGATGACAAGCCCATGGTTATTGGCATTTGTTTTTCTTGTGATGATATTAATATGCTCCCTTTGCATCATTTATCTCATATGCCATGCCATGACCACCTAGCTTCGGATATGCATTGTTTTGGATCTTGTCCATTTTCTCAATATTATGATTACGATATTGCTCATGAGGAGACCCCCATAGTTTCCTCATACATGTTAGGAGATTTTGATCCATCCCATCCATTGCATGATCCCAATAATTGTGTGCACCGTATGCTCCCCATGAATAAACATGCTATTGATGTGCCATATACTTGCATTCTCAATTTGTGTACCCATCCTTTTATACAAAATAACTATTCTTTCATGATGGATGACACGTTCCTATACCATGCATCAAATTTCTTTGAACAATGCTTATCTTGTGCTAACTCACACATGCACATACACATCATGATGGATGTTGTGTACATTCACCACGCACACAATTTCTTTGGTTTGCGTCTCTTTTATGTAGGTACCTGTCAGATTTAGGGTTCGGGCAAAACCCTTGAGGTTCGAACACTAGGGTGCGCACGAAGATTTCCCCCTACCGAATCTCGCTCTCAGCCTGGCCGCGATCTCTAAGCTTAGCTCGATGAATTCACAACACAAGAGACACAAGATTTATATAGGTTTGGGCCATCATTGTGGTGTAATACCCTACTCCTGTGTGGTGGTGGTGGATTTCCTCTTGGGCTGATGATGAACAGTACAAGGGAAGAACAGCCTCCTGAGGGGAGGTGTTCTTGAGCTGGTGAACTTATGTGGATGAGGATGATCTGAATGATCCGTCCCTTTCTACTGTGGTGGTTAGTCCTATTTATAGAGGCCCTGGTCCTCTCCCCAAATATTGAGCGGGAAGGGATCCAACAACGGCCAATTTGAAAGGGGACAACTAGTACAAGCTATCCTAACTAAAGGTGGTCTTTGCCTGTCAAAGGCGCTAGTGGTGACGCCGTCTTGGGCTCCATGATGACCTCCGTCCTAGAGTCCTGCTAGTCTTGGTCTTGTTGCACCGATATGAAAACTTTTGCCTGATGCCTCGGTACTCCGCACCTGCACTTGCCCCCTTAGCACCAAAGGGGAATCGAGGACACTGTGCACTCTGGCGCCCGCCTGGCCTTGGTCGTCACGGCTTGCGTCATGGGAACCTCACGAGGTACCCCTTGCCTTGATCTCTCCGCCTCCCTCGCGAGCCTGCCTGGTGAGGCCGCTCCTGAAGATACCTTGTGTCGTTCGCCTCGTGAGGCTTGGCCCCTCGTGAGGGTCTTGAGTGTTGGTTGATGAAGACCAGCCTTACTGGGCCGCTGGTGGAGCCACGCCATGGGCCGCAGGCAGGCAGGTCTGAGGACCCCCGTTCCCAGAACGCCGACAGTAAACCCCGGGCACAAGGCGCGCTTGGACTTGGCTTAGCGGCGAAGCCAAGGGGCAAGTGCGGAGCGCCTCGGGCCCCAACAGCCGTGCGGGCTTGGTCGATGCGTGGTGACAGATTGGACGTGGGCATCTCCGTTTCCCCACGCTGCCCCAATATCCGCCTGGCTAGGCGGCCACGGCACCCTACATAGTTATTTCCTCCTCGCAGGCGGCGTGCTTCCTATCCTTCTTTACTCCTCGAGCCTCTGCTCCTGCTTCCAATCTGACTCGAGCTCAGTCCCCTCCATTGCCATGGAGCCGAGTCCCGCGGAGAAAGGGAAGAAGCCTCTGCTCTCAGGCAATCCACCCCCGACAATCGAGCCCGCCGTCGGCCGATCACGGGTGCTCAACCGGGAGGCCATGGGCAAGGTCCGTCCTACGCTCGCTTCCAGCTTCAACGAGTGGGGAGGGACGGTGGCTTGGCCTGCGTCCCGTGTCTCCGTTGACAAGACATCCACTAAGGTTCGGCTCTTCATTGACACCTTGTGGGCTGGCCTGGTTCCCCCTTTCTCCGCCTTCTTCAAGGCAGTGCTTTCCCATTACCAGATTCACATGATGCATCTTGATCCCCAATCCGTTGCCCTTCTCTCCATCTTCGCCTTTGTTTGCGAGGCCATGGTGGGCATTGCTCCTTCCGTTTCCCTCATGCGCCATTTCTTCTCGCTGCATCTGACCGACCCCTCGCAGTGCTCGGGGTGCCTGAGCTTCTAGGCCGTGGCAGAAACGGCCGCCTCGGGGATTGATTTTGATCTCCCGCCGTCCACGAGCGGGTTCCGGACGCGATGGGTGTACGTGGATGTTGGAGTGCTCAGCCCCTTGCTCTCGCCGCCATCGTCGCCCGCCATCCCCAACTCCGGCTGGGGCCACGAGAAGCTCGCGAGCTCTCGCCTTTCCTTCGTCTGGCTCCGGTTGAAGAGTCTGAGAGACCTTGGCGTGACTGCGCCCCAGGTGGTGAAGGAGTTCCTCCAGCGTCGCATTGCCCCTCTTCAACGCCATTCCCGGCCGATGTGGGCGATGGCCGGTGACCAGGACCACATGAGGCTTCACGAGTCAGAGCTCTCGCTCGAAGCGCAAAGGACGGTGCTTGAAGTCTTGACTGGCAACCCCTCGCCAGGCGATATGCCGCAAGGGGGTTGTCTCTTGTATTTCTGCTCGAACAGGGTTGAGTTCGCGGGGCAGATGCCTTCCTTCGACGAATGGGGGCTGCGTCCAGTCGGCCTTGTGGGGCCTCGTGAGAATCCTGTCATCGTGGCTCCCCTCCTTGCCACTAGCGCCGAGCTTGCCCCAAGAGTGGGCACAGGGAGGCAAGCATCACTGGAGGCTATGGGTGTTGAGGTGCCGACGCCGCTTGAGGTTCCCAAGGCGCCATCCTCAGGAGCCCGTGCGGCCCGTCCTGAGGCGGTCGTTGAGGGGGAGATGCAGTCGGCGGCTCCCGAGGCCGAAGCTCCTGAGACCTCGGCAAGCCAGCATGAGGCGGAGCCTGATTGCTCTTCCCAGCTTGGCGCTCCTGAGGTCGACCGCCTAGGTGCCTCTCCATCCACGCCCCACGCCGGCCCCCAAGTCCAACGCCTTGGCCGGTTCCGCGTGGACTTCGCCGCGCTCCGTAAGAGGAAGGAGTCTTCGAGCTGCAGTGGTGGCACCATCCGGCCGTCGAAACATAGAAAATACATCGTCATAGATGAGTAAGTAACTTATCCTTGTAATTCTCCAATCGCTGCTTCCCCTCCTGACTGTGGCTCTTCAAGACCTCTCCTGCCAAGCCCGCGGAGTCTCCCGAGAAGCAGCCTCCTCTGGCCTTGCCTTCATCGCTAGCCATGAGCGCCCCGAGCCTGCATGCCGCCCCTGGTGCGGGGTCTGCTGGAGAAGCAAGCCTGCCTGCAAGGTACCTTGAGCCCGAGCCCTTGCCACCTTTCATTCGCAACCTTGCCTGGAGCATGGCCAGCCTACCCAGGGCTCCTCCTCTGGTCATGGACAGCAGCTGGTTGGCGTCAATCTTGGGCTCCTCTTCAAGTGGCAAGCCTGCGTCGGTCCGGGTCCCTTGCGGGGCCTGGCCAGCAATCATGGGGGCGCCAGCCCCCAGCCCCCAGCCGAGAGGGGGCGAACTGCTTCGGATCCTGCCGACGGCGTCTGTGACGGGGGACAACATCAGCAACGCACTCAAGTTTGCAAACGAACAAAGCATCATCTGCCACGAGTTCTTCCAAAGGGCGATGGACGTGATGAGCCATCTTGGTGGAGAACTTGCGGATGTAGATGCGCGCCTTGAAGCCGAGGGCTTGCGGCTGATTGAGGAGTGGCATAAACTGAAGGTGGCCATCAACCTCGGGCGCCACCAGTGCAAGCTTGACAACGTGAAGGCCGAAGCATCCCTAGCGATCTCGCGTGAGGCCTGCTCCCAAGCTTTGGAGGAGGCCCGGGAAGCAGATCATCGTCACAAAGTTGCAGAGAAGCGCGTGTGGGAGCTCCAAGCCTGGAGCGCTTCCTTGGAGTAGCAGGTGGAGGAGCGCCAAGACGCCCTTGCGTCGCTGAGGGGGACGCCTGTCGAGGAGGGGGAGATCATGAAGCGTGAGGAAGCGTTGACGCTGGAGGCCACAGAGCGCAGTCTTGAGCTTGAGCGGCTGGAGACGAGGGAGCGCCAGGTTGCCCAAGCGGAGGACGCCGTTGGCGCGCACGAGGCTCAGGTCCAGGAGGAGGTAAACCACCGTGCGGCCGAGGCTCGCACAGATCTTGCGAGCGGGTATGACCTGAAGCTGAAGCTGGTTGAAACCGAGGTTGGGGGCAGGGCTGCCGCCCTTAGGTCCAGGCTAGCTGAAGCGGAACGGCACGCAGAGGCCGCCGCAGCCGCCCTGGTCTCGGCGCAGGCTGAGCTGGCCTCCGCCCGCGCTGAGCTACTTCCTCTTCAGCAGCGGGTTGCCGATGCCGAGTCCATCATGCAGCAGAACAGGGAGGAAGTGCTTCAACGATGGACGTTGGAGCACGTGCACGCCCCCATGCTTCCGGACCTCAGGAACAGGGCCAACGCGGCCCTGGGCAACATCTGTAATGAGAACGCCCCACATACCCACGCGATCGACTGTGCCATTCATCTCCGCTTCTTTACTAATGTGGTGACGCGCCTGGAGAGCCGCTCCAAGAGAGCTCACCAGCTTGTTGAGGAGAGGAGCCGCAGCCTGCTCGGGCGCGCGTTTTCCCCCATCTTCAGCCATCTTCAGAACACCTACCCCGACTTCGACTTTGACGCCGCCATCGCCCCAGTGCCCGAGGCCATCCGGGGCAACCCGGCGCGATGGGTGGAGGATAACGTGGATGCACTTGTTAGGGCCTTTTCTTCTGATGATGACGGGGTGGTAGTTGCGGCGGACGAAGGCGGCATGCTCAATGACGGTGACGGTGGTGCCGGTGATGGTGATGATGATGCCAGCGATAGCGACGGCGGTGCCAGCGATGCATCCGGAGGCGACCTGGGGGATGCGGCGAGCGATATGTTTGACTGATCCCATGTTTCTCCGATGTTTATCCTGCATAAAGAAGCTCGGGCACGGCCCAAAAGGTTGTAAGAGCATTTTGGGAGGGGATTCCCCTCATGTAAAAAGATTGCCGTCTCTATGCTTTCAGGGCCAATGCTGAATATGTGCTTCCATGAGCCTACGGGCCCTGCGGCGAGCTTGTTGTTGTAGTTTACCTTTAGCCAGGACAAGTCCTGAACCGGCTCGCGAGGTCGTGAGTTCCCGAGGATCCCCTGAGGGACCTGCCGACCCAGTCGAGAGGGCCTCGTGAGATCGAGTGCCGGCCGTAGTATGGCATGCGTGCAGCGCGCGCGCGCTTCGCCCAGCACCGCCCGCGAGGGGCTCGTGAGGGGGAGGCAGCTAATGCGAACTCCAAATTAAGGGAGGAACCAGAACGCAAGAAATCACATGAATGAGAAAAGTCACCCTCCCCGCGCACACAAATGAAAATTCAACTCCAACTTAAATCCAAAGCAAGGAAGCACAACGACAGAAAAGGAGTCCAAAAGCAAATGGCCACGTCCGACACCTAGTCTAGTCTTCATGTCTTCATGTCTTCTCACCAGCGCGGAGCAAAGTGCTGCCACTGGGCGTGGGAGGGAGCCCCCGAGGCCCGAGGGCGGCTCTCCTGAGGCTCTGGGGCGTGTACAACCCCACTCATTATTACGTGAGAGTGTCACGGGCGGTGAGCTTCAAAGGCACTGGGCCTTCTTCACAGGCACCGGGCCTTGCTTCATATCGCCAGACGAGGGCCCCACCTTGCGCCACCCTCGACCACCATTGGCGGCAACCAGAAACTAGGATGACGCCAAAGGGGCGAAGGGGACGCCAGCGGCGCCCTCGCGACCACGGGTCCTCTGGCAGGGGTAGGCTTTGCAGCTCCTCCCCGGCTAAGGGCCTACCTTCGGGGGACGCCTTGCTCCGTGCGCCGTCGGGAGGGGCCTTGCTCCTGGCCCCTCTCCTGGAGTCCCCAGCACGCTCCTCCTGGTGAAAGGGAGGCTGCTGAGCTGGGGCAGCCGTCCACTGTAGTGACCTGACCCTCCTCCGACCCATGGTTAGCATAAGTTTGCTCCTGAGGAATTAGTGGTACCCGGTAACTGCTGCTGCCAGCGGTTTGTGAGGCTCCCTTGAGGCTCCTGGAAGGGCTCGGCTTCTGGTGTCTCTTCCTCCCAGCCTGGCCTGAGGAACGAGCTAGGGTCGTCTTCCATCGCGTACTCCCGATCCACCATGCGGGGCAAGTAAGCCTCCGAAGCCGCCGCCTCGAAGACGTCACCGTAGTGCCCCACGCTCCATGTTGCCTGGCCTAGCGCGCCGTCTTGAGGATGGTAGGGCAGCGGCCCGCCCGGGCCATAGGCGGTAACGTGTGTGCCCTCATTCATCAAAGGTGGCACAGGTGCGACCTGGTGTCCGGCGCCGATGGTTGAGCTGGTGTTGATGAAGCCTTGGGGCGTGCTTGGGGGCACGTGAGCGCAACGAGGTCCGTCGCGTGATCCGACCGGGGCCCAGGGTGCAAGCTGGAAGCAGAAAGGTGGTGCCCCCGAGGCCGCAGCATCCAGGAGCTTGGCTACATGCTCCAGCAATGCATCTCGACGCTCTCCATCAACCTGCATCGCAGCATCTCCCGAGCCACAGTGAGCGTGACTCTCATGTTTGCTTGTTCCCGTCGGGTGTGCAGCGCCGTGGCCGTGGTGTGGCTTGAGGCCCTTGCAGCCGCCTGCACCTACCGCGGAGTAGGGGCGGGCGGTGTGTGACCGCGCCGCCCGCGCCCCGCAGCGTTCTGCGGTGCACGGGCTGCCTGGGGCGCGGGGTTGAGGTCTTCTTGGGCAGGCGGCGTGGCTCGGGCTGGCCAAGCTGCCCAGCGGTTGGTGCTGGTCATCGGGTCGCCAAACATTGGACTCGCGGAGTGATGGCAGGCTAACCAGCAAAAGGAAAGCTCCGGTGCACCCCTACCTGGCGCGCCAAATGTCGGATTTAGGGTTCCGGCAAAACCCTTGAGGTTCGAACACTGGGGTGCGCACAAAGATTTCCCCCAACCGAATCTTGTTCTTAGACTCGCCGCGATCTCTAAGCTTAGCTCGATGAACTCACAACACAAGAGACACAAGATTTATACATGTTCGGGCCACCGTTGTGGTGTAATACCCTACTCCTGTGTGGTGGTGGTGGATTGCCTCTTGGGATGATGATGAACAGTACAAGGGAAGAACAGCCTCCTGAGGGGAGGTGTTCTTGAGCTGGTGAACTTGTGTGGATGAGGATGATCTGAATGATCCATCCCTTTCTATTGTGGTGGCTAGTCCTATTTATAGAGGCCCTGGCCCTCTCCCCAAATATTGAGCGGGAAGGGATCCAACAACGGCCAAATTGAAAGGGGACAGCTAGTACAAGCTATCCTGACTAAAGGTGGTCTTCGCCTGTCAAAGGCTCCGGTGGTGACGCCGTCTTGGGCTCCACGATGGCCTCCGTCCTGCAGTCCTGCTGGTCTTGGTCTTGTTACACCAATATGGAAACTTTTGCCTGATGCCTCTGTACTCCACGCCTGCGCTTGCCGACTTAGCACCAATGGGGAATCGAGGACACTGCACGCGCTGGCGCCCGCCTGGCCTTGGTAATTACCACTTGCGTCACGGGAACCTCACGAGGTACCCCTTGCCTTGATCTCTCCGCCTCCCTCGCGAGCCTGCCTGGTGAGGCCGCTCCTGAAAAGACCTTGTGTCATTCGCCTCGCGAGGCTTGGCCCCTCGCGAGGGTCTTGAGTGTTGGTTGATGAAGACCGGCCTTACTGGGCCCTGGTGGAGCCACGCCGTGGCCCGCAGGCAGGCAGGTCTGGGGACCCTCGTTCCCAGAACACCGACAGTACCCATGAATACTTGTCAACCTCACAATCCCATGAGTTGACAAAACGAGCTCTAGAGAGCAACGATGACTTGGGATCCCATGGATTATCTTTCCCACCGCTCTCTTCGCACAAAGACTTCATGCATTTGTTCTACATGGCTCTCACATGGTTATGGCTTATTGTCCATTGTGTCTCATTTTCCCATATTGCCATGTTCACTTTGCATGATATGATCATTCCTATTCCTTTGCCATGCACTTGTGACCCATGCTTTGCATTACACATGATGATTTATTCTAGTACTTGTATGTGTATTTGCAAGCCTGGTGGAGATATTACTTGTTATTGCCATGTTCCATTTGTGACCCATTCCTATGATGATACTATATTCTTGCTTTGTGTTCGTGCTTGCGATATGTCATGTGCATTGCCTATGCCTACGATTTGCTCACATGACATGATTGCCATGATTTATTCTAGTGTGTTGCATCTTCGCTCCACTAGTTTGCATGACTTGATAACTATGCTTGCTTGCCTTGTTACAACACCGATGATTCATACTTGCTCATTTCATGCAGTTGATGACAACCATCTACATGCTTTGCACATGATTGTCATTGCTTCTTGTCATATATCTCCATGTGTTGCCTCTCTCATGCTACGTGATTTGACATGTATTGAGTGCAACAATGTATTTAATCTTTCTAATGAGATTGCCTCCATAGCATTCTCACATATGATTGGAGATTTTGACATATTTCTTGTGAAGCATGCTTGTTTTCCTTCTTTGCACCATATGCCTAGTGCCATGAACATTGAGATTGTTTCTTCATATTCTTCATGAACTTTTGCTACTAATGGTTATGTGCAAGAGAAGAGAACCATCACGATGTATGATGTATTTATCTACCATGCACATATGTTCTTTGTTTTGTTATGTGCATGTGTAGGTTACTTGGACTTTGTGTCGACTTCCACTTCACGTGAGTTGACCATTCGAGCTCTTGAGAGCGAGCCTCATACATTCTACCACGACTCGCTTCTACACCGCATTTTCTACCACTTCGGCATTGTGAAGAATGCACAAAGACACGCTTTCAAGGTGAAATCCTTCTTGAGCTTGGATATTGTGGATCACACTTCATGTGTTGCTTGCACCATTTGCACGCATGTTCGAGATATTGCTTTCACCCATGATTGCCACATTTCCATGACTCATGACATATATACCTTGTGTGTTGCATCCAATTCTTGGATTACTTGCTACTATCATATGCTTGGTTGCACCAATGTCATTTCTTCTCACATGCCATGTCCCATTGATTGCTACATGCTTGCCTTGATTGCCTCACACATGATGAACAATTGCTCTTTCTGTTGTGTTGAGTGCCACACTATTTTCACTACACCCTATGCATGTTATGCTTGGATTGTCTTGCACTTGACCCATATGTTTAGATACTTCATTTTATATGGTGTTGTGAATGATTCGTATGCCTATCGTCGATCATTTGTCGAGTGCTTCATGCATGATTACTATGACCTTGAGTAGATGCTTATTCTCTTGTCACACATATTTGCATCACTACCTCACATTTACATGCTTGTTTCCATGATGTACTTGATTTTGCTCACATTATGTGCTTATATGCCATGCCACAATCCTATGTCAATCCTTATGCTATGCTTGATGATGATACTTGTTGGGTGAATCACTGCTTGAATGCTTGGTTTTACACTAACGCTAACCACATTTGTTTTTACAAGTGTTTGTTGTCCTTGCTCCTTTTGAAGGAATCACGAGACAGTGCGACATTGGAGAGTGCCCATTTCGAGCTTCAAGATGACGAGGACTTGGTGATTGACCACTCCTACACGGCGACGCCATCTCTTTCACATGGTGATTTGGTTATCGATCCGATGTCGGATCTTCCCCAAGGGGGAGGGGATGATGTGGAGCATCCTACAGACTTCACCATGTCCAGAGTCCATTTGGCAAGTGACACGTGCGACATCTAATTCACACACACAAAGGTGAATCATCTCCTTTACACGTGCTCACTTGACCCCTTGGAGGATGGTATACTACTTGGCACTTCTCCCGTGTGCATGCATAGGTATTGTCGGAACTTCACGGATGTTGAGGAGGAATGCGAGCGCAAGTGTACGTCTATGCCATCCGCGAGGGAGGCATGGAAGAGAAGACGGAAGAAAGGAGGAGAAGAAGGAGCGGCTGCTGGAGCCAGGCTGGACATCCGGACCACCGTCCGGATCATCCGGGCTCAGCCGGATCATCCGGACCCTCCCCCGGATCGTCCGAATAACCGTGCCGAAGACATCTAAAAGCCTCCACTTGAAGCCGGATCATCCGGACAAGGTCCCGGATCATCCGGATGATGCTCGGATCATCCAGCCCCCCCCGGATCATCCGACCTTGCGTGCGTGCAACATCTCAGGCCGAGGCCCATGTACCTGTTTCGCCCCCTCAGTTACCCCTTCTCCCCTTAGACTATAAATAGACCTCCTCCACCTCTTTTCTAGTGTTAGTAAAGTGATAGCTCATTTGTATGTGAGCTTTGCTCCTACCACTCCTCCTCTTGAGAGAGAGAGAGAGAGAGAGAGAGACCACTACTCCATTGGAGGCCAAGACCTCCATCTAGGAGAAGATCCTGCGGGATATCATTGAGGGAGTCCTGGACTAGGGGGTGTCCGGACAGCCGGACTATCATCGTCAGCCGGACTCCAAGACTATGAAGATACAAGATTGAAGACTTCGTCCCATGTCTGGATGGGACTTTCCTTGGCGTGGAAGGCAAGCTTGGCTGTACGGATATGTAGATCTCCTACCATTGTAACCGACTCTGTGTAACCCTATCCCTCTCCGGTGTCTATATAAACCGGAGGGTTTTAGTCCGTAGGACAGACAACCATTACAACAATCATACCATAGGCTAGCTTCTAGGGTTTAGCCTCCTTGATCTCGTGGTAGATCCACTCTTGTACTACCCATATCATCAATATCAATCAAGCAGGAGTAGGGTTTTACCTCCATCGAGAGGGCCCGAACCTGGGTAAAAACATCGTGTCCCTTGTCTCCTGTTACCATCCGCCTAGACGCACAGTTCGGGACCCCCTACCCGAGATCCGCCGGTTTTGACACCGACATTGGTGCTTTCATTGAGAGTTCCTCTGTGCCGTCACCGATAGGAAGGATGCCTCTTCCCGTCTTCAAAGACGGTATCTTCGCCAAAGGAGCCTTGGCCACCGGCCAAACTATCCGGCTGGGTGGTTTTCTCATGACCGCCTGTTCGGCCACCGCTCCGACGATGACCTCTCGGGTCATCCAAAGCAATCTTCACGCCAACTCGGAATTCGCCGAGCAGCTGGATCCAACAGAGCTCTCGTCCGTAAACGAACTCTTGGATCGCATCGCCGCCCTGGCAGTCGCTATAGACTACAATCAGATTGGGCTTAAAACCGATCTGAAAGAGATTAACTCTCCCCAGGTTACCCACCACGTTGCGGTGGTAGAGGAACAACGCGGCAACTCTTCTCCTATATTGAAAACTAGTCATGTCCGGGCTTCCGAACCCTCCATGCCGGATTCCCGCGGGGGGACGGGCCTCGATCAAGCACTGAGCCTAAAGTCAGGCATCGGACCAGACTCGTTGGACAACGTCCAACGATCCAAGCTTCCAAATTCGGAAACTTCTCGGCCCTTGAGCCTCGAGATGGGTAGGATTCCGGACTTAATTATGCCCACCCACCCAGACATATGCGATCTATCCCAAATCCGGCAAGAGCCCGCTGAAACAGTATATCATTACCGGGCCAGATTCCTCCTGGTTATGGACAGGATAAAGGACTGTCGTGAGGAAAACGCAATTTCAATTTTCTGCAATAATTGCACGGACAAGGGAATTTTGAACGCCATTAGTCATCGCGAAATTACATGCTTCGCCGATCTGGCGTCCATAGTACGAAAGTACTGTGCGATGGAGAGTTTCCGGAAAACCGAAACTAAGTTTTGGGACAATCCGGCCCCGAATACAACCCTAGTCCGAAGTAAAAGGGTGCATCACACTCAGGCAACAGGCACAAAAGCCAAAAAGCCAAAACCCCATAAAGGGCACGGAACCGTACTGGAAGGATGGCTAAACGGACCCTGTAAAATTCACAATACAGAAGGCGCCACTCCAACACATAGCCTTCGAGCATGTTGGATATTGCGGCAGGTGGCCAAAAGTGGCGAAGAGCTTCTAGCCCCGGAGAGCCACTCCAATAATACCAGTACAGTGTCAACAGTCTTCGAGACTTTCGCATTGAATAATATGCGGAAACGAACAATCCGCAGCCTCGCCGAAGTCTACCAAGTAGCAACAACAAATCCATGGAGCGACACGGCCATCACCTTCAACGCCAGCGACGAACCTAAGTTCAGAACAGCCCGAGCACCAGCCGCACTGGTCCTCAGTCCAATAGTGGATGGCTTTCGTCTTACAAAGGTACTCATGGATGGCGGCAGTGGACTAAACCTCATCTACGAGGAAACTCTTCAAAAAATGGAAATAGACTGGAGCCGCATTGAGCGAAGCAGCACAACCTTTAGAGGAATAATCCCTAGTCGGGAAGCGCGCTGCACAGGAAAAATCACACTTGATGTGGTGTTCGGCTCGCCGGACAATTATAGGTCCGAAGAGGTAACATTCCAAGTGGCCCCGTTCAGCAGCGGATATTATGCTATATTAGGACGAGAGGCATTCACAATCTTTCAAGCAATACCCCACTACGGGTACATGAAGCTTAAGATGCCTGGGCCCGACGGAATAATCACACTCGTCAGTGATCCGGACATAGCACTCCACGCCGAAAACAAGACAGCCGCATTAGCCCTAGAGGCACTATCTGAAGCCCTAACGGCGGAGGAACTTACTGCGCTGTGCTCTACGGTGAATAGGTACGATGTGATACTCGATAAGAGACCCAAGTCCACCTCTTTTAAACCAGTGGATGAAATAGTCAAATTCCAGGTCCATCCAACGGACCCAACAAAGACGGCCTCCATCGGGGCACAGTTGAACCCTGATGTAGATGCCGCACTGCGAGAATTCCTTCTGGAAAATTGGGACATCGTTGCCTGGCACCCTTCAGATATGCCAGGAATCCCTTGCAGATTGGCAGAACACAGCCTAAACATCCTAAAAGGATTCAAGCCAGTCAAACAGGCTCTTCGGTGATTTTCTGAACCCAAAACACAGGCAATGGGAGAAGAGCTAGCCAAATTACTAGAAGCCGGATTCATTAGTGACATCAAACATCCGGACTGGCTAGCAAACCTGGTAATGGTACCAAAGAAGGACAAATCCTGGCGCCTATGCGTCGATTTTAAAGACCTCAACAAGGCCTGCCCAAAGGATCCCTTCCCCCTCCCCCGCATCGACCAGATAATCGATGCTACTGCAGGGCACGATTCATTATGCTTCCTTGACGCATATTCTGGCTACCATCAAATCAAGATGGCTGAAGCGGACCAAGCCGCAACGGCGTTCATTACTCCATATGGACCATTCTGCTTCAACACGATGCCCTTCGGACTCAAAAACGCCGGTGCAACATATCAGCGCATGATTCAGACATGTTTGGCTACCCAGATCGGCAAGACAGTAGAGGCATACGTAGACGACGTAGTTGTCAAAACCAAACACGTCGAAACTCTAGTAGATGATTTGAGGCTCACATTCGACAACCTTCGAGCATACGACATCAAGCTAAATCTGGAAAAATGTATTTTCGGCGTACCAGCCGGAAAGCTCCTGGGCTTCATTGTATCCGGTAGAGGAATCGAAGCAAACCCAGCCAAGATCCGAGCTCTGTCACAGCTAGATATTCCAAAAGACCTCAAACAAATACAAAAACTAACCGGATGTGTGGCGGCCCTAAGCCGCTTTATCTCCCGTTTGGGAGAGAAGGCATTGCCCCTCTATCGCATCCTCAGGCGCACCGAACACTTCGAGTGGACGGATGCTGCCACTACCGGACTCGAAGAAATAAAAGCCATATTGGCAACAAATCCGGTCCTGGCTGCGCCTAACCTGGGCGAACCAATGTTGTTATACATCGCGGCAACACATCAAGTCGTAAGCGCGGTACTCGTCGTCGAACGAGAAACAGAAGGGCATAAATTCCCTCTTCAAAAACCAGTGTACTACGTATCCACTGTCTTAACTCCCTGCAAGTCCCGTTACCCGCACTATCAAAAGATAGCGTATGCGGTGTTCATGGCATCCCGGAAGCTCCGACACTACTTTCAAGAGTGTTCGATAATAGTGGCCTCCGAAGTACCCCTCAACGACATTATAAACAACCGCGACGCGACGGGCAGGATTGCAAAATGGGCCATTGAGCTCTTACCATTTGATATAACTTACAAACCTAGGCGAGCAATAAAGTCGCAGGTCTTGGCTGACTTTGTTGCTGAATGGACTGAAGCCGAACTCCCTAAAGAGTACGGCGCATACTCCAATTGGATTATGCACTTCGACGGCTCCAAAATGTTGGCCGGCTTGGGGGCTGGCGTCGTACTGACGTCCCCAACCGGGGACACAGTCCAATACGTACTTCAGATAATGTACACGGACTCCAACAATGCAGTCGAATACGAGGCCTCCTACATGGCCTCCGGATGGCAATCTCCATGGGCATTCAACACCTAGAGGTGCGCGGGGATTCAAACCTTGCAATATCCCATGTAAATGGAGACTTTGACACCAAGGATCCAAAAATGGCAGCCTATCGTAACGCTGTCCTAAAAATGTCAGCTCGGTTCGAAGGACATGAATTCCACCATGTAGCCCGGGATAATAACCAAGCAGCCGATGTCTTGGCACGCATCGGCGCGAAACGCGACACTGTCCCTCCAAACATCTTCCTGGAACGGCTCTTTAAGCCATCCGTACTATGGGAAGAAGAGTCCGGACCAGTGATAGACTTCATATCCGGGGCAGTACACCGTTATGGTGTCCCCCATAGCATCATCACCGATAACGGCACGAACTTCACGGCCGACGAGGTTAAATTATGGTGCAAAAATATGGGCATTAAGCTCGATTACGCTTCAGTCTATCATCCTCAAATCAATGGTCAAGTGGAACGAGCAAATGGTCTAATAATGAGCGGCATCAAACCCAGACTAGTGCGGTCCCTTACGAAATCTGACACGCACTGGGTAGAGGAGCTCAACTCTGTACTCTGGGGGCTGCGGATAACGCCCAACCGTACTACCGGATTCACACCATTTTTTATAGTATACGGCGCAGAGGCAGTTTTGCCCTGCGACATCATTCATGACTCACCTCGAGTGCGCATGTACGAAGAAAGAGAAGCCAAGCTGGATCGGCAGGACAGCTTGGACGCATTGGAGGAAGAACGCGACGTCTCCAAGGCTCGTTCTGCATTCTATCAGTAGCAGGCTCGAAGATATCAAAGTAGAGAAGTACGGGCTAAGACTTACAATGTTGGCGAACTAGTTCTACGCCTGCCGGACAAGAAGAAGGACAAGCTCAAGCCCAAATGGGAGGGACCCTTCATTATCGATCAAGTACTGACCGGCGGAGCGTACCGTCTGCGAGATGCATCTGACAACCGACTCGAGCCGAACCCATGGAACGCAGCCCGCCTCCAAAGATTCTACGCCTAGCGCCGGACTAAGAGTTCGTCTCCTTCCCCCGTCAAAATTTTTACACTTCAGCTGTCTTTCGTTTCTCTCTTTTCTCTCACCCTTTTCGTAAGAGCCCTTAAAGGCCTACTTGCGCATTGTTCGCACACACTTGATGTGCCATCCGCACTCATTATACCTGGGGGCTTCTTTACTAGAAGCTTACTTATAAGGGCTCCATGCCTAGCACATGTGTCAAACTTCCACATGTACCTTTTATTCACCATTATATGCATCGATATGACTTAAGTTTTGGCCAAGCTGGGTTGCCTGGCTCCTGTGCTTACCCCTACGTTCCCGATTGTTCGGCTAGGAGGTAAAGGGAGCACCTCTACGATTGTTACTGCCGGGTCAGCCGGATGTGTACCTCAGACTGGGTGAAGCCGAAAGCTAGCGTTCTTAAGGGAATATTCGGTCGGTGAATTGAAAGATCATTTTTTACCTATTTATTTATCTGCTCCCGGATGATTTCCTGCTCTTTTCGCAGTCCGGACATGCACTTTAGGGCATGCCTCCCAGGGAAAGGAACCCTTAACGGAACTATTCTCCCTGGAAGATGTTTCTTACTAACCATGTAATATAACATAACTAGTTGGGCACTTGTCTGATAAAGCACTAATGACCCCTACGCCTGGTCTCCATGCATGCCCCGGTTGTTTCTTAACCGAGAAGGTATTCGGACACACTCCGGACTCTAGGGTCCCGAGGTTCAAGCGAAAAGGTCGGCAAAGACAAACGATCTACAATCCGGCTAGAAGGCATTTTACATGTCATTTTAAAATACATTGTCAAAGCGACTGACTGTATTCCTCCTCAACCCCATCTAACAGGCTGTCTAATTTACAGTCTCGTTGGGAATATTTAGCGGCCAACTCTACTTGGCCGTACACTAAACTCACAGGGATCTCCTTCCCGTCGGGCCCCATAGGTCCGACCTCGGCCATGTGGTTGGGATCTGCCTTCTTGTACCGCATCTTCACCATGGCCCAGGCCTCCCTGGCACCTTGGCGGCAGGCCGATATCTTCCATAAACAGAAGCGCCGCCGCGCTCCCTGAAGCTTCTCCGCAAGCTCTCCAAGGCCCTCGGGTAGGGAGAGGGACGGCCATAAAGCCTGGACGACGCCGCTCATCGCCTACCGAACTCGTTCGAGCAGTTGCACCAGCTCGGGAAGTTGATCACCCGTTGATACGGGCATCTCCTCCGCAGGGCGACCTGTGAGCACACCTACAGACATATTTCTGTCAATTGACTTCCTCGCTGAACTCTTCTTTTCAAAGGAGTTCGCTCAAGCACTTACTGTAGATGCCGCGACGAAGCCGCTGATTCTCCTTAACGGAGCCAGACAGCTCGGCCCGAACACCTTTCAGCTCCTCTCCAAGCTGGGTGTGGGCATCCTGGAGTTTATTCCTCTCATGTTGTACCTTCATCAGCACCCTCTCGCCGGCCTTCAGCTGGCGAAGTAGTTGTTGCTTGTCCGGATCCAGTCCGGCAACATCTGCAATATCATTATCAGATTCACATGCACGCCGCACAATGCTTATCTTTTTGAAATAATGTGTTACCAGGAGGGGTCTCTGTGTTTCCTCCTGCGGCAGCAAGCGCGGCCTCAAGTTGGGCCTTGCACTCTTGTAGCTCCTGGGACAGTTGGGTATTCTTCTCTGTAAGATCCTGCATATCAAATGATCCTTATATCAGTTACTCTAACTACTGTAAGTCTCGGGGGCTACTGGCATATACAGCTATTAAAATCTTTTACCCGTATATCTTTTACATACTGCTCCGTGGCTCTGGTCAAACCATCTTGAGTAGCACGGAGGTGCGTGTCCCCCGCGTTAAAGGCATTCAACGCCTCAGGGGAGAAGCATGCGTCACGTAAAACTGTCCGGCGACGCCTATGGTTCATGGCGCTTTCCACCTCAGACTTGGTGGCGGACAGTCTGTCGGCGTCCTCCGTTGGAGGAGTATCCGGCTCGCGCCTTGCACTCGCCTCCCCCTCCAGACCAGGTGTTGGAGCCTGGCTGGCAAAGGCTTGGTTGGCAACCTCTCCGCCCGCAGTCCGGTGAGCACTCTTTCTCCTGCAAAAGGTATGAGCATTCAAACGCCTCCTAGGAGCTTTGTTCTAAACAATGGTCGCGAGCTATACCGTTGCGGTGACGTTTCGATTTGTACCGCACCCCTCTTCCACCTGCGGGGCCGGACTGACCCCCGTGGGTCAGCCGCCGCAGGTTCGGCCTCCTGCCTTGAAGGTACCTCCTGCGAGACACCATTATATACGGTGGTCAGAAATGCGCAAGGACGGAATAATGGTGTCAGGACTTCGGTCACAATCACCTGGGGAGCCGGAGATAGGCCAGGGTAGTCAGCCGTAATGGCGACTAGAGCATTATCCATGCTGAGCTGGTAAAACACCCCGTCGATTAGCTCCACCTTTATGTCCGGATCCTCTTCGGAGGATGGATCAAGGGATCTTTCTGGATCCTCGGGCTGTGGGGCCGGACTATGTATGCTCTCCACAGTCCGGCGCAGATCCTGCGTCAAAATCACAAAGTAAGGCACTTAACCTTGAAAGTGTGGATCGGATAAATGAACATCCGCTTACCCAGCTCCGAGGGTTATTCGTTGAGAACCCATTCAACGGGCCCGTCTGGAGAAAGTCTTCCTTCTCCCCCTTGTACAGGCCGGATAGAATCTTCACCGGATCTTCGGCCGATCCCGGCCCTTGGCGGCCATGACAGGTGGCATCATTCTCCCTGTTGAAATCCCACATAGGGTGGCCCCTGTATTGCAGCGGCTGCACCCCCGCATAATGCATGTGGCCATGACTCCAATCATGGTCAGTCCGGAATGGGCCAGTAACCTTATCCGGCACATCAAATAATGGACGCTCTTGTCTTCCTCCAGCTGGGGGCTCCGTGGGCGCCAACTCAGGCGTTTCTTCAGAGGGGCATTGCTGAACTCCGGGAGGCCGATCAGAACAGGGTCCGGCAGCAGAGCGTCTTCTACATAAAACCATTCTGAAGGCCAATCTTCGGATGCCTTCTTAGGGGTTCTGGATGGATATCCGGTCCCGGCGATGCGCGATATTTCGGCACCGCCCACTTGATATATTGACCCCCCGTGAGAGCGGGGTATGAGGCAGAATAGCCTCTTCCACAGCGCAAAGTGGGGCTCGATGCCCAGGAATAGCTCGCAAAGAGCTACGAAACCCGCGATATGCAGAATAGAGGCAGGCGTGAGGTGATGGAGCTGGAGTCCGTAGAACTCCAGGAGCCCGCGGAGGAACGGATGTATAGGAAATCCGAGCCCCCTTATCAGATAGGGGACGAAGCATACCCGCTCCCCTTTATTGGGACTTGGGGTGGCCTCCGCTTGCTTCCCACCTTTGTAGGTGGCTAGCCCGGCTCGAACCGGGACCATAAAAGCCGGAGGAAGATATCCCTCCGCTTGGAGCATCACCAGCTCGTTGTGCGGTACAGAACATTTCCCCCAATATCCTGGCAGGGGGCTGGGAGCGCGAGAGGAGGAGTCGCGTCGACGGTCCATGATGGAATGGATTTTTTGGTCAGAGGCGCTCCGATGAGTACTCACGGAAGGGAGATGGTGTGGTTTGGATCTGGATCCTTGCCTCTCCTATAGGCAGGTTATTTGCGCAGCTAGGGGGTAAAACGTAAAAGATACCCTGGCCTTTCGCATTCGTGCGACGCGTGGAAGAAGGCCATTATTGGGCGTGGAAGCCAAGGAGCGCAACATTTGTAAGGGAGCCGGACACTATTTGGCAAGCACATGGAATCTGGAGGAGAACCCGCCTTGCAACGCCGAAGACTATATACGCGCTGGACTTATCATCATTGAAGCCTAGTTCGGGGGCTACTGAGGGAGTCCTGGACTAGGGGGTGTCCAGACAGCCGGACTATCATCGTCAGCTGGACTCCAAGACTATGAAGATACAAGATTGAAGACTTCGTCCCGTGTCCGGATGGGACTTTCCTTGGCGTGGAAGGCAAGCTTGGCTGTACGGATATGTAGATCTCCTATCATTGTAACCGACTCTGTGTAACCCTAGCCCTCTCCGGTGTCTATATAAACCGGAGGGTTTTAGTCTGGAGGACAGACAACCATTACAACAATCATACCATAGGCTAGCTTCTAGGGTTTAGCCTCCTTGATCTCATGGTAGATCCACTCTTGTACTACCCATATCATCAATATCAATCAAGCAGGAGTAGGGTTTTACCTCCATCGAGAGGGCCCGAACCTGGGTAAAACATCGTGTCCCTTGTCTCCTATTACCATCCGCCTAGACGCACAGTTCGGGACCCCCTACCCGAGATCCGCCGGTTTTGACACCGACAATCATCAAGACCCCCTCACGGGAGGACCCCCCATCAAGACCTCCTCTTGGAGATGAACTCTACCTTGTATCTTTCCTTTTGTTCTCATGTACCTTGGGGATCTTGTGTGCTTGATTGTCTAGTGGATGTGTGATTGGACTTGTTCTTGAGTGTTTCCCCTTGTGATTTCTATCTGTTCTTCCTCATGTTCATTGTGTTCTTCGAGGGATCCCACTCCAATCATGAAAGATCAGGCCGCTAGGGTTCTACCCTACATCACTATGTCAACTACATGATCATGCAAAGCAATATGACTATGATGGTATGTGTCATAATAAACGGAATGGTGGAAGTTGCATGGCAAATGGCTATGGAAATGCCATAATAGGTAGGTATGGTGTTTGTTTTTGAGGAAGGGTATATGGTGGGTTTAATGCACTAGCGAAAATTGAGCATTACTAGAGAGGCTAGCAATGGTGGAAGGGTGAGAGAGTGTATAATCCATGGACTCAACATTAGTCATAAGGAACTCACATACTTATTGTCGGTGTCAAAACCTGCAGATCCCGGTTAGGGGGTCCCGAATTGTGCGTCTAAGGATCGAAGGTAACAAGGAAGCAAGGGAAATGGTGTTTACCCAGGTTCGGGCCCTCTTAATGGAGGTAATACCCTACTTCCTGCTTGATTGACTATGATTAATATAGGGGTTACAAGAGTTTATCTACCTCGAGATCATAATGGCTAAAGCCTAGATGTCTAGCCTGTATGATTGTGTTCTTGCCCTACGGACTAAACCCTCCGATTTATATAGACACCGGAGGGATCTAGGGTTGTACAGAGTCGGTTATAGAAGAAGGAAAATACATGATCCGAACGCCAAGCTTGCCATCCACGCAAAGGAGAGTCCCATCCGGACACGGGGAGGTTCTTCTATCTTGTATCTTCATGGCCCATCAGTCCAGCCCACATCACATAGCCCGGACGCCCGAGGACCCCTTAGTCCAGGACACCCTCAGTAGCCCCTGAACTAGGCTTCAAAGACGATATATCCGGCGCGTGGACTGTCTTCAGCATTGCGAGGAAGGTTCCCCTTTTCCGAATACTTCAACAGAGTTTTCCGCACACAAGAACTGTGTCCGGCCTTGCTAAACACGTACAACCCTAAGCTGTAAAAAGTAACAATACTTCAAAATAAGTCATGTCCATGGGCCACTTTTTCGGCGAGATGTTATGTCCTGGCCTTTATAATTATTCTGAACCGTTTTACAGCCTCGTTTCATATTTCGAGGTATGGCCAGTGACATGTCTTATCGAAGCAGAGACCATGTCCCCTTATGACGGGATTCTCATCAATAAGGGTTTTGGGTAATCCAACCGTGTCGTTCGCACGTCCCCTTGCTAATGAGGGGGCGCTTGATATTCGTTGCCTCTATAAGAGGACAGAAGGACCCATATGTTCACCCCACGCCTTTTCATTCCTCTGCCTTCCAATCCCTCGAGCTCCAGCACCCAAGTTCCAAACTTTTCCTTCCGCCCCAGCTTCTCTAGCAATGGCCGGATCTGGCTTTCAAGGCAAGTGGATGGCCTCCTTCGTAATGGAGAAGAACATCCAAGATCTACGGGAGGCGAGGTACCTGACGGCGGAGATAAAACATAGGCTTCCGACCCCAGGGCAGATCATCCCCACCCCGGAGCCCGGCGAAGGTGGTTTTTATCCCCCACTTCCTCCGAGGGCTCGCATTCGCCCTTCACCCCTTTGTCTGAGGCCTTATGTACTACTACAGGCTGGATTTCCATGATTTGGCCCTGTACTCCTTCCTCCACATCTTTACGTTTATCGTCATGTGCGAAGCATTCCTCCGCGTCCCTCCACACTTCGACTTATGGCTCAAGGTTTTCAACGTTAAGCCGAAGGTGGTCGAAGGCCAACACACTGAGTGCGGTGGCGCTATGGTGAGCAAGATCAACAAGGTTACCTGGCCCAAAGGAAGATTTGTAAACACCGTCAACGTGTGGCAGCAGGAGTGGTTTTATATCACCGAACCCGGCGGCACCAAGGGGGCCGCTGCTCCTGCCTTTAGATCCGTACCTCCACTACGACTCGCATCCTGGACCAACAAGGGCCTAGATTGGGGGTCCCCCAACGACGTATTGACGCTGCAACAGTGCGTCAAGAGCATGATAGACAAGGACATCACCCTTGCTAATGTGATCCAGGTGATGCTCATCCGTCGAGCTCTCCCTTGCCAACGATGGCCTCTCAAGATGTGGGAGTTCAATCCGGAGGGGGCATGGAATTTGCATCACTTCTAGGGCACGACACACAAGAAGATCTGGAAGCTGCTTTTTAAGAAGCAGAAGATGTGGCCTTCAACATCCGATGACACCGGTCTCGACTGCAACAATCTGGCATCCCCAGTAAGTATCATGTTGCCAAACACTAATTAACTTGTCAGTCTTAGGGAGGAGCCCTTGAAAATTCCATCTCTTGAACAAGACTGGATAAAGAAGGCTGAGCAGATTAAGTGTCTGGCCCCACTCCCCGAAAACCCAGCCGATACTCTATTAATGAAGATGCTGGTCCCGACGCCCTATCAGGCGCCGGCGAAGAAGGACAAGAAGAAGAAGAAGAAGGCTAAGGAGGCCCAAGGAGACCTACATCCCTTAGAGACTTCGGACGCAGTGTCCGGAGGAACCAAATCTCCTTCCTCTGATGAGGAAGATGGAGATGAGAATGAAGAGGAGGAAGAGGAGGAGGAGGAAGCAGAGAACACTCCTCCCAAGGGGAAAATCAGAGCGGCCTCCATAGATCCGGAGGATGGGGCGCCCAAGAGGGGAAGGGTATCCCTTTCCGATAACTCGGATTCGGGCACCGAAGCCGTTCCCAAGCACCGCTCCCGCACCAAACCCATCGCCGAATCGTGAGTACCTTCAGATGCCTTGTTCATATCTAATCCTCTTTATCGATTACGAGAATAATATCGAATTTTTATGTCGCAATCCGGCCCGTGACATTCCTCAAGGATCGTCTTCATCGGGAGATCTTTCACCGGAAAAGATGGAGAGCGAAACGCCTCCACAGGCTTCCTCGCCTCCTAGGGCGGACGATCCCGAGGTGTCGTCCCAAAGGGTTTCTCCGAACTCCGGAGAAATGCGGGGATGGTCAATGCGACACCGGAGGTTGCCGAGAACATGGGGGGCGCAACCCCTATGGAGACCGGCCATGGGGATCCTGGGTTACCGGACCCTTAGCCGGATACCGTTTCGGAGACCCATACGGTCCCGGGGTTGAGTCAGCAGCCCCCTTTGCAAGAGGGGGAACAGCGACCTCTAAAAATACACAGGCGTCGAACAAGCTGATGGATGCACTACAAGGTGCGTTCGTCTTGGAGGAGCACCATACTTTAATGGGTACGTGGTTGAAAGAGTGCAGTCCGCCAAGAGCGGACTGGATGAAGCCTTCACAAGCCTACTAACAGGCTTCGTGGTATGCAATGTAATGCCTTTTAGCCGCTTTTCATAACAAATCCATCTATATATAGATAGTAGCCCCTGAGACTCTGTTTGGCCAAAGAAGGAGGGCGAACAGAGGGTCTATAGGTACCCGCAGTAAATAACATTTTTAGCCCTTTTGATGATCATCAGGATTCATTGTTAGTTGCGACCACTCAGGTTGCCAAAGTTTCCAAACTCAAGCGGAAGCTGCAGCTGGTTGAGGAGGACAACATTCAGATTAACAAGCGGCTCGACGAAGTGCAAGGTTTGTTTCAAGTGCTCCATATTCCACCAAATTGGTTTTGCAAATGCTGGAGTGAGGCTCGTGCGCTATTATACGCATAATGGCAGATGGCGCTGTGGAGGTCGAAACCCTCCGAAGTGACCTTTGTCGGTGTCAAAACCGGCCTATCTCGGGTTGGGGGTCCCGATCTGTGTGTCAAGGCTGATGGTAGCAAGAAGTAAGGGACACAGGTGTTTACCCAGGTTCGGGCCCTCTCGATGGAGGTAAAACCCTACTTCCTGCTTGATTAATGTTGATGATATGGGTAGTACAAGAGTAGATCTACCACGAGATCATAGAGGCTAAACCCTAGGAGCTAGCCTATGATGGTATGATTGTAACTCTGATCGGCCTTCTAAGGACCAACCTCTCCGATTTATATAGACACCGGAGAGGGCTAGGGTTTACATGGAGTCAGTTACAAGGAAGGAAATATAATATCCGGATCTCCAAGCTTGCCTTCCACGCCAAGGAAAGTCCCATCCGGACACGGGCCGAAGTCTTGAGTCTTGTATCTTCACGCTTCAATAGTCTGGACGTTGTACACAGTCCGGCAATCCGGATACCCCCTAATCCAGGACTCCCTCAGTAGCCCCTGAACCAGGCTTCAATGACGATGAGTCCGGCGCGCAGTATTGTCTTCGGCATTGCAAGGCGGGTTCCTCCTCCGAATACTCCAAAGTAATTATCGAATACTCAAATCGTGTCCGGATCTGAAAAATGATCTTCGCATACCATCATAGAGAGAACGATATTTCACGAATGCAATCTGCTGACAACTTTTTCTGATGACGTGACACGTTATTATGATCGGATCCATTATTCGAACCGTTTCCCCACAACCAGCTACAATGCATATTATGAGGCGGTTTCTGTGACACGTCTTGTCAAAGGAGAGATCGTGTCCCCTTATTATTGGATTCTCATCAATATGGGTATGGGTAATCTCACCACGCCATTAATCGTGGCGCTTGGGAAACAAGCGACTTACGGGCAAGTGGGGAGGCGCACCGCTTCTGGTGCCTCTATAAAGGGATAAGATTCCCCCATTTTCACCCACGCCTTCTTCCTCCTTTGCCCACTCTTTCCCCTTCGAGCTCCAGCGCCCAAGCCCAAGTCTTCCCTGCACAACTAAACATGTCCGGAGCAGGAGGCAAGTGGGTGGCTTCCACCGTCAAGGAGAAGCACATCACAAAACTTCGGGCGGCCGGATACTTGGCCGCGGACATAGCGCACCGTCTACCAGACGCCGGGCAGGTCATTCTGACCCCAGGACCCCACGAGAGGGTCCTATTCGTCGCCCACTTCGTCCGTGGACTGGTATTTCCACTCCATCCATTCGTCCACGGGCTCATGTTCTACTACGGGCTAGATTTCCACGATCTAGCCCCGAATTTCGTCCTCAACATCTCGACGTTCATCATCGTGTGCGAGGCCTTCCTCCGCATCTGACCTCACTTCGGCCTATGGCTGCAAACTTTCTGTGTGACGCCGAAGGTGGTAAGCGGCCAACAGGCGGAGTGCGGAGGGGCCATGGTGGGGAGAATGCCCAACGTCTCATGGCTCGACGGCTCCTTTGCGGAGACCGTAAAGGGATGGCACTTGGGGTGGTTCTACATCACCGAGCCGTGCGGCGCCAACTGAGCAGCGGCCCCCGAGTTCCGATCTGAAGCCCCCATGCGGCTCACCTCTTGGGAGAAGAAGGGCCTGTCCTGGGGCGATTCCACGGAGCTGGCCGGACTCCAAACATGCGCCAAAAGCATGAAGGACAAGAACATCAAACTTGTCAACGTGATCCAGGTCATGCTCGTTGGCTGGATCTTGCCCTGCCAGAGGCGGGCAGTCAATCTGTGGAAGTCCGTCCCAACCGAGCACCGGACGCTCCAGAGGCTCTACGACATGACGCACAAAGGCGCATGGAAGGTGCTTTTCAAGGCCTCCGAAGTACCTCCTCCAACATCCGAGGACCGCGGGCTTCACGCCGCGCGGGCTCCCAGGCCGGTGAGTTCTTAGACTGACACCGGAACCAGTTCTTCCTGATATATTCATGGGAGTGCCTTAAGTAGTTGTGCATATTTGCTTTAGGATTACATGGAGGCAGCGGAGCAGGTTTACTGCCCGGCTCCGCTACCAGAAGACCCAGCAGACACTCTCCTAACGGAGATGCTGGTCCCGGCGCCGTACAAGGTGCCGGAGAAAAAGGCCGAGAAGAAGGCCCCGGGGATCCGGAAGGGTCTCCGGCGTAAGGTTGTGCCGGAAGCCTCGTCCGAGGACAACGAGGCGGACTTCTCCCACGAAGGGGAGGATGATGAAGAAGAAGACGCCCCATCCGGAAAGGATGAGGGGTCCGGGGAGGCGGACCAGGGGGCCGGAAAAGGCCCCCGACGCAAGGCCGTCATACCCCTGTCGTCGAATGACGACAAGACAGATTCCTCCCGCGGAGGCGGGGGGGGGGGAATCAAGAAGAAATTCCTCCTCCCCGCACTGGGGAGGGGAAGAAAAGAAAAGCCGCCTCGGAGGGGGAGGCTGGGGCGTCCAAGAAGGGGAAGGTGCCCCTTCCGGACTATTCCGCCACGGCCACTCATAGCGAGGAGGGGTGGCTGCCCAGGGGGAAGCCCCTAGTGCGATCGGAAGTGTCCGCGTTCTATCATGATTTCACTTCATAGTTTTTGCGTTTTATAATGCCGAATATATGTGCAGTCCGGCCAGGGATCTCCCCGAAGTGTCTTCCTCCGGGTCCCTAAGTGATTCGGAGATCAATTCGCTTCCGACAGCCACTACTCCCCAACACGCGGATGACACGGAGGTGTTGTCCCGAAGGCTCCCAGAGCGGGGGGAGGTGACTCTGGAGAAGCCCCGAGGTGGGGTCACAGCCGTCAGACACGCGGGGTTCAAGATCCCCGCGGATCGTGTCGATGAGAGCCATGGCCAGCCAAGCTCTCAACCGAACACAATTTCGGAACCTTCGCTGGTTCCAGACTCAGGCGGGCGACCCCTCGCTAGGGAGGGCGAGCCGTCTGTGTCGCGGACGTCCGTTGCGCATGAGGCGCCGGACGGTCTGCTGGAAGCGCTTTGCGGCGCTTCCCTGGATGAGGGGCACCGTACTCTTATGAGTACGGTGATTCAGAAAGTTTCGTCCGCCAAGAGCGGACTAACCGAAGCTTGCACCAGCCTCCTAACCGGCTTCGAGGTAAGTAATAAATATGTGCAAAATTACCACCCGATAGGTAGTAGCCCATGATACTCTGTTTGGCGTTCGGAAAGAAAAGCCGAGCAGAGGGTCAATTATAATCCGCAGGAGTCTAATCATAAGTATTATTGTGAATAAGCAGGTTGTGCTGCTTGCTGCTGCTGCCCGTACTACCGAGGTTGCCGATCTAAAGCGGGACCTGGAGCAGGTGCAGGGAGAGCTCGACCTCGCGAAGAGGCAGCTCGAAGAGAATAAGGGTAAGTAAATCCCGCTCTTATGCATTTAAGGATAGGCAAAATTGGTGGATCTAACACCTAAGTGTCGTGACCATGTAACAGGGGACACCACCGAAGTGGCGTCCCTGAAGAAGGCGTTGTCTGAGGCCAAAGACAGGGCATCCTCAGAGTGTAATGAGCGCGAGAAGCAAAGTGCTAGGGTGGGTGAGGTACAGCAAGTGCTCCAGGACCTCGGCAAGAAATGCGAGTCCGTGGAGCATGATCTGAAGGCGAAAGAGGCCGAGCTTGCGAAGGCCCTTATGAGTTTAAAAGACGCCAAGGCCGAAGCCGAGAAAGCACAGCAGGAGATCCAGGAGGCCAAGAAGATAGCAGCGGGTAAGAAGTTCTTTATGCAAAGCAAACATGTGGAGGACGCGTTTCTTTTACTTACTCGAATTCGGAGCTCTCCAGGGGCATTCGCAGATCTGCCATGCAGTGTATCAGACGCCGCGGAGTTCTACCATGCCCAGGAGGGGAAATCAAGGGAGAAGTTGTTCTGGTCCCAGTATGCTGGGGCCGAACACCCGACGCCTCTGAGTGACCAACTGAAGCAGTTGGTTGAACTCCACAGGGCGGCCGAACTGGCTATGAAAGGTTTCATAGTCCGGATGTGGCCTGGTGAGCTCATGCCCAGTAGCTACTTCGGTCTGATCAAGCGGATGGTGGATGCCTGCCAACGGCTTGAGGTGATCAAGCGATCCATGTGCATCGAGGGTGCCCGCTGGGCCCTTGCCCGCGTCAAAGTGCATTGGGGCAAGATGGATGCGGAGAAGCTGGTCAAGGACGGGTCGCCGGAGGGTAAGGCGCATCTCCATCCCGAGATGTACTATGATGGCGTTATGAAGGGTGCTCGTCTCGTGGCTGACGAATGTACCAAGGACACCATATTTGAATGAATTCACTTCTGTCGTGTTTGTATTTCAAGGACGAAGTTACTTGCGCTATGTAGCACTTTTGTTATTTAAAATATTACCTTCTGTGCGGCTGTTTATAAAATCCTGAAAGTAGGCCAGTCGTCGGCTTCCGCCCCCACGTGACTAGCACTGGGGTGTTCGTGGAAAACCTGGACACTCTTTATCCAATTGTTTGGTCCCTTAAGGAGGTGTCCAGTGCAGCGAACGAGGCAATCGGACTATGCGGCTTTATAACTTTCACTTAGCCATAGAAGTCTATAATTTTAAATTTCGGCGAAGCCCCTAGAATCCGGAAGGGCGAATTGGGGCGCTATATACGCCTAGATCGGACAAAGCCAATTTATCGCCTAAAGCGGAAAATCTTTAAGGATTTTAGTACCTCTCGAACAGCGACCAGCTCTCGCCACATCATGCCGGTCAGTTTTCGGCTTTCTCTACTGAGGTGCTCGTCCGGAAGAACCGGGACACAATCGCAGTAGTTCTCCCTGCGCTACCTTAGCCGATATAACGGAACATAAGGCACCAAAACAAGGGAGCCGGGCTATCCCAACTGTAGACCCAAGACATGATTTGGAGCTGATGCATATAGTGATATAAGTTCGGGGTGCCGCACTATTGGAAGTGTTCCGACTTTTATTTGCCATATTATGGGGCACCATGAGAAGCCCCTGGCAAACTGACCGTACAAAGGTGTACGGATGCAAAACCAAATAAACATTTAAAGGAGAAAGAATGCTCCAGTAAGAATAATAAGCTGACGCTATACATAATCTCCCATTGACGAAAAATACGTTTAAGCGTATGTTTACAACGGATGAATTAAGCGGAGATAAATAGGACTATTTGACATGTCCTATCCAGGGGCAGGCTGTGTACAGGAGATAAAGCAGGTCTAAGCCGTGCTCATCGTGACTGTCCGACGCTCCTGGCGCAGGCCCGAATCCATTGAAGATCAAGTCTCCGCGGATATCGGCCGTGTATTTCAAGTTTCCGAACCTGACCTGGTGGCCAGGGGCGTAGCTGTCGATCTTCTCTAGATGGCCAAGCGAATTGGCCCGCAGTGCGAAGCCGCCGAACACGAAGATCGGTCCGGGGAGAAAAGTCTCACCCTGGACCACGTTGTTGTTGATTGAAGGAGCCATCAAGCCTTGCAGCGACGACACAGAGGAACTCTCAATGAAAGCACCAATGTCGGTGTCAAAACCGGCGGATCTCGGGTAGGGGGTCCCGATCTGTGCGTCTAAGGCTAATGGTAACAGGAGGCAAGGGACACGATGTTTTACCCAGGTTCGGGTCCTCTCGATGGAGGTAAAACCCTACTTCTTGCTTGATTGATATTGATGATTTGGGTATTACAAGAGTTAATCTACCACGAGGTCCTAGAGGCCAAACCCTAGAAGCTAGCCTATGATGATTATGATTCTGTCTCTAAGGACTAAACCCTCCAGTTTATATAGACACCAGAGAGGGCTAGGGTTTACATGGAGTCGGTTATAAAGAAGGAAATATAATATTTGGATCGCCAAGCTTGTCTTCCACGCAAAGGAGAGTCCCATCCGGACACAGGACAAAGTCTTGAGTCTTGTATCTTTGCGGTCCAACAGTTCGGCCAAAGTATATAGTCCGGCTGTCCGGATACCCCCTAATCCAGGACTCCCTCACTCCTGCCGCATGTCTGCGCTGCTTTCGTCCTGTAGATAGGGGTTCCTTGAAGGAAACGGTCCTCTGTTTGCCGTACGGAATTGGGCTCGGAGTGAGTCCGTGTAAATCCGTAGGATACATGGGCTCGAACGCACTTGTGGTAAAAAGGGGTGGAAGATCATATAGGGCCGAGCCACACTATAGAGCTTCCCATATTGTGCCTCCGTCGATGCCCAACGTATTTTGGGTGCATAACGATGCATGTGCGGTGCGAATTCCGCTGGTGTACCCGGCGATTGGCGGAGGCAGAACTGGTAGTCTAGCTCTAGATGTACCGAACCACTAGCTAGCGGAGCTGTCCGGAATCTTTTAAAAGGGTCCGGCAGTTTGGTGACCAACGAGGTGTGCAGCTGAAAGTGGCCGCTCTGTACCTCGACTGCAAGAGCTGCGGTGTGCTCCTCTATGCGGAGGGAGCGTTCTGAGTTTCCATTGACTGTCACAACACCGCGTGGACCTGGCATTTTGAGCTTTAAGTAGGCATAGTGCGGCACCACATTGAATCAGGCAAAACCGGTTCGTCCGAGCAGTGCGTGATAGCCACTTCGGAAGGGTACGATATCGAAGAGCTTGCCGGCCTGTTTAAACACCCAACAATTTATGTTGGTGTGATTGGCAGGTTTATCGGGGGTCCCATGAATCTGGCAAGGCCGATCAAGTATTCTGTCCAAACTAGATGGACCATCTTTGTTTCCTTTGAATGGCTTCTTCCATTGTCCGTATTTGGAGCCACTGAATCCGGCGTTTACCGCCGTGTCTTCTGTATTGCTTCGACTCTTGTTCTTGTCGCCTCGCAGTTTGCCATTGTCATCTTTGAATTCAGAGGTGCCTGGGCCGCTGGTGCTATTGCTTCTACGAGCGAGCCAACTATCTTCTCCCACGCAAAAGCGGGTCATAAGTGCGGTAAGGGCTGCCATGGACTTCGGTTTCTCTTGGCCAAGGTGTCGAGCAAGCGACTCATCTCGGATGTTGTGTTTGAAGGCCCCGAGGGCTTAGGCGTCCGGACAATCCACAATTTGGTTCTTTTTCATTAAGAACCTGGTCCAGAGCTTCTGGGCCGACTCACCAGGTTGCTGGATTATGTGACTAAGGTCATCGGCATCTGGAGTTCGAACATAGGTACCTTGGAAGTTATCTCTAATGGCATCCTCCAAGTCTTCCTAGCTTCTGATAGATTTTTCTGGGAGGCTGTTCAGCCAATGCCGTGCTGGTCCCTTAAGTTTTATGGGGAGGTACTTGATGGCATGTAGGTCATCACCGCGGGCCATGTGGATATGGAGAAGAAAGTCCTCAATCCATACTCCGGGATCTGTGGTGCCGTCCTGTGATTCAATGATTACGGGTTTAAACACTTCTGGGAACTGGTACTCCATTACTTCATCGGTGAAGCATACAGAGTGTGCGGCTCCTCTGTATCGGGCGATGTCACGATGCAGTTCGGATGGAGTCCGTATGCGATTTTTGGCCCGTGTGAGGTTGTGTGTGCCGCGCTAGGCTTGATGTCTGTCTTCTTTTTTTGAGCTCCTACTGTATATTTTATTAACTATAAGGGGGTGTTACACATGTTACATTTTTGTATGAAGCCGCCCCCAACACAAGCATAATGTGAGGGGGGGCGGACAACACCAGGGATGCTCGTATTTTACAAAGGTGTGTGAAGAAAAGGAAAACTCTAGGTCTCAAGTGAGACTGTCATAAACGGCGCCAATAGTACCAACATGCTCCTCGCGCACCCTATATTGCAACAGGCCAAAATCCTCCAGAAATCTTGCTAGCCACCTTGCTTGGGAGGGCGTGACACCCCTGTAGTGTTTGTTGTTCCTTTTTTCCAAAGACTCCAGGAGGTTGTGAAGAAGATTTCAGCAAAGAGAGGCTTGTGGGATGCATCTCGGGCAGTAAGGATCACATCGAGGCACGAGCGTAGGTTTGGCCAGACAATATCAAGCATCCTCCAGCAAGCACGGCTAAATGGGCAGGTGAAAATCATGTGGTCCATTGTTTCTTCAATATTTTGTCCATAGAGGTAGTTGAGGTCATCTCCGATGTTATAGTGCCTACATTTCAGCATATTACGTGTGTTTAATCTGTCATGTAGGAGCAACCAGACGAAGACCTTGATCTTCATAGTGCATCTTGAGCTCCAAAGCAGCCGAAACATTGTGTGGGCTCGCATTTCTCGGAAGCAAAACTTGTAGTAATCAGCCGCTTTAAAGTCAGATTTCCCCCAGACATAATACCAGACATCATTGCTGGTGGATGGGGGCTGCAACCTAGCGCTTGATTGGATGTCACACACTTCCTCGAAAGCTTGTGGTGAGAGTGGGAGGTGGAAGGTTGCATGTAGTGACGTGCTCTCCAAGAAATCCTTTACTGACGCATCTTCGTGCAGAGCGTAAGAGAATGCTCTGGGGTGGGAAATTTCCAGTGCTTCATCGAGCCAAGCATCTTTCCAAGCAAGAGTTGTCGTGCCATCAACCACCTGGACCCAGATAACACCCCTGTACTTGGGGGTGAGTTTTAGAACATCACACCACCAGAAAGATCCCACTCCGTCGGATGCATGAGGGATCTTGTCGGTGTAATAAGTACTCCAGATAAGCTGCACCCAAGGGACATCCTTTTTGTTGTAGAATTTGTGCAAGAATTTTAGGAGTAGAGCTTCATTTTGGATAGATAGGTTGAGCACTCCGAGACTGCCCCTATTTTTTAGGTCTGCATACCATATCCCAGGCTGCCAGCGAGTTGCACTTGTCTCCTTGCTCAGTTTTCTTCGTCCAGAGGCATCGATGCCTAATGTTGTCAAGCATCTCCAAGATCTTTGGATGTATCTTGAGCGTGCATAAGGCATAGATGAGAAGAGAGGTGACTATTGCATTCAACCAAGATAGTTTACCTCCATATGACATCATTCAGATGGTGGATGTGAGGTGTCGCTCCGTGCTGCAAACAAGTGGCATGAGGTCTTGGACTGTGGGTTTGGAGATGCCCATGGGGAGACCCAAGTACGTGAAGGGCATAGAGCCAACATTGCATCAAAAAATGTGGGCCAGATCAGTTACTGACGGGTGATCAAGGTTGATGGGAATCAGGGTAGACTTACAGAAGTTGATCTTGAGCCCAACGGAGGAGGCATAGTCGGATAGGATCTGCTTGATTAGGGTGGCTTGTCTAGGGCACGCTGGTAAGGCAAGAATTGTGTCATCGGTGTACTGGATGACAGGGTAATCAGTTTGACCCGTGCAAGGCAAAGGTAGTCTGATCAGACCTCGGCGGAAAGCATTGTTGATTGCAGCTTGAAGCAAGTCAGCCGCCAAGACAAAGAGCAGTGGTGAGAGAGGGTCGCCTTGCCTGACCCCACACTTACAAAGAAACTGACATCCAGGGACCCCATTGATCAAGACCGATGTCCGTCTTCTTCTGCTGGTGCATGCCCTCGTGACCCATAAATTTATCTTGCATGACCGGCTCTATTGTCCAGGTCCTGTCGTAGGTCGTGCATGCGTCCTGCGGCCGCTGTTTCTCTGCCTCTCGGGCGAGGTGGCGCAGGTTGGTGTTCGGTGATAACCCACAAGTGTAGGGGATCGCAACAGCTTTCGAGGGTAAAGTATTCAACCCAAATTTATTAATTCGACACAAGGGGAGCCAAAGAATATTCTTGAGTATTAGCAGTTGAGTTGTCAATTCAACCACACCTGGATAACTTAGTATCTGCAGCAAAGTATTTAGTAGCAAAGTAGTATGATAATAAAGGTAACGGTAGCAAAAGTAATATTTTTGGGTTTTGTAGTGATTGTAACAATAGCAATGGAAAAGTAAATAAGCGAAGCACAAGATGTGAAAAGCTCGTAGGCAATGAATCGGTGATGGATAATTATGTCGGATGCGATTCCTCATGTAATAGCTATAACATAGGGTGACACAGAACTAGCTGCAGTTCATCAATGTATTGTAGGCATGTATTCCGTAAATAGTCATACGTGCTTATGGAAAAGAACTTTGCTTGACATCTTTTGTCCTACCCTTCCATGGCAGCGGGGTCCTAGCGGAAATTGAGGGATATTAAGGCCTACTTTTAATAGAGAACCGGAACAAAGCATTAGCACATAGTGAATACGTGAACTCCTCAAACTATGGTCATCACCGAGAAGTATCCCGATTACTGTCACTTTGGGGTTGTCGGATCATAACACATAATAGGTGACTATAGGCTTGCAAGATAGGATCAAGAACACACATATATTCATGAAAACATAATAGGTTCAGGTCTGAAATCATGGCACTCGGGCCCTAGTGACAAGCATTAAGCATAGCAAAGTCATAGCAACATCAATCTGAGAACATAGTGGATACTAGCGATCAAACCCTAACAAAACTAACTTGATTACATGGTAAATCTCATCCAACCCATCACCGTCCAGCAAGCCTACGATGGAATTACTCACGCAAGGCGGTGAGCATCATGAAATTGGTGATGGAGGATGGTTGATGATGATGACGGCGATGAATCCCCCTCTCCCGAGCCCTGAACGGACTCCAGATCAGCCCTCCCAAGAGATATTAGGGCTTGGTGGCGGCTTCGTATCGTAAAACGTGATGAAACTTTCTCTATGATTTTTTTCTCCGCGAGACGGAATATATGGAGTTGGAGTTGAGGTCGGCGGAGCCTCAGGGGGCCCATGAGACAGGGGGCGCGCCCCCACCCTCGTGGACAGGGTGTGGGCCCCCTCGTCTTGATTCTTTCGCCAGTATTTTTTATATTTTCCAAAAAGTGCCTCCGTGGATTTTCAGGATATTCCGAGAACTTTAGTTTTCTACACATAAAACAACATCATGGCAGTTCTGCTGAAAACAGCGTCAATCCGGGTTAGTTTCATTCAAATCATGCAAGTTAGAGTCCAAAACAAGGGCAAAAGTGTTTGGAAAAGTAGATACGTTGAAGACGTATCAACTCCCCCAAGCTTAAACCTTTGCTTGTCCTCAAGCAATTTAGTTGATAAACTGAAAGTGATAAAGAAAAACTTTTACAAACTCTGTTTGCTGTTGTTGTTGTAAACATGCAAAGCCAGCATTCAGGTTTCAGCAAATATTATGAACTAACCATACTCACAATAACATCTAGGTCTCACAATTACTCATATCAATAGCATAATCAACTAGCAGGCCATAATAATAAAACTCCAATGACAACACTTTCTCAAAACGATCATAACATGATATAACAAAATGGTATCTCGCTAGCCCTTTCTGAGACCACAAAACATAAATGTAAAGCACCTTTAAAGATCAAGGACTGACTAAACATTGTAATTCATGGTAAAAGAGAACCAGTCAAGTCATACCCAATATAAACCAATAGTAATGAATGCAAATGACAGTGTGATCTTCAGCGGGTGCTTTTTAATAAGAGGGTGATGACTCAACATAAAAGTAAATAGATAGGCCCTTCGCAGAGGGAAGCAGGGATTTGTAGAGGTGCCAGAGCTTGATTTTAAAATAGAGATTGAATAACATTTTGAGCGGCATACTTTCGCTGTCAACGCAACAACTATGAGATGGTTGTATCTTCCATACTACATGCATTATAGGAAGTTCGCAAACAGAATGGTAAAGGTTTATACTCCCCCAACCACCAACAAGCATCAATCCATGGCTTGCTCCAAACAATGAGTGCCTCCAACTAATAACAGCCCTGGGGGAGTTTTGTTTAATTATTTTGACTTGCTTTGATCTTTTTGGATCATGGGACTGGGCATCCCGGTTACCGGCATTTTCTCGTGAATGAGGAGCGGAGTCCACTCCTCTTGAGAATAATCCACCTAGCATGGAAGATATAGGCAGCCCTAGTTGAAACATGAGCTGCTCGAGCATGCAAAACAAAATTTCATTTGAAGGTTTGGAGTTTGGCACATAGAAATTTACTTGGAACGACAGGTAAATACCGCATATAGGAAGGTATGGTGGACTCATATGGAACAACTTTGGGGTTTATGGAGTTTGGATGCACAAGCAGTATTCCTGCTTAGTACAGGTGAAGGCTAGCAAAAGACTGGGAAGCGACCAACTGAGAGAGCGACAACAGTCATAAACATGCATTAAAATTAATTTACACAGAGTACAAGCATGAGTAGGATATAATCTACCATGAACATAAATATCATGAAGGCTATGTTGATTTCTTTCAACTACATGCGTGAACATGTTCCAAGTCGAGTTACTCAATTCATTCAAAGGAGGATACCATCCCATCATACCACATCGTAATCATTCTAATAGCATGTTGGCACGCAAGGTAAACCATTATAACTCATAGCTAATCAAGCATGGCACAAGCAACTATAATCTCTAAATGTCATTGCAAATATGTTTACTTCATAATAAGCTGAATCAGGAACGATGAACTCATCATATTTACAAAAACAAGAGAGGTCGAGTTCATACCAGCTTTTCTCATCTCAATAAGTCTATCATATGTCGTCATTATTGCCTTTCACTTGCACGACCGAACGATGTGTATAATAATAATAGTGCACGTGCATTGGACTAAGCTAGAATCTTCAAGCATTCAACTCAAAAGAGAAGACAAGATAATATGGGCTCTAAGTTAAATAAACAATTATGCATATGAGAGCCACTAAGCATTTTCAATATGGTCTTCTCGACCCCCAAAGGAAAGAAAAGAAAATAAAACTATTTACACGGGAAAGCTCCCAACAAGTAAGAAGAAGAACTAGAAATATTTTTGGGTTCTCATTTTAATTTCTACTACAAGCATGGAAATTAAACTAACTAATTTTTTTGGTTTTTCTTAAGGTTTATCAAATACACAAGAAGAAAGCGAAAAAGAAAATGTAACTAGCATGGATAATACAATGAAAGAGTGCGAGCACCGACAACTAGTGTGTGAACATGAATGTAAAGTCGGTGAGAAATACGTACTCCCCCAAGCTTAGGCTTTTGGCCTAAGTTGGTATAATACCAAGGACCGCTGCTACTCTCCCCGGTGTACTGGGAGGTGTAATCAGGATACCATTGGCTGGCCATCATCGGATCCCACTGGAAAGATGATGCACGATAAGGGTCCAGTGCAGGTTCCGGCTCAGGTTCAGGTTCTGGAGTGGATGCTTGGCCTCGATGAGCATACACCGCCTCCGGTGTAACAAGAAAATTATCTGCAATCAAATCAAACAACAGAGGCGCAGGCAAAATAATAGTCTCATTGTGTTTCTTATTAAATCTAAGGTTATACAAGAGCATCTTCTCTTTGTTGTCAACAATAAACGTGTGTGCTACCATGCTCTTGTAATCTAAAATGTAAAGAGGCAATTTTGTGTCCTGTTTCCTATGGTGCCTAATAGGTATCTGAAAATGTCTAGCAAGACGTGAAGCATAGATACCTCCAAATACGGGGCGTTTTGTACGATTCAGGCTTAGCCGTTTAGCAATGATGGCACCCATACTAAAACTATTATCTCCAAGCAAGGCATGTTGAAGAACGATAATATCAGGAACACTAAAGTTTCCACTATTTCCATGACCAATCAAGCATCTACTAGCAAATATGGCAAAGTAGCGTAAAACAGGAAAGTGTATGCTAGAGATTTTCGCCTCGGAACCCTTCTTTGGCTCCTCTACAGCGATAGTGTTAGCAAAGCCATCCACATCTTTACAATGGGGTTCCTCTAATTCTCCCTCATAGGGTATCCTACATACCGCGCAAAAAATTACGTAAAGACATTTCTCTGAATTCATCATATAAATGAAATGATACTGAAGGCAGTGACTTCTTAGGATAATAATAAATTTTTTGCACGAAAGTATTGGTGAGTAAGAGATACTGATCGATTCGGTCGTGGAGGAAACCGGTGAGGCCTGCATTCTCGATCAAAGAATAAAAATATTCATGAATTCCAACTTCTTTCAAGAAATCATCGCATGGCCACTCACACGGCCGTACTTCTGCTAAGAGAGGAAGATTATACTTGGCCTTTTCCTTCTCTTTAGCTTGTTTTTCCCAAGATCCTTGGCTAGAAGAGCCCCTCAAAAGTTTCCTTAACATTTTCTGAAAATATCTGAAATTTTAGTAACTTCAAAATAAAAGTGAATAAAACTAAACAAGATTGGCAGCAACTACTCCTACAAGTGCCTAGAGCCTATATCATACATTAGAATTGCTTGGGACCTCATAAATTCAACATGCAAGCTCAAGAACATGGTCACCTATGCAGAAAAAATTTGTAATGAATAAAGCACTAGAACAAAAACTAATTGGACCAATGGAGGAGTCACATACCAAGCAACAATCTCCCAAAGCAGTTTTGTGAATGGAGCTTTGAGCAAGGAGATTGAAAATCGCAGCAAAATGAGCTAGAACTCGTGCTTGAGCTGGATGGGGATTTTTTGGGTAGAAGATGGAGTGTGTGGGTGCTGGCATAAGTGGAGGGGGGCCACCAGGGGCCCACGAGACAGGGGGCGCGCCCAGGGTAGGTGGGCGCGCCCTCCACTCTCGTGGCTTGGTGCTTGCCCCTCCTGAAGTGATTTCAGTGCCTAAAATCCTCAAATATTCCATAGAAAATCATACTAAATTTGCAGGGCATTTGGAGCACTTTTATTTTCGGGATATTTTTTATGTACGGATAATTCAGAAAACAGACAGATAATACTATTTTTGCTTTATTTATTCTAAATAACAGAAAGTAAAAAGTGGGTACAGAAGGTTGTGCCTTCTAGTTTCATCCATCTCATGATCATCAAAATGAATCCACTAACAAGGTTGATCAAGTCTTGTTAACAAACTCATTATGAATAACACGGATCCGGAGAAATTTCTAAGAACACTAAGTTACCTCAACGGGGATATGAAAATCCCCAACAATAAGAATATCATACTTTTTCTTGACAGTAGGGAGAGGAAATTCAAAACCTCCAATAATGATAGTTGGAACTTTTCCAATAGAATTGATGATATGAACTTGAGATTGTTTCCTCGGAAAGTGTACCATGTGCTCATTACCATTAACATGAAAAGTGGCATTGCCTTTGTTGCAATGAATAATAGCCCCTGCAGTATTCAAAAAAGGTCTAGCAAGGATAATTGACATACTATCATCCTTGGGAATATCAAGAATAACAAAGTCCGTTAAGATAGTGGCATTTGCAACCACAACAGGCACATCCTCACAAATACCGACAGGTATAGCAGTTGATTTATCGGCCATTTGCAAAGATATTTCAGTAGGTGTCAACTTATTCAATTCAAGTCTACGATATAAAGAGAGAGGCATAACACTAACACTGGCTCCAACATCACATGAAGCAGTTCTAACATAATTTCTTTTAATGGAGCATGGTATAGTTGGTACCCCTGGATCTCCAAGTTTCTTTGGTATTCCACCATTAAAAGTGTAATTAGCAAGCATGGTGGAAATTTCAGCTTCCGGTATCTTTCTTTTGTTTGTAATGATATCCTTCATATACTTAGCATAAGGATTTAGTTTAAGCATATCAGTTAAGCACATACGTAAGAAAATAGGTCTAATCATTTCAGCAAAGCGCTCAAAATCCTCATCATCCTTTGTCTTGGATGGTTTAGGAGGAAAGGGCATGGGTTTCTAAACCCATGGTTCTCTTTCTCTACCATGCTTCCTAGCAACAAAATCTCTCTTATCATAAGATTGAATCTTTGATTGTGGATTATCAAGATCAACAACATGTTCAATCTATACATCATTGTTTTTGCTAGTTTGAGCATCAACATGAACATTAACATTAACATTATCACTAGGTTCATGTTCATCACCTGATTGTGTTTCAGCATCAGAAATAGAAATATCATTGGGATTCTCAGGTGTGTCTACAGTAGGTTCACAAGAAGCATGCAAAGTCCTATCATTTTTATTTTTCTTCTTTTTAGAAGAACTAGGTGCCTCTAAATTATTTCTCTGAGAATCTTTCTCGATTCTCTTAGGGTGATACAAAGGTTCCTGAGTCATTCTACCAGTTCTAGTAGCCACTCTAACAGCAAAGTCATTTTTATTATTAAATTCATCAAGCAAATCATTTTGAGCTTTAAGTACTTGCTCATCTTGAGTAGCAGCCATAGAAGCATATTTGCTAATGAGTTTGAGTTCACCTTTAACTCTAGCCATATTATCGCTCACGCCTCCTATCTCGAAAGCATTATTCTCTAATTCTCTACCAACATAAGCATTAAAACTTTCTTGCCTAGCCATAAAGTCATCAAATTCATCTAAGCATGGGCTATGAAATTTAGTAGAGGGGATTTCAACTTTATCATATCTATAGAGAGAATTTACCTTTACTACCTGTGTGGGGTTATCAAGACAATGTGGTTCTTCAACAGGCGGTATATTAAGACCATGTATTTCTTCAATAGGAGGTAAATTCTTAACATCTTCAGCTTTAATACCTTTTTCTTTCATTGATTTCTTTGCCTCTTGCATATCTTCAGGACTGAGAAATAAAACACCTTTCTTCTTCGGAGTGGGTTTAGGAATAGGCTCAGGAATTGACTCAATTGGTTTAGGAATTGGCTCAGGAAGAGTCCAATTATTTTCATTAGTCAACATATTATTCAATAGTAATTTAGCTTCGTCGACTATTCTTTCCCTGAAAAAACAACCAGCACAACTATCCAAGTAGTCCTTGGAAGCATCGGTTAGTCCATTATAAAAGATATCAAGTATTTCATTTTTCTTAAGAGGATGATCAGGCAAAGCATTAAGTAATCGGAGAAGCCTCTGACAAGCTTGTGGGAGACTCTCTTCTTTGATTTTCACAAAATTATATATTTCCCGCAGGGCAGCTTGTTTCTTATGAGCAGGGAAATATTTAGCAGAGAAGTAATAAATCATATCCTGGGGACTACGCACAAAACCAGGAGCAAGAGAATTATACCAAGTCTTAGCATCACCCTTTAATGAGAACGGAAATATCTTAAGGATATAAAAATACCGAGATTTATCATCATGAGTAAACAGGGTGGCTATGTCATTCAACTTGGTAAGATGTGCCACAACAGTTTCAGATTCAAGGCCATAAAAAGGATCAGATTCAACTAACTTAATAATTTCAGGATCAATAGAGAATTCATAATCCTTATCAGTAACACAAATAGGTGAAGTAGCAAAAGCAGGGTCAGGTTTCATTCTAGCATTAAGAGACTGCTGCTTCCATTTAGCTAATAATTTCTTAAGATCATGTCTATCATTGAAAGCAAAGATAGCTCTAGCAGCTTCTTCATTCATAACATAACCCTCAGGAACAACAGGCAATTCATAATCATTGGGAGAATTTTCATCATCACTATCATCAATAATGGAATCTTCAATAATTTCATTCCCTCTAACCCTAGCAAGTTGTTCATCAAGAAATTCACCTAATGGCAAAGTAGTATCACACACAGAAGTAGTTTCATCATAAGTATCATGCATAGCAAAAGTGGCATCATCAATAACATGTGACATGTCAGAATTCATAGCAGTAGCAGGTTTAGGTGTCGCAAGCTTACTCAAAATAGAAGGAGAATCTAGTGCAGAGCTAGATGGCAGTTCCTTACCTGCCCTCGTAGTTGAGGGAAAAATCGTAGTTCTGTCGTCTTTCAAGTTCTTCATAGTGATCAACAGATATAAATCCCAAGTGACTCGGAGAATAGAGTTATGCTCCCCGGCAACGGCGCCAGAAATTAGTCTTGATAACCCACAAGTGTAGGGGATCGCAACAGCTTTCGAGGGTAAAGTACTCAACCCAAATTTATTGATTCGACACAAGGGGAGCCAAAGAATATTCTTGAGTATTAGCAGTTGAGTTGTCAATTCAACCACACCTGGATAACTTAGTATCTACAACAAAGTATTTAGTAGCAAAGTAGTATGATAATAAAGGTAATGGTAGCAAAATTAATATTTTTGGGTTTTGTAGTGATTGTAACAATAGCAACGGAAAAGTAAATAAGCGAAGCACAAGATGTGAAAAGCTCGTAGGCAATGGATCAGTGATGGATAATTTTCTCAGATGCAATTCCTCATGTAATAGCTATAACATAGGGTGACACAGAACTAGCTCCAGTTCATCAATGTAATGTAGGCATGTATTCCGTAAATAGTCATACGTGCTTATGGAAAATAACTTGCATGACATCTTTTGTCCTACCCTCCCGTGGCAGCGGGGTCCTAGCGGAAACTAAGGGATATTAAGGCCTCCTTTTAATAGAGAACCGGAACAAAGCATTAGCACATAGTGAATACATGAACTCCTCAAACTATGGTCATCACCGAGAAGTATCCCGATTATTGTCACTTCGGGGTTGTCAGATCATAACACATAATAGGTGACTATAGACTTGCAAGATAGGATCAAGAACACACATATATTCATGAAAACAAAATAGGTTCAGATCTGAAATCATGGCACTTGGGCCCTAGTGACAAGCATTAAGCATAGCAAAGTCATAGCAACATCAATCTCAGAACATAGTGGATACTAGGGATCAAACCCTAACAAAACTAACTTGATTACACGGTAAATCTCATCCAACCCATCACCGTCCAGCAAGCCTACGATGGAATTACTCACGCATCATGAAATTGGTGATGGAGGATTGTTGATGATGACGACGGCGACGAATCCCCCTCTCCAGATCCTCGAACGGACTCCAGATCAGCCCTCCCGAGAGAGATTAGGGCTTGGCGGTGGCTCCGTATCGTAAAACGCGATGAAACTTTCTCTCTGATTTTTTCTCCGCTAGACGGAATATATGGAGTTGGAGTTGAGGTCGGCGGAGCCTCAGGGGGCCCATGAGATAGGGGGGAGTGCCCAGGGGGGAGGGCGCGCCCCCCACCCTCGTTGACAGGGTGTGGGCCCCCTAGTCTTGATTCTTTCGCCAGTATTTTTTATATTTTCCAAAAAGTGCCTCTTTGGATTTTTAGGACATTCCGAGAACTTTTGTTTTCTACACATAAAACAACATCATGGCAGTTCTGCTGAAAACAGCGTCAGTCCGGGTTAGTTTCATTCAAATCATTCAAGTTAGAGTCCAAAACAAGGGCAAAAGTGTTTGGAAAAGTAGATACATTGGAGACATATCATTCGGCTTAGGTTGCCGCTCTGTCCCGTCAACAAGGTGGCCCGTCAGGTCCATCAGCCGCGTTACGCGCTGTCGGTATATGCCCTGGGACCTCTTCGTCGAATTGGGAGAGCAACCTGCGCTTTGGGTAACTTTTAGTTGGGCGCTCTAGGCCGTATTCCTCGGCTGCCAGGACACTAGTCCATCTGTCGTTGAGTAAATCCTGATTGGCCTGAAGTTGCCGCCGTTTCTTTTTCAGGCTTCTGGCCGTGGCTATTAGCCGGCGCTTGAAGCGTTCTTGTTCGAGGGGGTCCTCTGGTACGATGAAGTCTTCATCGCCCAGGCTCTCATCCTCTTCGGAGGTCGGTAGGTAGTTACTATCCTCCGAGCCCTTGTCCCCAATGGGGTCCTTGGGGTTGAATTGCCCCTCTTCCCAATCTTCCTACTCGAGTGTTGGCTCGACAGGGGCTTCTTGGTCTTCGGCATTATCCGGAGTATTGTTGTCTCCGGTGCCTGTATTGTTGTCTTTTTCGCGAAGCGATTTTGACCGTTGCCAGTGACGTCGATGCTTCGTGGGTGCTTCAGCTGGTTCATCTTCTAGAATCTTCTTGTTGTTGGCATTGTTCTCTTTGGGTGTGTCCACCATGTATATGTCATACGAAGAAGTGGTCGTCCAGCGTCCGGTGAACGGCGGGTTCTGGCCTTACTCTTTGCCGGCATTGTCGTCCATGCCGTTGATGTCTTCGGAGGCGTAATCGAGCATGGCGGTTGAATCCTCGGCAATGGCTATGAAGTGGGTGGTGGGTGGGATGTAGAATTCCCTGCACTCATCCCCTAGTGCGGGCTGGGCATAGTTCGGCAGCGATCCTTCTGTAATGGTGAGAGACCGCCTTAAGTCCAGAGCCTCGCTTAAGGGCGAGGTATGGACAGGGAAGCAAAAATCTGTGGAGCAGGGTGAGATAGGAGTTTCCTGACCGGGCTCGTATAACACAGACCTCGAGAGTTTGGAGCTGGTGCACGGGGGTGAGTCCGGCTCGGTGAGGATAGAGGGGGCCAGGAGTGATTCCGGGCCGACCGGCAAAACGATCCCCTCCGCATCTCCGGTGTTGAGCTTTATGGCTGCGAAGAGCCTGACGGGCTCTAAGCTCCCGTCTTCAGACTCGGCGAGGAGTTCCTGATATGAGGCCGGAACTGCGGTTGACGCCATGAACCCTTGGAATATCATGTCTCCTCGGACATCAGCGACGTAGTTTAGGTTTCCAAAACTGATCTGATGACCAGGGGCATAGCTGTCGATCTGTTCTAGCTGACCAATCGAATTGGCACGCAGTGCGAAGCTGCCGAATATGAAGATTTGGCCGGGGAGGAAAGTCTCCCTCAGGTCGGAGTTGTTGTGGATGGTTGATGGACCCATCGAGCCTTCTGGTGACGACACAGTGGAACTCTCAATGAAAGCACCAATGTCGGTGTCAAAACTGGCAGATCTCGGGTAGGGGGTCCCGAACTGTGCGTCTAAGGATCGAAGGTAAAAAGGAGGCAGGGGACACGGTGTTTACCCAGGTTCGGGCCCTCTTAATGGAGGTAATACCCTACTTCCTGCTTGATTGACTATGATGAATATAGGGGTTACAAGAGTTGATCTACCTCGAGATCATAATTGCTAAACCCTAGATGTCTAGCCTGTATGCTGGTGTTCTTGCCCTATGGACTAAACCCTCCGGTTTATATAGATACCGGAGGGATGTAGGGTTGTATAGAGTCAGTTACAGAAGAAAGAAAATACATGATCCAAATGCCAAGCTTGCCATCCACGCAAAGGAGAGTCCCATCCGGACATGGGGAGGTTCTTCTATCTTGTATCTTCATGGCCCATCGGTCCGGCCCACATCACATGGCCCGGACGCTGGAGGACCCCTTAGTCCAGGACTTCCTACCTTATTGCAAAAATTTATTAGCCATCAAAGCAAAGTATTAATACGCATGCTCCTAGGGGGATAGGTTGGTAGGAAAAGACCATCGCTCGTCCCCGACCGCTACTCATAAGGAAGACAATCAAAAAATAAATCATGCTCTGACTTCATCACATAGCGGTTCACCATATGTGCATGCTTCGGGAATCACAAACTTTAATACAAGTATTTCTACCAATCCACAATTACTCACTAGCATGAATCTAACATCACCATCTTTATATCTCAAAACAAATGCAAGGAATCAAACTTATCATATATTCAATGCTCTTCATGATTTTTTTATTATATCCCTCTTGGATGCCTATCATATTATGACTGAATTCATAACCTAAGAAAATTACCATACTGTTTTAAGACTCTCAAAATAATATAAGTGAAGCATGAGAGTTCATCAATTTCTACAAAATAAAACCATTGCCATGCTCCAATAAGATATAAGTAAAGCACTAGAGCAACTACCTAGCTCAAAAGATATAAGTGAAGCACATAGAGTATTCTAATAAATTCACGATTAATGTGTGTCCCTCTCAAATGGTGTGTATAGCAAGTATGATTGTGGAAAACTAAAAATCAAAGACCCATATCATACAAGACGCTCCAAGCAAAACACATATCACGTGGTGAATAAAAATATAGCCTCAAGTAAATTCACCGATGGATTGAAGACAAAAGAGGGGATGCCATTCGGGGCATGGATACGTCTCCAACGTATCTATAATTTTTGATGTATTCATGCCATCTTTTTAATATTTTTACATGCTTTTGGTATGATTTGGTTAGAACTAACCCGGACTGACGCTGTTTTCAGCAGAACTACTGTCATGTTGTTTTTTGTGCAGAAATAGAAGTTCTCGGAATACGCTGAAAATCAACGGATATTTTTTTGGAAAATATGAAAAATACTAGAACGAAATGTTACCGGAGGGGAGTCCTATGGGCCCCATGAGGGTGGAGGGAGCCCCACCCCCCTGGGGGGCGCCCCCTGCCTCGTGGACTCTCCGTGGGCCCCCCTGACTTGTTCTCGACGCCAACCTCTCCTATAAATCCCTAAACCTCCAGAACATAACCTAGATCAAGAGTTTCGCCGCCGCAAGCCTGTGTAGCCACCAAAAACCAATCAGGACCCTGTTCTGGCACCCTGCCGGAGGGGAGAGTCATCACCGGTGGCCATCTTTATCATCCCGGCGCTCTCCATGATGAGAAGGGAGTAGTTCACCCTCGGGGCTGAGGATATGTACCATTAGCTATGTGTTTGATCTCTCTCTCTCTCTCTCTCTCATGTTCTTGATATGGCACGATCTTGATGTACCGCGAGCTTTGCTATTATAGTTGGATCTTATGATGTTTTCCCCATCTACCTTCTTGTAATGGATCGAGTTTTCCCTTTGAAGTTATCTTATCGGATTGAGTCTCTAAGGATTTGAGAACACTTGATGTATGTCTTGCGTGGGATACCCATGGTGACAATGGGGTATTCTATTGATCCACTTGATGTATATTTTGGTGGTCAACTTGCGGGTTCCGTGACCTTGGGAATCTATGCGTAGGGTTTGGCACACATTTTCGTCTTGACTCTCCGGTAGAAACTTTGGGGCACTCTTTGAAGTTCTTTGTGTTGGTTGAATAGATGGATCTGAGATTGTGTGATGCATATCGTATAATCAAACTCACGGATACTTCAGGTGACATTGGAGTATCTAGGTGACATTAGGGTTTTGGTTGATGTGTGTCTTAAGGTGTTATTTTACTAGAACTCTAGGGATGTTTGTGACACTTATAGGAATAGCCCAACGGATTGATCGGAAAGAAAAACTTTGAGGTGGTTTCATACCCTACAATAATCTCTTCATTTGTTCTCCTCTATTAGTGACTGTCGGCGTTTTGGGAACGGGGGTCCCCAGACTTGCCTGCCTGTGGCCTGCGACGTGGCTCAAGCAGTGGCCCAGTACGGCCCGTCTTCACCGACCCAAGCTCAAGACCCTCGCGAGGGGCCAAGCCTCGCGGGGCGGACGACGCAAGGCTTCCTCAGGGGCGGCCTCACCAGGAAGTTTCGCGAGGAGGTGGAGAGATCAAGTCAAGGAGTACCTCGCGAGGTGCTCGTGACGCAAGCCATGATGATCGAGACCAGGCGGGCGCCAGCTAGCGTAGTGTCCTAATTTCCTCTTTGGTGCAAAGGGGGCAAGCACAGGCATGGAGTACCGAGGCATCAAGCAAATGTTTCCTTATTGGTGCAACGAGACCAAGACCAGCAGGACAACAGGAAGGAGATCACCGTGGAGCCCAAGACAGCGTCATCGCCAGTGCCTTTGGCAGTCGAAGACCAACTTTAGTCAGGATAGCTTGTACTAGTTGTCCCCTTCAAAATGGACGTTGTTGGCTCCCTTCCCACTCAATATTTGGGAAGAGGACCAGGGCCCCTATAAATAGAGATAGCCACCACAGTAGAAGGTATCTGGATCCGACCTAGAGCCAACAGAGATGGAGCAATTCCTCTCCAAGCACACCACCACAAGAACACCCCTCGCAAGGCTGTTCTTCCTCTGTACTGTTCATTATCAGCCCCAGAGGCAATCCACCACACCACACACTAGATTAGGGTATTACACCACAACAGTGGCCCGAACCAGTATAAACCTTGTGTCCCTTGTGTTGTTCATCGTGTAGCTTAGATTCACGACGAGGTTTTGGGGGGTGGATCTATAGGGAGAAGATCTTCGTGCGCACCCCAGAGTTCGAACCTTAAGGGTTTTGCCGGAACCCTATATCTGGCGCCCCAGGTAGGGGTGCGGCGGAATCTTCTTTCCGCGGTTCTGCATTCCATCACTTCGTCGCATCCATGGCGGACGCTCGCCGAGCTCGCGCCGAGTGCCAGGCTACTCTTGCCGCCCGCGTCGCCCATACGGCTCCCATCGGTGGGTCTCCTCGTCGTTCTCCATTGCCTGCCACCAACGCCACCACCGGCCCGGCGGGGAACAAGTAGCAAGCATAGTCGCTGCATCCCTCGGTGTGGCGGGAAGACCGCACCGCCACTTTGTCGCTAACTCCAGTTGGTTCGCCATCTCATGCTCGTCATGCTCCCATGGACGCGCAGGCCGCGTTGCTCCTGGCACGTGAGCTCCTGCACTACCGCCCCATCGACGAACTGTACGAGGGGTGGCTCGCTTGCATCACCGAGCTTGTCAGCGCCGCAGGGGGCTCTCCTGCACCGTCCCTCTCGCTACCTCGCCATCCGTCCTGCGTGGGTGATGCAGCTCAGGAGGTGCCTCCGCCACCTCCTCCCCAAGAAGGCTCCCTGGCTCCAAGGCACGCGGCCCCTGAACGAGACCCACCGCGTCCAGCGCCCGCGCGACAAGAAAGGAGCTGCCAAGAAATCCCTCGGCCCCAGGAAGGCGCTCGCGTGCTCCCCGCTCCAGTGTGTCAAGACCGCATCCCTGCACCAGCATGTTAAGACCGTGCGCTGCCCCTGACGGTGGCGCGCGGGAATCTCCAAGAGCAGGCCCCGCAACTGCAAAGGGCTCTGGTGGCCACCGCAGGCTGCCGCGCCTTCACCACCGAGCTATGCAGTGTCGCCTGGCCGGGCAAGTTCAAGCCGGATCTGCCTCCTTGCTATGACGGCACTGCCGACCCCGCGGAGTTCCTGCAGCTCTACGAACTGGGCATCGAGGCGGCCAACGGAGATGAAAAGGTCGTGGCGATTTGGTTTCCCATGGTGCTCAAGGATGGTGCCCGCACCTAGCTCCTGAACCTGCCTCCCGGCTCGATCTCCTCTTGGGACGAGATGCGCAGCCGTTTCATCGCCAACTTCCAGGGCACTGACGATCGTCCTCCGGTCATGGGTGACCTGCGCCGCATCAAACAGCAGCCAGGAGAGACCTTGCAGAAGTACATCCAGCACTTCAACAGCCCTCGCCTCAAGATTCCCAAGGTGACTGAGGAGGCCATCATCTCAGCGTTCTCGGATGGCGTCCGTGACGTCAAAATGAAGGAGGAGCTTGCCATCCACAAGGATCTGTGCACATCTCTGGAGCTGTTCAACTAGGCGACCAAGTGCACAAGAGCTGAGGAGGGGCACCTCTCCCTCCTCGAGCTTCTAGCTGCTGACCCAGAAGAGAAGAAAGCGAAGGCAAGGACGTGAAGCGCAAAGGAGCAGCCGTGCTCGCGGCAGAACTAGACACGAAGCCCAGCAGGGACCAGCCGGAGTCGTCCAAGGGCAACCGATTCTATGCCTACCACAACCTCTACACCCACAACACCAACGAATGCTAGGAGCTCAGAGCCGTTCGAGAAGGATGCATCGGTCGACACCCCGAGCGCAATGACCGGGGCTATGGCCGAGGTGGAGGACGATGGGACGACCGAGGCACCCGCTAGGAGTGGCGTGACCGCCCTCGCGAGGAACGCTGGCAGGATCAGCCTCGCGAGGGGGCTTGGAGGGATCAGCCTCGCGAGGATCGCCCGCAGGGAAACGCAGGCCTCCCTCCTCTGCCACCACCCCCAAGAAGGAATGATGACCACCACCAGGACGAGGGGGCTGGGGGCTTCCAGGAGTCACGTGCTATCGCTTGCATCCTGGGCGGTGCCCAGGCCCCAGCCTCTCAGTGCATCTTCAAGCAGTTTGCTCGTGAGGTGAATGCAGTCCTCCCCAATCTCGAGGCCACGCGCCCTTTCAGGTGGTCCACGTGCGCCAGCACCTTCAGCTTAGTGGATCAGCTCAAGTGTGCGGCCACAGTTGGCATCCTCCCGATGCTTTGCTCCCCAGTCATCAGCAACGTGCAGGTTACCAGGACCCTCATCGATGGCGGCGCATGACTCAATGTTATGTCCGTCGAGACGTTCAACAACCTCCAAGTGCCTTATGATCATCTTCAGCCAACCAAGCCTTTCTCAGGAGTCACTGACGGCTCCACCACTCCGATAGGGCAGGTTCGCCTCCCTATCACCTTCGGACAGTGCAAGAACTACCGTACCGAGCTCATCGACTTCGACGTTGCCCACATTCGCCTGCCATACAATGCCATCCTCGGGTATCCATCCCTAGCCAAGTTCATGGCGGTAACTCACCATGGTTGCAATGTCCTCAAGATGCCGGGAAGCGGCGGAATCATCACAGTCCCCTGTGAAGAGAAGGATGCGGTGTGCACTCTCGAGCATGCCTTCCAAGCTGCATCATTCGAGGACCGAGACAACAAGAGGGAGAACCCTCCCGAGGTAGTTCCCAAGAAGAAGAAGACATCACCCAGCTCAAGGCCTCAGGAGGTTGGCATCTCCGGAGGAGCCGCGTCAGGATCTGCGCCCGTGCAAGGGGCGCCTCCCTCCGTCACATAAGAAGGCGCGCCCGGCGCCCTCCTCGGGCAAGGCTCGGGGATCTCTCCTAGAGGGCCTCAGACTTTGCCAAGACCACGAGGGAGGCACTCGTGCACCACTTGGAGGCGTGCTTCGCGGCATGTTTCCCTCAGGAAGGCATGGGGCAAGGAGGGCACAACCTCAGGAGTTCATCACCAAGGCCACTCAGGAGCTTCAAGAATCAAGAGTCATACGCGGCGATCGCTGCCTACCTGGCGTAGCTCCCCATCCAGGCGAGGATGGTGGGCTGCGCGTCTGCATCGACTACCCAGGGCTCAGCCGAGTCGCGTATCAGGAGCGCTTCTGGCCTTCGCGTGTGGGACACTGCGAGGGTCTGCCGCACAGCTACATTCGCATGCCTTTCGGCCTGCCGAATGCGGCTGCCGCTCACCAGCGTCTTCTGCAGAGCATTCTGGCAGCTCAGGAGGCCAGACACCATGCGGTCCTGGCGGAGATTGATAAGGTACTCGAGGAACCGCCCGGACCCCCAGAGCCTCCCAAGACTCAGGGCTCCGGTGGCTCATGAGGATCGGCCTCTTCACCGCGCATCGTCAGCTACTCCAACACCCTCTCTACAATGGTATCAGGTGACATCTTTCGAGTTTGTTTCAGCTGGGAGCGCCCTCAGAGCTGCATTATTCCCAGGTCACGTGGGTCTGTCCCTATGGCATGTATCCCTTTTGCTTATGTTTTTAGTTTACATTGCTGGGGGCGCCCCTCGGGCTGCATCATCCCCAAGCCGCTCGGGCCTGACCTAGTGGCATGTATCCTTCCTACATCTATCTAAGTTGATTTGCCTTTCATGCCTAACCTACCTGTGATAATCGCCTGCTCGATTCACACCTACCTTTGGAGCCGCTCGCGCTAGCACGGCGCTTGTGCATGTGTACGTCCCTGCAACGTCGACAAATCTAAGTGGTCGAGCTTTGGCCCGCGGCAGCCCCGCAAGCATCACCTGACCAGGCCCTCAATGCCCTCACCACACTCTCGGAGCAACCAATGGCCGGTCGGCAATCGTAATGGCAACCCGTGCTTTTCTCGTGTTGGTTTACAGGGACTACCTGAGGCCTAAAATGGGAGGCATCGTGAGCTCTCTTTCTCTCTTGCCCGCGTGATCCGCTTGAGCATTAAAAAGGGGGCTCCTAAGCATCGCGACTCAGGAGCGCTTACTGGCTCTCCAGCCCTCACCCCCCGACCTTGTCCACGGCATCGTGACCTGGCATACCAACGGCGGCTGTGCTCGCTCGAGGGACGGGACCTGAGGGCGTAGAGCACGAAGGAGAGCACTGGAAGGGAGGGAAGCTTGCGAAGGCCTAACCCAGCTACATCCCAGCTGCAGCCGTGCAAGCCCGGTGCCTCGCGGACGAACAACTCCATGCACTCGAGATAAGTCTCCCCCCTATGATAGCTAATCGATGCGACACAGAACCTCCACTTGATGCGGCGCTGTGACGGCGATGTTGCCTTCCTTTCTCACCTTTTGGCGGCTGCTTGAGCACTAAAAGGGACCTCCTGAGCATCGCGCCTCAAGGGCTCTTACTGGACCTTGGGCCGCTCACCTCCTGGCCTTGACCACGACATCGCGACCTGGCATACCAGCGACGGCTAAAGCCTGTCTAGGGACCGGGACCTATCAGCGTAGAGCACCAAGTCGTCATGAGGTTAGAAAGGGGGAACCAAGCCGGAACAGGACAAGCATTTGCACCACTTCATAATAAGGATAATATCAACAAAAGACATTGCAGACACTTTACATGCCCCCACGGGGTACTTTCTCAATTCCTCGCAGGGAACAAAAGGTGCGAATCCTAAGGAGCCCTAACTACACGCGCCCCTATGGCCGACGCCATCATCAACAGTGGGCCACGGGACTAGCACCCCACAGGTACCAATTTGTGGTTTTGATACAAGATTGGATACAAGAGATGAACTAGGGTTTTGAGAGGAGATGGTGCTGGTGAAGATGTTGATGGATATTGACCCCCTCCCGATGAGAGGATCGTTGGTCATGACGTTGGTGATGACGTTGGTGATGATTTCCCCCTCCCGGAGGGAAGTGTCCCCGGTAGAACAGCTCCGCCAGAGCCCTAGATTGATTCCGCCAAGTTTCCGCCTCGTGGCGGCAGACTTTCGTCCCATAAGCTTGCCCACAATTTTTTCCAGAGTAAAAGTGATGATATAGCAAAAGATGGATGCCGTAGTCCCACCAGGGGGCCCAGGAGATAGAGGGCACGCCCTACAGGGGGGGCGCCCCCTGTCTCCTGGAGAGGGTGTGGGCCCCCTGGACTATTTCTTTCGCTCATAATTTCTTATTAAATCCAAAAAGTTGTTTCGTGGAGTCTCAGGACTTTTGGAGCTGTGCAGAATAGGTTTCCAACATTTGCTCCTTTTCAAGCCAGAATTCCAGCTGCCGGCATTCCCCCTCTTCATGTTAAACCTTGTAAAATAAGAGAGAATAGCCGTAAGTATTGAGATATAATGTGTAATAACAGCCCATAATGCAATAAATATTGATATAAAAGCATGATGCAAAATGGACGTATCAACTCCCCCAAGCTTAGACCTCGCTTGTCCTCAAGCGGAAGCCGAAATCGAAAAATATGTCCACATGTTTAGAGATAGAGGTGTCGATAAAAAATAATACGGACATGAGGGCATCATGATCATTCTAATAACAGCAACATATATAGATTTTGTCATATGATTTCCTATGCTCAAGTAACAAGCAATTCACAATGTCAAGTATGGTTCAAAAACTTCATTGGGAACTAACAAACTATAATCTCAGTCATTGAAGTAATTGCAATTTATCGTAACATCAGAAAGAGTCAATAATAGAGCTTTTCAGCAAGCTCACATACTCAACTATCTCGTAGTCTCCTATAATTGCTAACACTCATGCAATACTTGTGGTTATAGAGTTTCAACCGGACACTGAGAAAAATAGGGGCTTATTGTGTTGCCTCCCAACGTATTCACCTTTAGGTGATGTCAACAATAATGGCCCATGCTAACTTACATCCAATTGGATATATGCATCATGATCTTTCAAACACGAGGAGCTTGCCAAAGGAAAAAATAAAAAAGGAAAGGTGAGGATCACCTTGACTCAAGCATAAAGTAAAAACATGAAGTAAAAGATAGTCCCTTCGCAGAGGGAAGCAGAGGTTGTCATGCGCGTTTAGGGTTGATGCACAAAATCTTAATGCAAAAGAATGTCACTTTATATTGCCCCTTGTGTGTGGACCTTTATTATGCAGTCCGTCGCTTTTATTACTTCCACAACAAGTTCGTACAAAGCTTATTTTCTTTGCACTAATAAGTCATACATATTTAGAGAGCAATTTTTATTTCTTGCACCGATGACAACTTACTTGAAGGATCTTACTCAATCCGTAGGTAGGTATGGTGGACTCTCATGGCAAAACTGGGTTTAAGGATATTTGGAAGCACAAGTAGTATCTCTACTTGGTGCAAGGAATTTGGCTAGCATGAGGGGGAAAGGCAAGCTCAACATGTTTGGAAGCTCAATGACAATATACTTTAACTGAGATGTCGGAAAACACAAACCATTACGTTGTCTTCCTTGTCCAACATAAACTCCTTTAGCATGTCATACTTAAGGAGTGCTCCCAATTATAAAAGGTGTCCAAGATGATATATTTATATGTGAACCCCTCTTTCCTTATCACTTCCTATTAATTGCAACGATGACCAAGGCTACGTTCATCAACTCTCAACAATTTTTATGCCTCATACTTTCTATGTGTGAAGTTATCACAATCCACAAGATCAATATGAACTCTTTTACTCTTTCTACTTTCTCAAGATCATAGCACCAAAGCAAAGCCCTTGACTCAACACTAATCTTTATTATAGATAGCACACGGACTCGATTACATAAAGAGATCATAATGCAAAACTCTAGATACTACTAAAAGGATCGAACTAAATAAAGCGGTAAAGATAGGACTGTGATTGTGATACGATACCGGGGCACCTCCCCCATGCTTGGCAGTTGCCAAGGGGAGTGCCCATACCCATGTGATTATTTCTTTGGAAGTGGTGATGGTGGAGTTGTTGATGATGTAGGCTTGTCGTCCGTCTTCCAAGGCATAGGCTCTCCATCATAGAAGGATGATCGAGTCTCTGGGATCCTTAAATCTGCAGCCAAACTCATCCTCTTAAATCTATATTCATACTCACAGTTCTAGTTTTGCAGGTCATAGATCTGGGCTTGGAGATGCTCGATTTTCTCTTGAAGCTTGAAGATGGTCTCCCCAATGACTTTGGCATCTAGCTTGTGGTTGTTGGTGAACTCTGTGATCATCATCTGGTTGGTGTTGAGTCCACGCTCCACCATCCCTTGACACTTGAAAACTTCATGCCCCACGGCTTCGAGCTTTGTCTCCACGCTCCCGGTACGCCTTGGTCCCTCCACATCGTGGATGTGCAGCACCCCCTCATGCGTCTCAATGGTTTGAGGGTGTTGCAGCACCTCAGTGAGATAGGGGTTGATAACCCTCTTGAAAAACTTGTCCTTGGGAGTGCTTGGAGACACCATGATGCTCTAGATCTGAAACAGAAACAGCTCGAAATGAAAACAGAGGATATTTGCGTGATACGGTGGTCAAAACCTTCGAGAGTATATATAATGAATTTTTACCGACCAAAATACGTAACATACAAGAAAACGGAGTCCGGGAGGCACACGAGGTGCCCACGAGACAGGTGGGCGCGCCCTCCACTCTCGTGGGGGCCTCGTGTCCCTTTCAGACTACTTCTTTCTTCCTAAAATTCTTAAATAATCCAAAACTGATAAAAATTGCCTTTAGAGTTGCTTTGGAGTCGGTTTACTTACCATACCACATACCTATACCTTTTCGTAGTCTGGAATGTTCTGGAAAGTGTCCCTTATATATTCCTCAGGGGTTACGGTTTCAATAATATTAGTTTCAACATTGATAGGATTACCTGAAATATAGTGTTTAATTCTTTGACCGTTTACCACTCTTGGACTTGTGCCTTCGAAGTTGTTGATTTTTATTGCACCAGAACAATAGACCTCCTCGATAACGTAGGGACCTTCCCATTTTGAGACAAGTTTTCCTGCAAAAAACCTTAAACAAGAGTTGAATAATAACACATAATCTCCTACGTTAAACTCACGCTTTTCTATCCTCTTATCATGCCAGCATTTGACTTTTTCTTTGAAAAGCTTGGCATTCTCATAGGCTTGGGTTCTCCATTCATCAAGTGAGCTAATATCATACAACCTCTTCTCACCGGCAAGTTTGAAGTCATAATTGAGCTCTTTAATAGCCCAATATGCCTTATGTTCAAGTTCAAGAGGTAAATGACACGATTTTCCATAAACCATCTTATAAGGAGACATACCCATAGGATTTTTGTATGCAGTTCTATAGGCCCATAATGCATCATCAAGTTTTTTGGGCCAATTCTTTCTAGAACTATTCACAGTCTTTTGCAAAATTAATTTGAGCTCTTTATTGCTCAACTCTACTTGATCACTAGACTGCGGATGATAAGGAGATGCTATTCTATGATTGACATCATACTTAGCGAGCATCTTACGGAAAGCACCATGAATAAAGTGTGAACCACCATCAGTCATAAGATATCTAGGGACTCCAAACCTCGGAAAAATAACTTCTTTAAGCATTTTAATAGAAGTGTTATGATCAACACTACTAGTTGGAATAGCTTCCACCCACTTAGTAACGTAATCAACAGCAACTAAAATATGTGTATAACCATTAGAGGCAGGAAAAGGTCCCATATAATCAAAGCCCCAAACATCAAACGGTTCAATAACAAGAGAATAATTCATAGGCATTTCTTGATGTCTACTAATGTTACCTATTCTTTGGCATTCATCACAAGATAAGACAAACTTACGAGCATCCTTGAAGAGAGTAGGCTAATAAAAACCAGATTGTAGTACCTTGTGTGCAGTTCTATCTCCAGCGTGGTGTCCTCCATAGGATTCAGAGTGACACTTGCGTAGGATCTGTTCCTGTTCATGCTCAGGCACACAACATCTAATAATACCATCTACTCCTTCTTTATAAAGGTGTGGATCATCCCAGAAGTAATGTCTTAAATCATAAAAGAACTTTTTCTTTTGCTGGTATGTGAAACTAGGCGGTATATATTTAGCAACAATGTAATTAGCATAATTAGCATACCAAGGAGCAGTATGAGAAGCATTGACGACCGCTTATTGTTCATCAGGAAAGCTATCATTAATAGGCAGCGGGTCATCAAGAACATTCTCTAACATAGACAAGTTATCTGCAACTGGGTTCTCAGCTCCCTTTCTATCAATAATATGCAAGTCAAATTCTTGGAGCAAGAGAACCCATCTAATGAGTCTAGGCTTAGCATCTTTCTTTTCCATAAGATATTTAATAGCAGCATGATCAGTGTGAATAGTAACTTTGGAATCAACAATATAAGGTCTAAACTTATCACATGCAAACACAACTGCTAAGAACTCTTTTTCGGTAGTAGCATAATTTCTCTAGGCAGTATCAAGAGTCTTACTAGCATACTAGATAACATTCAATTTCTTATCGACTCTTTGCCCTAAAACAACACCTACAGCATAATCACTAGCATCACACATAATTTCAAAAGGTAAATTCCAATCAGGTGGTTGAACAATAGGTGCAGTGATCAAAGCTTTCTTAAGTGTTTCAAATGCTTCTACACAATCATCATCAAAGACAAAAGGAATATCTTTTTGCAATAAATTAGTCAGAGGCCTAGAGATTTTAGAAAAGTCCTTAATGAACCTCCTATAAAAACCGGCATGACCAAGGAAACTTCTTATACCTTTTATGTCCTTGGGACATGGAATCTTTTCAATAGCATCAACTTTGGCTTTATCAACTTCAATACCTCTCTCGGAGATCTTGTGCCCCAAGACAATGCCTTCATTAACCATAAAGTGACACTTTTCCCAATTCAGGACGAGACTAGTGTCTTCGCATCTCTGCAAAACTCGATCAAGGTTGCTCAAACAATCATCAAAAGAGGATCCATAGACGGAGAAGTCATCCATGAATACCTCACAAATCTTTTCATAAAAATCAGAGAATATAGCCATCATGCATCTTTGAAAAGTAGCAGGTGCATTACATAAACCAAAAGGCATACGTCTATAAGCAAAAGTACCAAAAGGGCAAGTAAAAGTAGTTTTAGATTGATCCTTCGCTGATACAGGTATCTGAGAGAAACCAGAATAACCATCTAGAAAGCAAAAATGTGTGTGTTTGGATAGCCTTTCTAGCATTTGATCAATAAAAGGTAAAGGGTAATGATCTTTCTTAGTAGCTTTATTTAACTTACGGAAATCAATTACCATCCTATAACCTGTAATAATTCTTTGTGGGATCAATTCATCTTTATCATTAGGAACAACGGTAATACCTACCTTTTTAGGGACACAATGGACAGGGCTTACCCATTCACTATCAGCAACGGGATAAATAATACCTGCCTCAAGGAGCTTTAGTATCTCCTTTCTTACCACTTCCTTCATCTTAGGATTTAATCACCTCTGAGGATCTCTAACTGGTTTGGCATCTTTCTCCACTGAAATTTTGTGTTGACAATAATGTGGGACTAATGCCCTTAAGATCATCCAGAGTATATCCAATGGCAGCTCGGTGCTTCTTCAGAGTTTTCAATAATCTTCCTTCTTCTTTCTCTGAAAGGTTAGCACTAATAATAAAAGGATATATTTCTTTTTCATCAAGATAAGAATACTTAAGATTATCAGGTAACGGTTTGAGTTCAAACACGGGATCACCCTTGGGTGGAGGGGGATCCCTAAGAATTTCAACGGGAAGGTTATGTTTCAGCATAGGTTCCTGTTTAAGGAACACTTCATCTATTTCTTCCCTTTCCTTCATAAACATATCGTTTTCATGGTCTAGCAAATATTGTTCTAATGGATCAGTTGGAGGAACAGCAATGGAAGCAAGACCAATAATATCATCCTTATTAGGTGGTTCCCTTTCACGAGGTTGTCTACTAAACTTAGCAAAATTAAACTCATGAGACATACCATCTATGCCAAAAGTGACAATATTCCTTTCACAATTAATCTTAGCACTAGCAGTATTCCAGAAGGGTCTACCAAAAATAATGGGACAAAAATCATCTTGTCGGGAACCAAGAACAAGAAAATCAGCAGGGTATTTAACCTTCCCACACAAAACTTCAACATCTCTAACAGTCCCAATAGGTTTAATGGTATCCTTATTTGCGAGCTTAATAGTAACATCAATGTCTTCTAATTCAACGGGTGCAATGTCGTGCATAATTTCTTTATAAAGATCATGAGGTATCACACTAGCACTAGCACCCATATCACATAAGCCATGATAACAATGATCTCCTATTTTAACAGAAATAACAGGCATGCCTACAACAGGTCTACATGTCTTAGTATCAGATCTAGCAATATTAGCAGTTTCACCCAAGAAAGAAATAACATGCCCATCTAAGTCCTCATCCAAGAGATCTTTAACTATAGCAATACTAGGTTCAACATTAATTTGCTCAGGAGGTGTATAAGTCCTAGTATTACTCTTACAAACAACAGTCGAAGCTTTAGCATGATCTTTTATCCTAACAGGAAAAGGAGGTTTTTCAACATAAGCAGTAGGAACAATAGGATCACTATAGGTAATAACCTTTTCTTCGACTGTAATAGGTGCAACTACTTTTACTTCCACAGGAGGATTATATTTAAACCACTTCTCTTTAGGGAGATCAACGTGGGTAGCAAAATATTCACAAAAAGTAGCTACTATCTCAGAGTCAAGTCCATACTTAGAGCTAAATCCATGAAAAGCATCGGTTTCCATAAAAGATTTGACACAATCGAACTTAGGTGTCATACCTGACCCCTTACCATCGTCGGAACCCCAATCTTCAGAGTTGTGTTTAATTCTTTCCTATAAGTCCCATTTGAAATCAATAGTCTTCAGCATATAAGAACCAGCACAGGAAGTATCGAGCAGGTTGCGATTATCAAGAGAAAGCCGAGCATAAAAATTCTGAATAATCATTTCCCGAGAGATCTCCTGATTGGGGCATGAATATAACATTGACTTAAGCCTCCCCCAAGCTTGAGAGATGCTTTCTCCTTTGCGAGGCCAGAAATTATATATGTAATTACGATCACGATGAACAAGATGCATAGGATAGAACTTCTGGTGAAATTCCAACTTCAATCGCTTATAATTCCAAGATCTCGTATCAAGACATAGCCTATACCATGTCAATGCATCTCCCTTCAAAGATAAAGGGAAGACCTTCCTTTTGACAACATCATCGGGAATACCTGCAAGCTTAAATAATCCACAAACTTCATCCACAAAGATAAGGTGTAAATCGGGATGCAATGTTCCGTCTCCTGCAAATGGATTAGCTAGCAGTTTCTCTATCATACCCGAAGGAATATCAAAATGAATATTTTCATAAAGTTCAGTAGGTTGAGGAGCAACTCTTTGCTCTTCTGGTTGGGGTGAAGATACCCAAAACAAGCCCCTCAAAGGATTAGTTTCCATAGTGACAAGTAACAGAAAATTTTAGCACACTATATAAATGTTTCCTTACCAAGTTCCACTCACCAAAAGCGCTACACTCCCCGGCAACGGTGCCAGAAAAGAGTCTTGATGACCCACAAGTGTAGGGGATCAATCGTAGTCCTTTCTATAAGTAAGAGTGTCGAACCCAATGAGGAGCAGAAGGAAATGATAAGCGGTTTACAGTAAGGTTTTCTCTGCAAGCACCAAAATTGTAGGTGATAGATAGTTTTGTGATAAGATAAATAGTAATGAGTAACAAGTAAATAAAGTAAATAAAGTGCAGCAAGGTGGCCCAATCCTTTATGTAGCAAAGGATAAGCCTGGACAATTTCTAATAATGAGAAAGGAGCTCCCGAGGACACATGGGAATTATCGTCAAGCTAGTTTTCATCACGTTCGGTACTTTGATAATTTGATATGTGGGTGGATCGGTACTTGGGTAGTGCCCTAACTTGGACAAGCATCCCACTTATGACTAACCTCTATTGCAAGCGTCCGCAACTACAAAAGAAGTATTAAGGTAAACCTAACCACATCATTAAACATATGGATCCATATCAGCCCCTAACGAAGCAACGCATAAACTAGGGTTTAAGCTTCTTTCACTCTAGCAACCCATCATCTACTTATTACTTCCCCATGCCTTCCTCTAGGCCCAAATAATGGTGAAGTGTCATGTAGTCGACGTTCACATAACACCACTAGAGGAAAAGACAACATACATCTCATCAAAATATCGAACGAATACCAAATTCACATGACTGCTAATAGCAAGACTTCACCCATGTCCTCAGGAACAAGCGTAACTACTCACAAAGCATATTCATAATCATAATCAGAGGAGTAATAATATGCATAAAGGATCTGAACATATGATCTTCCACCAAGTAAACAATTAGCATCAACTACAAGGAGTAATCAACACTACTAGCAACCCACAAGTACCAATTTGTGGTTTTGATACAAGATTGGATACAAGAGGTGTACTAGGGTTTTGAGAGGAGATGGTGCTGGTGAAGATGTTGATGGAGATTGACCCCCTCCCAATGAGAGGATCGTTGGTGATGACGTTGGTGATGATTTCCCCCTCCCGGAGGGAAGTGTCCCCGGCAGAACAGCTCCGCCAGAGCCCTAGATTGATTCTGCCAAGGTTCCGCCCCGTGGCAGCGGAGTTTCATCCCGTAAGCTTGCCCATGATTTTTTCTAGGGTAAAAGTGATGATATAGCAGAAGATGGACGCCGGAGGCCCACCAGGGGGCCCAAGAGTTAGGGGGGCGCGCCCTACAGGGGGGCACCCCCTATCTCCTGGACAGGGTGTGGGCCCCCTGGCCTATTTCTTTCGCTCATAATTTCTTATTAAATCCAAAAGGTTGTTTCATGGAGTGTCAGGACTTTTGGAGCTATGCAGAATAGGTTTCGAATGATTGCTCCTTTTCAAGCCAGAATTCCAACTGCCGGCATTCCCCCTCTTCATGGTAAACCTTGTAAAATAAGAGAGAATAGCCATAAGTATTGAGATATAATGTGTAATAACAGCCCATAATGCAATAAATATTGATATAAAAGCATGATGAAAAATGGATGTATTACTGGCTCGCCAGCGAGCTCGGCGAGCTAAGCAACAACAATCATACGATGGACGTAGCTTCCGACCAGGAGCCAACGCAACTGTCCAAGCCGGTTCATGCCGTGTTCACCATAGAGCAGGTGCGGCCGCACTTCGACGCCCTCATGGCGGAAGAGTTACCAGCGTAGGAGGACCTGTGCTGCAACCTCTGTCTCCTCAACGAGAACCGGCAGACAGGCAAGCGACAATGTCGTCGCGGACATGTGGCCCTATGATCCTGGCTTCCTGAATGAGCAGCGGGCGATGTATTAGACCATCCATAGGGCTCGCGAGGCCCTCTTCGTCGTCCTTCAAGTTGTTGCGCTCGCCGTGGCGCCGCCGTCTCGCGTTGTCAACATGGTCAACGGACATGAGGAATGAGGAGATGACTTTACTTGGAGAGGATGACAGTGGGGACCCACCAAGGCCATAGTCGCACGTACGCAAGTGCCTCCTTATTATATACAACTATAATTATTTTTTCTTCCTCCTGGTTTCTTGACATCACGGTCCCGCACCATTATCAACCTATGTAGTCAATAAACGAGAGAATCGCGCAAGGAGCGGCGGACAGCTGGGACCAAGCAGCTCGTGTAGTATTTGTGTTTTTGAGGTGTGAGCACTCTAGAGTTTTTCTTGAGCGATGTTTTTGTTGTTGTTCAGAGGAGAGCAGGGTATTAACTGGGGAGGCTATGGACCGTCTAGTCCAGGCCAGATATCTAGCCCAGATATTAATTTTTTTCAAGCTGAAAAATGGCTAGCCCAGCTATACTTTTTTTAGGAATACCCAGGCAAGGTCAACTTGTTTATTCTCCGCCCTGCTGGGCTGCAAATCTTTCCTAGGAGGGATGCATTAGGCTTAACAAGAAAATGGGCTTTAAGAATAATAAATGGGATGTAATTATAAAAACTGGGCAGTAACTATAAAAAATGCACCAAACACGTAATTAGTTTTAAAAAAATATTATTTTTGGATTTTGAAAATTTTAATTTCGTTAACTGTTGCGCGCGCAATATTTCATTGGATTTTTACGTAATACAAATTTATTTTGAAATTATATTTAATTTGACTAGAAATTTTGGGATAAAAATATTTCGGATCCCATCAAAATGTGGGAAATTTTATTGTATTCTGTTTTGAGCGGTTGGTTGAAATTATTAATCGTTATCCTAGCTAGAAAATGGGTTGTACTTTTAACAAACTGTAAATGGGTTGTAGTAAATTGCATTAGAATTCAAAAATGGGTTGCACATTCTTACAAATCGCAAATGGGTTGTATGTTCTCTCCTACACATTTGTGGGCCTCCTAAGTTGACGTGTATGCAAGGCTTTGTCAACTTATAGTCAACACACGTTTCTAGCAGAAGTGGCCGTTGGATGTCCATCCAATGGCAGTTGTGCTTCTTCTTCAATCTCGGATATTCATGCTTCAGCCGCCCAAAAAATGATTCCTCCACCTTACATCTGGGGTGCACCATTTCAGAGGCTGACCTGTGGGCCTACTAAGTTGACGCGTCCCAAGGGCTTTGTTAACTTAGTCAATATAAATGATTCTAGCTGCAGCGATCGTACGATGTCCATCCAACAACCGTCGTGCTTTTTCAACCTATGGTCTTCTTGCTCCAGCCGCCCAAACCAGCGCCGGCCGTGCCACCTGCTCCTACCTCCCGTGTCCGGCTGTGTTGCCACCGCTGGCCATGCCATCCCTCTATACTTACCCACACCTCCTGTTATTCTCCGGCGACGGCAGCCTCACACAGCAGCCAAAGCAGTCAACCCACGTACTCCCCTCTGCGTGGGCATCCACTGCCGCGTTGTAACGCCCCGAGACCGACGCTCCAGAAGACTTCCAGCTATTTCGAGATTCGTCGTGTGATTTATTTTTTTGATGCATTCATCATTGCATCATTTGCATTGCATCATGTCATCATGCACCCCTTTTTAAAACTTAGCTAAATAAATTGCATAGATCGTTGATCTATTTAAATCGAGGGATATTCACATGGTGATTTCTCTTTAAAACATATTCAAAGTCTCCTACTATTATTAGGGAGCTATATTAAATATTCCACTAATTCGGAATCACCCATAAACACACCTGCAAAATAATTTCGTTCCTTTTCTGCTTCAAGTTTGGTCTCCAACCTTGCCATGTATTCTTTTATCATATTCCGGAGCTCCACCAAAAATCCGAACATTTTTGGACCTTCCCAAACCTCACTTCCTATTCAAATCATTTGAATTTAAATCAAATGAGTTTGAATTTAAACTTTCGGTCATGCCCACTTCTATTTTTCTTGGATCAAGCTCATTTTTATGAGTCCAGGAAAATTGTCCGCATGCACATATTCTTTCCCTAACCCTTTCTTTCTTTCCTTCTCTCTAATTCTTTTCTGTTAAGGAAAATATAAGAGAGAGAGAGAGAGAGAGCAGCTCACCTAGACCCCCCTGTTCCCCCTCTGCCCACCAAGACCCAACAGCAGTAGCTGCCAGGCCGGCCCATTTGCATCTTGGCCCAACCGCGCCCTTTAACCCTAGCCCGACCATCCTCCCGATCCATCTACTCCTCGTTCCCCTCGTTTGCGCCGCCAGGAAGAACCTGCGCCCGATCCCCTCACCTCCCTCCTCCTCGATCGGGCCCTGCCCCATCCTCTCCGTCGCGCCCCTTCCCCTCGTCGCCTCCTCCCTCCGCTGCGCGCGAGGCCGTCCATCCTCGTCGCCCCGCTGCATCGCCTGACGCCGCTCCGCGTCTCGCCTCCTCCATCAGCTTCCCCTGCTTCGAGCAGCAGCTCGGGAACGAGCAACCCCGCCGGCCTGCCAGGCCACCGGGGCTCCCTCCGCCGTCGAGCAGCCCAGCAGATGAGCCCCGCGCCATCCTTCCCTCCCTGCGCCAAGTCCGGCCGCTGTGCCGCCATGCTCTGTGTCGCCCCTCCGTCGTCCGCTTCCGGCGCCTCTGACCCTCCTCTGCATCGTCTCCCCGTCACCATGGCCCGACGCCCACGCCTCTGCTGCTTCGTCGCCCTCCTGCGCCTCCCGTGAACCCGCCTACCTCCTTGACCTCCAGGCCACCCCGTCGCGCCCTTCTCTTTGCTGAGGCAGCCACTGGCGCCCCAAGCGCCTGCCCTGCCATGGCCTCTGCCTCTTTTCGCCGACCCGTTGTTGCCGTGCACAACCTCTGCCGTGCCCTGTGTGCGTGCTCTCCGCTGCTCCTGAAGATCGAAACCCGAGGCCTTTGGTGTTGTTCTGGATTTCGCCAAGACCGGACCCATCAAGTACCCTTCGGATTCGTCAAGACTCTCATGTACAACTACACCCGATGATGCGACAAGTATCCTGACAACGTGTACATCTACACCGCCAAGACCGGACCGACAAGTACCCCAACATCGCGTGTACCACTACCGTCGACATGAACATCTACGAAAACGTGTACAACTACCATCGCCATGTGAACAACTACTTCCACTACATCGCGAGAACGTCTACTTCCCTCTACGAAACTCGACCCGCTCCGAAATGCATGCTTCGAAGGTATAACCCGAGACAACCGCGATGAGATGCCCTTGCATGTATGAGATGAACCATATGTTTACATCGTGCCCGTTTGCTTCATGCATGTTCCTCCTCGTTTGCCATGCCGTCGACCCGTGGGAACCCGGTAACCGGGAGCACCCCACCATCTTGCATGACTCGCTCACGCTCACTTCCTTTTGCACCGGTATCTCCGTGAGCTACCGGAACCGATATGTTGCCGTGGCATCATTTTCGGATTCGTTGCCGTGGCACCCGTTTTGTTCCGCCATAGAGACCAAATGCTTCATTACATGCTCATGTCAACATTTTCATAAAATTGCATATAACTTGTATATGTCATCCGCATCATGATAACAACATTTAAAATGTTTAAACTTGTTGTTGCATTAAATTGCTAAATGCATATGGGGATTTACCGGATTTGTTGTTTTTATATCCGGCCCCATTTAAATTGTTTAGATGGTATAGTTTTTGTTATGCTTCACCACTTGCCATGTTAACCAATATTTAATATTGTTGGGTACATAACCGAGAGAGAACTAAATAATTGATGTGATGTTTCGTCAATATGCAACTCGTTGCATATTGGGCTCCATTTAACTTGTAGTTTTGTTTGTGCATATTGACATGCCATGCTATTTAAACTGGGCATGCATCATACTTGTTTGCGCATCATGCCATGTTTATGTGATGGTTGTTTACTATGTTGTTTGTTTCTTTCCAGGTTGCTTCTCTTGTTAGCTTCGGTTTCGTTCCGGAGTTGTGAGGATTCATTCGTCTACGACCGTTTGTCTTCTTCTTGGACTCGTTCTTCTTCCTTGCGGGATCTCAGGCAAGATGATCATACCCTCGAAATCACTACTATCTTTGCTATGCTACTTTGCTCGCTCTTTTGCTATGCCAATGCTATGATGCCTACCATTTGCTTGTCAGCCTCCCAAATTGCCATGCCAAACCTCTAACCCACCATGTCCTAGCAAACCGTTGATTAGCTATGTTACCGCTTTGCTCAGCCCCTCTTATAGCGTTGTTAGTTGCAGGTGAAGATTGAAGTTTGTTCCTTGTTGGAACATGGAGATGTTGTTCCTTGTTGGAACATGTTTACTTGTTGGGATATCACAATATATCTTATTTAATTAATGCATCTATATACTTGGTAAAGGGTGGAAGGCCCGGCCTTAGGCCTGGTGTTTTGTTCCACTCTTGCCGCCATAGTTTCTGTCATATCGGTGTTATGTTCCCGGATTTTGCGTTCCTTACGCGGTTGGGCTATAATGGGAACCCCTTGACAGTTCGCCTTAAGTAAAGCTCCTCCAGCAATGCCCAACATTGGTTTTACCATTTGCACTAACAACCTACCACCTTCCCTTGGGTTCTGCAGACTCAAGGGTCATCTTTATTCTAACCCCCCCGGTCCAGTGCTCCTCTGAGTGTTGGTCCGAACTGAGCTGCCTGCGGGGCCACCTCGGGGAAACTTGAGGGTTGGTTTTACTCGCAGCTAGTCTCATCTGAGTGTGCCCTGAGAAAGAGATATGTGCAGCTCCTATCGGGATTTGTCGGCACATTCGGGCGGTGTTGCTGGTTTAGTTTTACCCTGTCGAAATGTCTTGTTGTACCGGGATACCGAGTCTGATCGGAGTGTCTCGGGTGGAGGTCTATTCCTTCGTTGACCGTGAGAGCTTGTCATGGGCTAAGTTGGGACACCCCTGTAGGGATTTGAACTTTCGAAAGCCGTGCCCGCGGTTATGGCAGATGGGAATTTGTTAACGTCCGGTTGTAGAAAACCCGAAGTTGACCTTAATTAAAATACATCAACCGCGTGTGTAACCGTGATGGTCTCTTCTTGGCGGAGTCCGGGAAGTGAACACGGTGTTGGAGTTATGTTTGACGTAAGTAGTTTCAGGATCACTTCTTGATCGCTACTAGCTTCACGACCGTGCCTTGCTTCTCTTCTCGCTCTCTTTTGCGATTGTAGCCACCATATATGCTAGTCGCTTGCTGCAGCTCCACCTCATTACTCCATCCTTCCTATAAGCTTAAATAGTCTTGATCTCGCGGGTGTGAGATTGCTGAGTCCTCGTGACTCACAGATACTTCCAAAACCAGTTTGCAGGTGCCAATGAAACCATGCAGGTGACGCATCTGAGCTCAAGGAGGAGCTCGATGAAGATCTTGTTCATTGTGTTGTTTCATTTCAGTTGATCAGTAGTGGAGCCCAGTTGGGACGATCAGGGATCTGTGTAGCATTTGGGGTAGTCTTCTTTTGTTTTGGTTCCGTAGTCGGACCTTGATTGTATCTGTATGATGTAATGCTTTACTCATGTATTGTGTGAAGTGGCGATTGTAAGCCAACTATGTATCTCTTTCCCTTATGTATTACATGGGTTGTGTGAAGATTACCTCACTTGCGACATTGCTTTCAATGCGGTTATGCCTCTCAGTCGTGCTTCGACACGTGGGAGATATAGCCGCATCGAGGGTGTTACACGCGTCTTCCCCGGCTCCGTGTCGTTCCCTTACTAGGCCTCGCCGTCGTCCACCACCTTGGTGATCTCGGCACGGCGTGGTTAATGTGGTCAACGAAGGACAGCCATTGGAAGAGGACTTTAGAAGGTGAGGCTGATAGTTGGACCCACCAGCTACATCTTCGAGCACAAGGAAGTGCCTCCTTATTACTCACAAAATAAAAACGATTCCTCCCCCTGACAACTAGGAGCAACCAGATATATCTTTGCACGCAAAGTAGTGCGTCCTTATCCTCCCTGACCGCTTGGACCCACCCGGTCAAAGCATACGTAGCATTGTCTGTGTGGTCGCGAACGTGTGCGTACATACTGGTCGATCGGTCTCTCTGCAAGTATGAACCGTGGCCGAGTAAGTAGCGGCACGTGTCATTGTAGAGCACCAGACATAGCAGCTCACGCAGTCCCGTCTAAGTCTTGTACACATACATACAACCACAGGGCAAAAAATACGACCACGTACGTACATACAGGGCGGGTCTCGAGAGCGTACTCGCGCATATATATGGACGGCTAGGGCTTGTGTACATGGAGAGGCAACGGATGGCAGCAACGACATCATGTTCATCGGGCAGTGAACCGGTTGGGTCGGAATGGAGAAACAATGTCCTGTTCATCGGGAGGCAACTGACTGGGTCGGAATGCGTCATGTTCAACATAAGCCAACCGGCTTGGACGAAACAGCCGAAACGGGGTCTGGCTTACCACACAACGAAGGAAACGGCCTTCTGTTCGATCAGCCACGGTCGAAACGGGATCCTGTTCATCGGGAGGGGTCTGGCGTACCGCAAAACAAAGGAAACAAACTTGTGTTCGAGTCCCTACGGTCGAAACGGGGTCATGTTGATCGGGAGGGGTGTGGCGTACCGCAAAATGGAGGAAGCAGACTTGTGTTGGAGCGCCTACAGTCGAAACGGGGTCTTGTTCAACCACCGTCTACCGCCTCGCTCCAGCCTCCACGGGCTACCATCCATCCATCGTCGACCTCCTCCAGCCTTCATGAGCTACTGTTCATCCACGGCTACTGTTCATCCAGCCTCCATCGGCTGTTGTTTATCCAGCCCTCCACGATGTCCTATTCATTCACCCCCAATCGGCTAGGGTGCAGCGGCCTCCTCAGGGTCCTGTTTATCCAGCAGCAACGGCCTACAACCACGGGTCATGTTCATCCAACCCCCACTGGGAACTATTCATCCACAACCAACCGACCAGCTAGACTCACCATGTCTCGACTCATTCTACATACCACGCGCACGGTAGCAACGGTCACTGTTCATCAATAGGCAACCGAACACCGGCTTGATCAGGTTCAGTAAGCAGTAGCAGTGATAGATCGCTCGGGTTCAGTTAGTAGCAGTAGTGAAGGAATTGCTCGAGTTCAGTCAGCAGCGAATGAATCGCTTGGTTTAGTTAACAGCCAAGGGATCGATCGCTCGGGTTCAGTAACGTGCGATTGCTCCAGGTTCAGTTAGCCAACGCCTCGCACACACACATGTACATGAGAGAAACGCGCAAACCACAGTGCATCGCTCGGCGCCGACCACCCACCGTAACCGGGAACTCCGCGATATTTTTCCTCGCCCTCACTTCTACCATGATTTTTTCTGTCATGGACATCCCAAAGAATGTCATGCAGCTGCGTCTCCGGCCCGCCCAGGACGAAAAGCCCATTTTCTTTCATGACTTTTTATCATAGAAGTAGGAGCCCACCACATCTATGATGATACCGAGTTTTGTCACAATTATTGTCATAGAAGTGTCATAAGCATGACAGGAAAAAAATCGTTCGATCCAAAATGTGACAGATGTGTCTTTTTTTTGTAGTGCTAGTAACAAAAGTGAGCGAAAATGGTATTGCAATGCTTGAAAACAAGGCCCAGGGTTCATACTTTCACTAGTGCAAGTTCTCTCAACAATGATAACGTAATTAGATCATATGGCAATCCCTCAACGTCCGACAAAAATCACTCCAAAGTTCCTATCGCGGAGAACATAAGATGAAATTGCTTGTAGGGTACGAAACCACCTCAAAGTTATTCTTTCCGATCAATCCGTTGAGCTATTCCTATAAGTGTCACAAACAGCCCTAGAGTTCGTAGTAAAATAACACCATATGAAACACATCAATCAACCCAAATGTCACCTAGATACTCCAATGTCACCACAAGTATCTATGTGTCAATTATACGATATGCATCAAACAACTTCAGATTCATTATATTCAATCCAACACAAAGAACCTCAAAGAGTACCCCAAGATTTCTACTGGAGAAACAAGGATGAAAATGTGCATCAACCCCTATGCATAGATTACCCCAATGTCACCTCGGGAATCAACGAGTTGAGTGCCAAAACATACATCAAGTGAATCAATAGAACACCCCATTGTCACCATGGGTATCCCATGCAAGGCATATATCAAGTGTTCTCATATACATAATAGTATTCAATTTGATAATACTGAGACCTCATAGGTAAAACTCAATTCATCACAAGAAGGTAGAGGGGAAGAAACACCATATGATTCAACTATAATAACAAAGCTTGCGGTACATCAAGATCGTGCCAAATCAAGAACACAAGAGAGAGAGATCAAACACATACCTACTCGTACATACCCTCAGCCCCAAGGGTGAACTACTCCCTCCTCGTCATGGATTGTGCCGGGATGATGAAGATGGCCACCGGTGATGGTTTCCCCCTCCGGCAAGGTGCCGAAACAGGCTCCCGATTGGTTTTTCGTGGCTATAGAGGCTTGCAGCGGTGGAACTCCCGATCTAGGTTTCGTTCTAGGGGTTTTTGGATTTATAGGAATTTTTGGCGTCGGTTTCAAGTTAGCTGGTCCACGAGGCAGCGACAAGGTAGGGGTGTGCCCTAGGGGGGTGGGCGCGCCATCCACAATTGTCGTTGCCTCGGAACTCTTCTGGCCCCACTCTTGTGCTTCGGGGGCTTCTTCTGGTCCATAAAAATCACCATAAATTTTTAGCTCATTTGGACTCCGTTTGATATTCCTTTCCTACAAAACTCAAAAACAAGGAAAAAACAGAAACTGGCACCGAGCTCTAGGTTAATAGGTTAGTCCCAAAAATAATATAAAATAGCATATTAATGCATATAAAACATCCAAAACAGATAATATAATAGCATGGAACAATCAAAAATTATAAATACGTTGGAGACGTATCAGAGTGGCATCAAGCATGTTGTAATTGGAGAAGAGATGTAAGTCCTCAAAATCCACACTAAAGGAACCCGGATCATGTCGGAAATGATCTCTGTCATAGTAGACTAGCATTACATGATGACCTGCTCACATTAGATCCATGCAATATTTATCTAATGCGCGGCAACTAGAACTGCACTCCTCAAAGTATTCACCAACAAGAAATGGCTGGCCATGGATGTAATTGTGTGCTTCAAGTACATCTGCTTTACTTTAAATCATTTTGACTGCCGACGGTGTTGAAGAAGCGGAATGCCCATAATGTGCCTTCTTGCATGCCATAGGCACGAACCACTTTTGTCCAACCCCTTGTGACGATCGCCCGCCCATCCTTCACCGCCTTCATGAAGACTTCTAGAGCATTACCATGGTAGCATGAATTATGTACTTTAATCTTAGTTTCCTCCCCTTCGGTCATGTAGTTTGCAAGGTAATCATCAGTAAATAGCTTCAGAAACCACTGAAAAGAGAAAAATATCATATATTGAGGTCTAAAAGAGTAACTTGTTGTGGGCAGGGGGGAAAGGCAACACATTACTTACCATCCTAAAGTTCACTGTTGTCTTCGACAAAGTGTAAATAAAGAGCTTAATTCCTGATGTTCTCGAGCATCAACTAGAGGTGGCAAGACAACATGTACATGATTCTCAACGTACAATCAACAAGTTGAGACTGTACATGTAGGTATGAGATGCGGGAGTGAAAAAAAATGAAACAAGACAGCGAGGTAACCACGAAGGAATTGGAGATTTTGCAGACTGAAATTTGTGCTATCTGAATCCGGCCAATCCTATTTTCTGAAGAGATTATAGTTCAAATGGTAATTTCTGTTGATGCGTGTCCATGATGTATGAGCTTTATTTGTCCAGTGTATGTAATTTGCTGTTTGTGTACGCTTTATATCACTGGTGCCGAACTATAATGCCCGGTGGGTATATTCGGTTGTAATTTCTTTATTGTATAGTGTAGGATTATTCTATGTTTCTATGCCTTAGTCTTTTTATTGTATAGTGTATGTTTTTAGAGGCGATAGTATAGAGTATGATAATTCTTGAATATGATATATCATTGAAACGGGGGCCAACACGCCCAAACATTTCTTGGATGCCATGCAAACGAACAAACATGTGTAGTCAAAGCGGGCCTTAATTGGGCTGGTCAAAATAATATTAAGAGGATCCCAAATGATGTGGCCCACCGTAACAACGGCTCTGAGCAGACCGTTAACAGGCCAAAAGCTCTATAGGGTCGTATAAATGGAAATGGCCCGCGGGCCTCTAGCAGGCTGAAATTAATGTCAATTGTGTCTCGGCCCTTTTACTTTACGGGCCAGTAAGAGGCCAAAAGTGTTATGGGCTAGAGGAGGCCCAATTTGCAAACTAGGCTTTTAACAGGCTGAAAGCGTTGGGCTGAAATGATGCCCTGCGGAACATGGACCCCTAATGGACGTAAAGTCAAAGGCCCAACTGTTGTGCCAGCCGTTAATAGGCCGAGAGACAAAATGGGCTAGGAGTTGGCCCATTTACCGAATGGGCCGAGGACAGGCCTAAAGTCACAGCGGGCTAGAATTGGCCCAACTACAGAATGGGCCGAGAAAAGGCCGAAAGACATTCCGGGCCGTTAACGGGCTGGAACTGACGATGGGCTGCTAACAGGCCGAACGAAGCTCGGGCCGCAATTGGGCCCAAAGACGTAGCGGGCCGTTAACGGGCTAAAACTGACGATGGGCTGGAAATTGTCAAATCTAGAATGGTCCTTTGATGGGCCGATTCGGTGTAACTTGTATGGGCCATGCTTGTAAATGGGCCTGACTCAAGTAGGCCGCTAATGGGCCAGCCTGCTTATTTTGACAGGCCTGGCCTTTTCACCGGAATGGGCCACTATTGGGCCGCAACATGTATCGACGTATCATAGGCGCCACCTGTCCAATGAGTGGATGACATCTATCCCAACGGTGAGCAAACACGTGTTTCCTCCAGCCAATAAGAATTTTACACGTGGAAAATCCCCATTTGTTCCGGGCTGTTAACGGGTTATCGGATCCAAAACCGGACCCGATAGCTTATCGGGGACCCATTACGGTCGATGCCACGTGTCGGTCACCCTTGACGAAAGCACTTCTATGACGCATGATTTATCGTCATGGAAGTGGACACTTCCGTGATGATAATTTTGGTAATATCATGGAACACTTCTACGACAACACAGGTATGACTATCTTGATTCAGTCATAAAATGGTCATGGATGTACATGTATGACAGAAAATGTGACCTACTTTGACAAACAAGTATCATCAAGGAAGTGTATTTTTTTGTAGTGTCGACCGCTATCCAGCATGCATCTAGTGTATTAAGTTCATGGAGAAACGAAGTAATGCAATAAGAACGATGACATGATGTTGACAAGATCTATCTATGTAGAAATAGACCCCATCTTATTATCCTTAATAGCAACAATACATATGGGTCGGTTCCCCTTCTGTCACTGGGATCAAGCACCATAAGATCGAACCCATCACAAAGCACTACTTCCCATGGCAAGAAAAATCGATCTAGTTAGCCTAACTAACCAAAGATTCGAAGAAGAAATACGAGGCTATAAGTAATCATGCATATAAGAGATCAAAGAAACTCAAATAACTTTCATGGATAAAAACATAGATCTGATCATAAAATCAAAGTTCATCGGATCCCAACAAACACACCGCAAAAAGAGTTACATCAAATAGATATCCAAGAGACCATTATATTGAGAATCAAACGTGAGAGAGGAAGCCATCTAGCTACTAATTTCAGACCCGTAGGTCTATAGTGAACTACTCACGCATCATTGGAGGGGCGCCAATGAGGATGATGAACCCCTCCGTGATGGTGTCTAGATTGGATCTATGGTTTCTGTAACTTGCGGTGGCTGGAATTGATTTTCGTCGACTCCCCTAGGGTTTCTGGAATATTGGGGTATTTATAGAGCAAAGAGGCGGTGCAGGAGGCCATTGAGGTGGGCACAAGCCACCTGGGCGTGCCTGGGCCCCCAGGCGCGCCCTGGTGGGTTGTGCTCCCCTTGGAGCCCCCCTCTGGTACTTCTTTGGCCGAACTGGTGTCTTCTGTCAAAGAAAAACTCCAAAAAGTTTCGCTGCGTTTGGACTCCGTTTGGTATTGATTTTCTGCAAAGTTAAAAACAAGCAAAAAACAGCAACTAGCACATGGCAATATGTCAATAGGTTAGTCCCAAAAAATGATATAAAGTTGCTATAAAATGATTGTAAAATATCCAAGAATGATAATATAACAGCATGGAATAATCAAAAATTATAGATACGTTGGAGACGTATCAGCATCCCCAAGCTTAATTCCTGCTCTTCCTCGAGTGGGTAAATGATAAAAATAGAATTTTTTATGTGGAATGCTGCCTAACATGTTCATCACATATTCTTTTCGTTGAAGCATGGACATTTCGACTTTTATATGATTCAAAGGAATAGTCTAGTTTTGACATGAAGACTTCAGTACTCAAGCATATCAACAATCAACCATGTCTTTCAAAATATCAACACTAAAGCAAGTTATCCCTAGCCTATTATGCTAAATCATTGATCCATTCATGAAACACACTCGCATATTAGCTACACCCAATGCTCAAGTACGATCATAGTGCCCCTTAGTTGGTGCTTTATAAGAGAAGATGGAGACTCAAAATAAAAAAATTGCATAAAGTAAATAGAAAGGCCCTTCGCGGAGGGAAGTAGGGATTTGTAGAGGTGCCAGAGCTCAAAGCAAAAAAGGTAGAGATAAAACATTTTGTCGATTAGTTCCCAATATTTTCTATTCTAGATATATCATAGGCGGTTCCCAAATAGAAAATAAAGTTTATTCCTTTTTCCACCATACTTTCTCTTTCCATGGCTAACCGTATCCACGGGTGCCTTCCATACCAACACTTTCCAAGGAATTTATTATTTGACAACATAAAGTAAATTCATTTTTTATTTCGGGACTGGGCATCCCTAATACCTTTGTCGTACTCTCGTGCAATGACAAGTGAATAAGCACTCATCTTGAGAATAACAAATCTAGCATGGAAATATATCAGCCACCCCTTACCGTTTCATGAGTGGTACGAGCACACAAAAGAGAAATTTATTTTCAAAATTAGAGATGGCACATACAAATTTGCTTAGAACGGCAAAAGAATACCGCATATAGGTAGGTATAGTGGACTCATTAGGCAACACTAGTTTAAAGGATTTTGGACGCACAAGTGGTGATCATACTTAGCGCAAATGAAGGCTAGCAAAATATTGAGAAGCATCCAACAAAGAAACGAAAAATCTCATAAGCGATCATTAAGCATAACTAACACCTAATAATGCACCACAAGTAGGATGTAATTTCATTGCATAACTATTGACTTTCGTGCTTGCATATGGAATCACAAACCTTAACACCAATATTCTTACTAAAGCATAATTACTCATCAACATGACTCACATATTATATCATCATATCGCAAAACTATTACAAGGAATCAAGTTTATTTTGTCCAATGATCTTCATGAAAGTTTTTATTATATTCCTCTTGAATATCTATCACTTTGGGACTAATTTCATATGTTACTTTTGATAGCTCAAACAAATCTAATTCAAGAACATGAGCATAAAATTTTCTTCTCTCAAAATAATTTAACTGTAGCAAGAGAGAATTTCTTAAAAAAATACTACAGCACAGCGTGCTCAAAAATATACAAGTTAAGCACTAGAGCAATTCCATAGCTCATAAAGATTTAAGTGAAGCATAGTGAGCAATTCTAACAAGTCATAGCATAATTTTGGCTCTCTCAAATAGGTGTGTCCGGCAAGGATTCATGACTAAAAATAAAAAGCAAAACAAGCAAAGACTCGTATCATACAAGACGCTCCAAGCAAAACTCATGATATGTGATGAATAAAAATATAGCTCCAAGTAAAATATCGATGGTTGTTAGAAGAAAGAGGGGATGCCACTCAGGCATCCCCAAGCTTAGTTGCTTGCTTCTCTTTAGATAATAGCTTGGGATGCCATGGGCATCCCCAAGCTTAGGCTCTTCTTACTCCTTATTCCTTCATCCATCGTAATATCACCCAAAACTTGAAAGCTTCAATCACACAAAACTCAACAAAACCTTCGTGAGATCCATTAGTACAAGAAAGCTAATCACTACTATACGTACTATTGCAAACCCATTTGTATTTATTTTTGCATTATATCTACTGTATTCCAACTTTGTTATAGCTTATAACCTCCAACACAAACCGTAGACTCATTGAAATAAGCACACAACGCAAAGAAAACAGAATCTGTCAAAAACAGAATAGTCTGAAGAAATCTGAAAACTTCGAATACTTCTTTAACTCCAAAAATTCTGAAAAAATAGGATAACATGGGAAATTTGTGTGAATCTTCTGTAAAAATTTAGGATTTTATCGTGCTTCTGTAAATGTAAACAATTCTATGGTTGGGCGCAAAAGTTTCTATTTTTCAGCAAGATCAAATCAACTATCACCCAACATGATCCCAAAGGCTTTTCTTGGCACAAACACTAATTAGAACATAAAAAACACAATCATAACAGTAGCATAATTGTGCAAACACTCAAAACAGAAAGAAACGGACAAAAATAATTTTATTCATTGGGTTGCCTCCCAATAAGTGCTATCGTTTACGCCCCTAGCTAGGCATAACGCAAATATCTAAGTATTGTCATCTTTATTCCCCAACTCTTCAATCAAACACTTGGGATGCTTTAAGGATTTAGCAAACAAATTTTCAATGACAATACTCCTAGGAACGGGATTGAAAAACTTATTCTTGCAAGTAGGTTCTCTTATCACTTCAATAAAATTGGGATGGATACTAATCATCTTAAGATCTTCTTTATTGTTATTACTAGAAGTTGCACCCTTGTTCTTAGTAACTTGAGTAGTCTTGCTAATTTTTACAAAAGTTTTCTCAATAGTATTAGCGGAAGCAAAAGCCGTACTTAGATTACTTTAGATTTCTTCTAGTTTATCAATCCGAGACGGGCTTTCTTCAATTCTTTCATGAATTACGGTCCCCTTTTCTTTCAACAACTTAAAAACTTCTCCCGCTTTTGACCCAAATTTAGTAGAAAAATTATGCATCTTTTATCCAAGTTTTCAAAATGTTCTTCGGTAAGCATTTTCTTTTCAAAAGCATCTAGTCTTTCCATAACATGCTCGAGAGTCAAAGTTGTTTCATTAATCATAAGCGACGGTGAAGCCACTAAATTTCCCATAGCATTAAAAGCATAAAGGGAGGGACACATCAAGAAATTTCCACTAGTAATCGTATCAAGGACAAATTATACCAAGTGGTGATGCCCACATAAAAACAACAAAGAAGAACAATGGTAGATTGCTTACGGATAGATCTATTGTGAGCATTGCAAATCCTATACCAAGCATCTTTTAAATTCTGCCCTCCCCTTTGTTTAAAGTTAAGAACCTATTTCTCGGGAGTGCACAAAATAGAGGAAGAACTATCCATAACGTCAAAAAGTGGTCAACAAGATTGCACACAAAAACAGATCTGACGAGAAAAACGACGAACGAACAGAGGGTGAATAAAACGGCAAATTTTTGTGAAGTGGGGGAGAGGAAAATGAGAGGAAAATGGCAAATAATGTAAATTGCAAGGAGATGAGATTTGTGATTAGGAACCTGGTAGATGTTGATGATGTCTCCCCGGCAACGGCGCTACAAATTCGTTTTGATGTGGCTTGAACTACGTTGGTATTTCTCCAAAGAGGAAGGGATGATGCAACACAGCTACGGTAGGTATTTCCCTCAGTGATGAAACCAAGGTTATCAAACTAGAGGGAGAAGAGAACGACGCAACACCACGTAAACAGCTCCTGCACACAAAAAACAAATACTTGCAACCCAACGTACGAGAGGGGTTGTCAATCCCTCATGGGTAAAAGGATAGGTAAAATTGTAGCAGATTGGATAAATAGATCTCGCGGGAACACGAGATAAAATAAATAATAATAAATTGCAGCAAGGTATTTTTGTATATTTGGATTAATAGATCTGAAAATAAAAGAAAATAAAAATAGATCACGAAGGCAAATATAATAAAGAAGAGACCCGGGGGCATAGATTTCACAAGTGGCTTCTCTCGAGAAAAATAGCATACGATGGGTAAAGGAATTACTGTTGGGAAATTGATAGAACTTCAAATAATCATGACGATATCGAGGCAATGATCATTATATAGGCATCACGTCCAATATTATTAGACCGACTCCAGCCTGCATCTACTACTATTACTCCACACATCGACCGCTATCCAGCATGCATCTAGTATATTAAGTTCATGGAGAAATGGAGTAAAGCAATAAGAATGATGACATGATCTAGACAAGATCTATCTATGTACAAATGGAGCCCATCTTGTTATCCTTAATAGCAACGATACATACGTGTCGGTTCCCCTTCTGTCACTGGGATCAAGCACCATAAGATCGAACCCATCACAAAGCACCTCTTCCCATGGCAAGAAAAATCAATCTAGTTGGCCTAACTAAACCAAAGATTCAAAGAAGAAATACGAGGCTATAAGTAATCATGCATATAAGAGATCAAAGAAACTCAAATAACTTTCATGGATAAAAACATATATCTGATCATAAACTCAAATTTCATCGGATCCTAACAAACACACAACAAAAAGAGTTACATCAAATAGATCTCCAAGAGATCATTGTATTGAGAATCAAGAGAGAGAGAGAGAGAGAGAGAGAGGAAGCCATCAAGCTACTCACTACGGACCCATAGGTCTACAATGAACTACTCACGCATCATCGGAAAGGCACCAATGAGGATGATGAACCCCTCTGTGTTGGTGTCTAGATTGGATTTGTGGTTTCTGTAACTTGTGGCGGCTGGAGTTGATTTTCGTCGACTCCCCTAGGGTTTCAGGAATATTGGGGTATTTATAGAGCAAAGAAGAGGTGTGGGAGGCCACCGTAGTGGGCACAGCACACCTGGGCGCGCCTGGGCCCCCAGGAGTGCCCTGGTGGGTTGTGCTCCCCTCAGAGCCCCCCTCTAGTACTTGTTTGGCCCAACGGGTGTCTTCTGGGCCAGAAAAAATCTCCAAAAAGTTTTGCTGCATTTGGACTCCATTTGGTATTGATTTTCTGTGAAGTAAAAAACAAGCAAAAAACAGAAATTGGCACTGGGCACTATGTCAATAGGTTAGTCCCAAAAATGATATAAAGTTGCTACAAAATGATTGTAAAACATCCAAGAATTATAATATAACAACATGGAGCAATCAAAGATTATAGATACGTTGGAGACGTATCATTTATCATGAGCAACAACAAGTTTAAGAGCTGGTGTGTTCTTTGCTGGAATGTGAGAGGATTAAACTCACCTAGTATAAAAGTGTGTTGTCAAGCAAAAAATGGAGGAAAGTCAGTGTGTGGTTGCTTGTTTCGAGGAAACAAAATGTAGTGCTTTTGATATCAGAGAAATCAAGGCTTTTTGTCCCAGGCAGTTTGATACATTTTCTTTTGCTCCAGCTGTGGGTGCCTCGGGAGGGATTCTGGTAGTCTAGAACTCTTTTGTTTTCATGGGAATGTTAACTGACATTCAATCTTCTGATGTTACCATAAATTTCACCTCCAAAGAAATAGTGAGCAATGGACATTGGTGTCTATGTATGGTACTTGTCAGGGAGAGGCACGTGACAATTTTGTTTGATGGCTATAGAATTTAAATATTCCAGTGGATGATAATTGGTTACTTGTTGGGGATTTTAATTTCATTAGACCTTTTGAAAATAGAAATTTGCCTGGAGGAGATATCAGTGATATCTTTATTTTTAATGAGATAATTGGATATCTTCGTATGTTAGAGCTCCCACTCAAAGGAAGGTCCTTCACATGGTCCATGTCGGGGAAAATATACAGGGGCACACATCTTCCCATGACTCGTGCGCGGACAAGCCAAGAGCAAGCCCAAGATTGAAGGACCAAGAGATTCGAAGAACCAACACGCAGCCTAGAGAGACCAAGGTCAAGCCAGAAGAAAGAGATAGCGACAAGAGAAAGGCCTCCCTTGCCGGGAGGCGAGCCAGGCAAGGGGCAAGGCCACCACCAGAAGCAAGCTATCAAAGACTCCCCGGTAGAGCCTGCCGGGGCTCGCGGGCGGTAAACCACCCCACCAACCACTCAGGCATGAACCACATCATCAATCAGTGTGGTGTCAAGCCACGAAGTGATTAAGTGGCAGCCATTCGCCACATGGCAGTCATTTCCTACGGAAGAAACCCACAAAGGACACACGTCATGTGACGTGTCAAGGAAGAAGATGCGGAGCTGGCAAGATAGCCTGGCAGGCCTTGCTGGGCGACCAGTGATGTGACGCTCAGCGGTGCATTTAATACACCCTGTCAACAAATAGAGTTAGGTATGACATCACTGTTTGCTATCATATCAATAGATAATGACCACTTTGCCACTATGGTGACCCCTTAATCTATAAAAGGAGGCACATGGCACCTGTAGGAGGGGTTGGAAAGTTGATGAACCCAAGCCACCATACGCGCGTAGTCGCTGCAGCCATGAGGCACACCTTGCCGGGCAAGTGTACTACGCACCACCACATTCATTCCACCATCAATCCACCTAAGCAGGAGTAGGGTCTTATGCCTCGCGGCGGCCCAAACCTGGGTAAATTGCTTGTGTGCTCTCTGTTGTGCTGTCGTGCGCCGTTCTGCTCTTTGTACAACGTGCCGTCCCCTCACCGAACCAGCAAGGGGTCGGCAGTCCCATAATTGGCCACGGATATCCTGTGACATCTTTGGCGCGCCAGGTAAGGGGAGCGCTTGCGCGAACCTAAAAGCGTACGCAGCGCATCGTCTTCATAACCATCCATCTTCGACGACGCCGTCAACCGCGGCGCCCGCGGCAACCCGGGGGCAGAGCAAGGCAAGATCCACCCTTGCACCGAGTTGGCGCTCTTTAAGATTCACCATCGCGACGGTTACGACCAAGGCCATGACTAAAGGCGATAAATTTACTTCCGTGGCTCGTATGGCATTATCGCCATCCGAGCTCTACCCGGAAGAAGGGGCATAAGGCGTGCGAGTGCGAGCTCCCTCCCTCCAACTCATCAACAGTTGGACCATTTTAGCCCCGGCATCGTCGATGTTGACGATTACCATGCGACGCTCGGTCCAGTATTTCCCACGCCGTGGGTAATCCTGAGCGAAGCGCTGGTATGAGTCCGTCGATCGATCCCTTGGCAAGTGTGCTTCGGTGAGGCTGCCTGCATTGGTGCAGACCATGCGATGGCAGCCCCTGTACTGACTCGAGGGGAGGGTAGCAAAAGAGAGGGGGGCTAGAGAAGCTCGCCGCCATGCCCCTGTGCTGGTCAATCACAATGAATATTTTGCCGGCCCTTGCCAGGATTAAAGAAGCCACCAGATTTTCCTCTATTCGTCTAGATGCCGTGGACGTGTCGAACGCACGCGGCCTGGCGGGCAAAGATAAGAAGATTAAAACAAAAGCTAAGTTAACATTATTACTCATTGTTGATATGCTTCTTAGGTTTATTGTGGTTGTTTATCCCTTAACTCTAGTAAGTGTTCGTATCGTGAAAATCCTCATGTGAAGGAACCTAGGTTAGTTTCTTTGATCGCACCACTGTCCTGTCCAGAGCCACGCTCGCTGGTTGGGAGGATGCGTCAAGAGCTACCTAGGAAAAATCTGCCGAGATGCATCCACGCCAAGATGACTGTTAAGGGCAGACACTTACGAGAATTATGGCAATATGATATCGACAGGCATCCTGAGCATAAATAGGAACTAATCATATGAACACGAGCATACAGAGTTCAGCGGGATAAACACGCATTTAAAGATCCAGCTAGGGATATCAGTTTCACGCAAACACTAGCGATAAGATGACTAAACACAAGATATGCATCGTGTTTCATTACAGGACCAGGTGAAGCAGTTTAAACATGAAGAACCTTGTCGGCAAGGGGAGTAGCCTTCTCCTTGGCGGCAGCAACATCGGCACCAGCTGGCAACTTCCTGAAACCATCATTAAGGTCGAGCTGTGAGTGGTGACAGGCGATGTTGCATAGGACCATGAAGAGGGCATCGCGAGCGAGACTCCGCGACTCGGTCGCGAAGTGCTCGGCCCTCCCCTCTTCATGCACCTTCAGCTTGTCGATCAACTCGTTGAAAAAGATCCCCAGCTTGACACTCGGGACCTCCTGCTCGCTGGCTGAATAGACGGGGCCATCCATGCCCATCGCTGCGGCTTGGGCGCCAAGGCGTTCGGCAATATGAATCAAGCTCGTGACCCAGAGGTCGCTCATATCAACCCGATTCTTCAGCCTATCCTCTGCATCTTTCCGGAGGCGCTTGGTGTCATCCAGCTCCTTGGACAACAGCTACTGTCTGGATTCAAGAGACCCTGCCGACTCTTCTAGTGAACCAATCCTGGCCTTCATGTCAGTGATGCTACTGTTGGCGGTCTCAAGGTTCTGAGTCTTGGAAGAAAGCTACTGTCGGTTCAATATCCGGCGTATCTCGTAGTAGGGGTCCTACGCTAGGCGTCTTGGAGCGATGGTAACATGAACACGGGGTTTTACCCAGCTTCGGGCTCTCTTGATGAGATAATACCCTACATGCTGCTTTTGATTGTATTCATATGGGTGTAGTACAGAGTACATGTATCTACCACGAGATTGTAGTAATGAATATGAGATTGTCTATTAACTAGCCTGGCCTCGGTTTATATATGCACCGTAGGCCTAGGGTTTTAGAGGAGTCCTTGTCTTGGGCGCCAAGTCTTGTGGAATCCTCCTTGTATGCGACATGGGCTATCCTAACTGGCCCAATAGTGAACCGCCATGGGGGTCCTCGGCCCGATCCAGCTGGTCGGGAGACGACATGTTGAGTACCCCCTAGTCCAAGACACCGTCAGTAGCCCCCTAAACCGATCTTCAAGTTGGGGACGCTCCTCGATTCTTCCGAATTGTTCTTCATCTTCGGTCGTCGGTCTTGAAAGCTGGTTCAACAAATCTTCTCATCTTCGATCTTGAGGATCGCCGAAGTGCATCCGAAGAATTTACACATCGGGTATCCGAGGAGCCCCTTTAAGTTTCCGGCCTTCATCAATGCCTTGTTATTTTCATGCCACACCTCGGGTTTGATGTTGTTCCCGGGCGGTAGTGTCCTCTTGCGTTCGAGCTCCAACGCCGGACCGCATTCAAGGTATCTTTTGCAGCCGAGCACCAACGTTGGACCGCTTCCGAGCACCAACGTCGATATGTATCCGAGCTCCAACGTCGGACTATGTCCAAGATCCAACGCCGGACTGTATCCGAGCTCCAACGTCAGACTGTATCCGAGCTCCAACACCGGACTATGTCCAAGCTCCAACGCCGGAATGTTTCCGATCTCCAACGCTGGACTATGTCCAAGCTCCAACGCCGGAATGTATCCGAGGTGTCATAAATCACCTTGGTTCAAAAAAGTTGAAGAAGTTTAGCCGAGCTTAATGCCGGAAATGCCCTCTATGGAGCCAGCCACTGGCGCCCGAGCTTTATGCCGGACTGCTTCCGAGGTGGTGCACCACCCCGACTGCGGGCCGATTTTTCGTCAGTATTTTTGATTGGTGCAATTTATTATCTATTGAGATATATAGCCAGTAGCCCTCAAGGTGTGTATCATCAAAAACCCGAGATTCACCTGAAGGATGACATAAGACCGCTGATCCTAGTAGCCCCTGAGACTCAGGTTGATTTGCAAAATCGGCCTAAGGATCAACTCCTAGCTCGGCAGAATACTTCGAGACAAAAAAAGCGGTGTGCAAAGTCCTCGAGACTTAGGTTGGGTGCGGCCGACCAACCTGAGGATCATAATCTCCTCGAAAACTATATTGCACTTAAATTTTCTGCATTAGATTGCCAATGCAGTAGCCCCCGAGACATTGGTCAGGTGGCAACACCAGATCAGGGGATCGATGTGCCCCTTTAATATTTATAAATAATGAGCGTGAAGCCCAGTAGCCCCCGAGCCTTAATGTGGGCACGGGGGCCCGAATTAAGGATTGATATCCGGAGTAAAATCACAAATTATGTGTAACATTCTATGTATCCAAGTACATGACATCATTAATGCTCGGATCCGCATTGTCCAAATCTTTGTTGACCGACCATCGGCTTCAACCTCCTTGGCTAGTAGCTGGGGAGTGTTTGTCCTACTTTATTAAGCCTTTTATAAGGGCAAAGGTTTACGGAAAACAAGGCAATCCGGTCATACGGTTTTATAAACAAAGGTACGCGGAGAGATATGTTGTATTACTTTTTAATGTAAGAAACATCTTCCAAAGAAATAGTCCCGCTATCGGTTCCTTTCTTTGGGTCGTCATGCTTATCATGATCATGAAACCTCACCTCCGATCAATGTGGGAGGAAAATATTGAGGATTTAGGTCGGGAAAATATTGAGGATTTAGGTCGGGGAAACTTTTTAATGGTATTAACAAACCAAAATTTTCACTTCCGTCGTTGCCGACCAATGTGATCCTTTAAGATTGCTAGCTTTCGGCTTCACCCAGTCTGAGGTACTAACTCGGATAACCCGGTAGTAACAATCACAGAGGTGCTCCCTGTACCGCCTAGCCGAATAATCGGGAACGTAGGGGTAAGCACAGGAGCCAGGCAACCCACCTTGACGAAAATCTTAAGTCAAATTGATGCATATTTATGGCTTTATAACGATGATTACGGAAGGCGGCCCTCGTATATTAAATACAAACACCGATGATATGTTTATTTTGACTCTGTTGCGACTGTTTATCAGTTGAAAGTGACCCATCATCGGCTCCCACCCCCTTGTAGATGCTACATAGGGTGTTTCCGTAATAACAAAACAACCCTTAGCCGATGTCTCAGTGTCCGAAGGCGGTTGTGTTAGCGGAAATGAGGCGATCAGATATGCGAGCTTTGTAACTTTCACTTAGTCATAGGAGCTTTAAACTGGGGAAGCTAGCTATGAGCCCCTGTTTAGTGTTCGGCGACAGCCGAGGTCAAGTCGTAAACACTTCGGCCAATGTTATGAATGGCCCGTCATTTAACATGGGGTGACCTCTATCGATCTTATAGTTTAACAAAGTCATCGGATCGCTGACCAGTTTGCGCTTATTGTTACAGTTAGTTTTCGCCTTTCTCCACTGAGGTGCTTAACCATGCGAGCTGGAAGCACAATCGCAGTGGTTCTCCCTTTGCACACATAGCCGAACAAAGTAGAACGTAGGAGGCAAGCACAGGAGCCGGGCAACCCAACTATTGACCAAAGACACAATTCGAAACCAATGCATATATAGCAATATCCGAGAGTGTTTTTACCGAATATCTAAAGGTGTCTGGCGTTGCACTGCGAGACTTATGCTGGAAACACACAAATAGTTTAAAAGTTCCGTAAGCTTGGAAAACCAAGAAATGTCAGTAAAAACTTGACGTCCGAACAAGATCAATGTTTGGTGCTAATCCGAAAATTGAAAAAAATTGTGCTTCTGTCGTGCTTTAACATGACACATCCGATCTGAAGACTTCACGCGGGTCGGCCTATGGCTTCAAGCTCCTTATCCCAAAGGCGGAGTACTTCTCTGAAGCCAGTTTAGAGAACTACACTCGAGCGGCTTTTAGAGAGAAGACAGGCTATCCGGCTATTGACCATATACTCGAGTCAAAAAAGGAGCAGTATAAAAAGACTTTGCAACGACCAAGAAGAAAACACATTTACTATAAAACAGCTCATAAAAATTTAAGAGCCCCAAAGTGACTTGTGTAAAAGAATTTTATGTATAATGATTGTATGTACCGAAGTACTTGTATCATATCTGTGTTCACCCGAACTTTAAAGCGTGTCTTAACCGACCGTCGGCTTCTCCCTCTTCGGTCAAGGGCCGAAATGTCTTATGTACCCCACCTGTCGAGAATATCGACGGTGTTTCTGATAACCAGGCAATCAGGCCATAAGGCTGTAATAGACAAAGCGCGCTTAGGGAACTTATGCTATATTACTGGCGAAGTGTAAGAAGCATCTTCGAAGAAAATAGTACCTCCACCGATACCTTTCTTCGGTTGCTCATTGTTACTATGAGACTTGTGCAATAGATTTTTTGTACTCATGAGTTTCATTGTGTGCCGACCATAATTGCAAACAATAAGAGCGCTAGCTTTCAGCTTCACCCAGTCTGAGGTCCGAGCTCGGATGACCCGATCGTGACAATCGCAGAGGTGCTCCCTTTACTCCCTAGACGAACAATCAGGAACGTAGGGGTAAACACAGGAGAAAGGAAAACCCAACTTGCAGAACACTTAAGTCAATATGGTGCATATTGTGGCGTAATACAGAAACAAGGAACGAAGCCGTACAAGTATAATCATATGCAAGAGGAAAGGCTTCATAAATGAAGCCCCCAAGTAAATGGGGTATTCGAATTTGTTTGTAATAAACAAGGTTTTGACAAAGAAAGTTTTTCGCAAACGACTTTTTGTCAAAAAATAATAATGCTTGGTCGAACCGAACAAAATTTAAAACTGAAAGTTTTTGAGCATGAAAGCGACTTAGCTGGTTAACGTGACGTGGGCCAAGCTTGTAGCAGCTCAAGGTCCCAACCTCCAAGCCGGTCTTGACGTACCCGAGCGAAGAGCTCGGCTTGATGAAGTGATAGCACGACAGTGCCGATGTGCCGAGGCGAGGCCCCTGGTCCAGCCGAGGAGACAGAGTAGTTCGGCAGCGTGACAATGAAGCCCTGACATTAGTCGACGTGTCGAAACAGGTCGGCATGGTGGACGTCAGTTTGATGAAGCGATGATGCGGTAATGGTGACACAAGGTATCACACCATGGTCACGGTGGAATTTGGTTGATGGAGATGAGAGGACGACTCCGTACGCCGAGGTGAATGTAGGTTGACTGGCTGCCAGATTGACGCAGACCAAAAACGCCTGTACAAGCACCGGCAAAATATCTCTGCAAAGAATTATGCAGTACAAACCAACCGAAAATATTCCACATTATATACAGTTAGCTAGGGAAAAAAATTGGCATTATTGCGACGACAGCAGTTGATCTAGTATGCATGCAGAATACTGGTTGGGCAAATAGTCATCCATGTATGTGTAGATTGGCTGCAAAACTAGCAATCAAGTGTACTCCTTTTACCAAGGAAAGGACACTATTAATGGATGATCAGAGACCGGGTGCCGAATAAAAAATCAAGCAAAAGGAACAAATATAAGAAGGAGAGAATCTCCCTGGATTGCCGCCGAACAGAATGCTTGTCGGCCTCACGTGCACCACTGCGCGTGATGGGTGAATCTGGAGCCCCCATGTTAGCCGACGTGCCGAAGCTGGTCGGCATGATGGACGTTGGCTTGGGAAGCGACGGTGCGGTGATGCCAGTGCAGGGTGGCCCGTCGCGGTGACGACACATACTAGTCGTCACTAGGGGGCGGCGGGCAAAGTAACTTCCCTGCCCACATATAGACAGTGCAATCTAGAAATAATAATAATGATTGAAAAAAGATATATAATTAATTTATGCAAAGTGAATAATCCGGTAAATATGGCCTGGGCGTTCGAGGTCGGATTGATGGCATGACCGCGAGATGCAGTGACTCCTTGACGTAGTTCGGTGTTCCCCGGACTACGGGTGACGCCGGCCGGCCAGGAGCTGGCCGTGTTTGAATCATATGGACCAGCAGGTCAGCGGACAAAATTGTGGACCGGCCGCAGAAAAATCTATACAAGAAAAAATCATGCAAACTGGCAGAAAAATATCTTGTGTGTATTTAAAATATACAATACAAGAAATTAGAAAAATAGAACCTGGTGTTCTTTGCTCGGATGACGAGGCATTAAAACCCGAGGTAAAAAGCCAGGACAAGTGGAGCCTTGTACGAAGACCAATCAATCCTCCAAAAGACATGATAACCAATTAGTATTTTTGGACGTAGTCTTATACGTGAACTCCCAATGGATTTGTACTACTAGTAGGAGTCCAAAGCGTTTTGGTTCTGCACATGACCCAGCATCGCTCCGTCTCTTGCGAGGCTGATTTGACCTTAATAATAAAAAAAGGAAAAGGAGAGGAGAGGATCATCCCTGTGCATGCACTGCCGGTGGAGGGCAGCTTCAGGCCCCTCGTGGCCGCTTGGGACCAGGGATCACACCAGGAAGACGCTCAGCCGACGAGGATGTTTTGTCCTTGGTCATGCCGATCTCTTGACGCTTAGCGGCTGTCCGGCGCATAAATCCGTTGATCCAGTCAAAGATCAAAGTAAATCCTGAACGGGCCTTTGAATTGCGATCCAACAAAAATATCTCTCAAAGAAATCAATTCATGTGGAACAAATCTAATTGAAAAAATAGCACCTTATCATCCCATCGATCCGCGATGATCACCCAGCAGGCTCTCAATGAAAGCAACAATGCCGGTTCAATATCTGGTGTATCTCGTAGTAGGGGTCCTAAGCTTGGCGTCTTGGAGCGATGGTAACATGGACACCGGGTTTTACCCAGCTTCGGGCTCTCTTGATGAGATAATACCCTACATGCTGCTTTTGATTGTATTCATATGGGTGTAGTACAGAGTACATGTATCTACCACGAGATTGTAGTAATGAATATGAGATTGTCTATGGACTAGCCTGGCCTCGGTTTATATATGAATCATAGGCCTAGGGTTTTAGAGGAGTCCTTGTCTTGGGCGCCAAGTCTTGTGGAATCCTCCTTGTATGCGGCATGGGCTGTCCGAACTGGCCCAATAGTGAACCGCCATGGGGGTCCTCGGCCTGATCCAGCTGGTCGGGAAATGACATGTTGCATACCCCCTAGTCTAGGACACCGTTAGCTGTGACTGCATGTCAGCCAAATGGAGCTCTGCCTGTCGTGCCTCCTCTTTGAGTGCCTCCACCTTCGTGGCACTCCTGGCAAGGTCTTCATGCAGTTTGGCCACCTGCCGGTCAAGCTCAGCCTTGGCAGAAGATGCAGCATCTAGATCTTCGACGAGCTTCTTCAGCTGGGCAGCGTGATCAGCAGAAAGGGCGTCCAGGGCAGCCCCATGCCCGTCCCTCAATTCTTTTGTGCGCTGCTGCACCAAGGCCTCCAAGCTTTCATCTTTGGCGTGGAGGGTGGCTTCAAGATTTTCCCCCCAAAGGGAGATTACTTGCTTCCTGGCATCCAGAGATGCTTTGTGATCCGCCAGGTGCCTCTCTCGAGCCACGACATCCTCCCTCATCATCTGGAGAGTCTCTTGCTGCCTCATGAGCACCTTAAACTGCTTGTCATGTCATTCACGTAGCTCTAGACACTTGCTCTTCAGCCTCTGATCCACCTTGTCTGCGGATTCACGCCGTGTCTTGAGCTCCTGCCACTTCTGGCAGTGCCGAGCCTACATTTCCTTCACACCGGTCGCCATGGATTCCATGAAGGACAAATCCATGGTGACGGCCACAGAGTCATCGGCCTCCTCGCCTCCAGATGCAGCGGTGCCAGCAGACACTGAATCTCTTCGTCAAGCTCATCATCTGTCAAGGACTAGTCGGGGGCTCCGATGTCAGGCAACAACGACACCACCGCCAGGGTATTCGAGGAGGACGGCAGGGCATTAGCAGCACCCTCGGAAGAAGGGAGCGGGCCCATGGTTTGAAGAGGAATCTTCACCTCGATGACCACTCCCTCTATCGGGGCGCTCTCTAGAGGGCTCTCGAGCAATGCCAAGGAACCCTGTGTTCCCCCCAGCAGCAAGGTCTTGCCCCTCAGTAGTTGCGTCCTTCGCGGCTCCATCTGCAGCAGACCTCCCTATGTCCGCCACTTCCTCCAGCAAGTCTGGTTCTTCGTACCGGGGAGCTGCAGATGAAAGGCATATGTAAGAAAACAAAGGGATAGAAATCTCGAAGCAAATGAAGAAGCGAGAGGAGGTAGCCGGGGGACAAAAGAAAACAAGAATCAAGTTAAGTACCTGGGGAGGTCTGCCGGGCAGGGGTCGCTGTTTCCCTGGCAACAGTCGTTGCCAGGTCACGGACTTCTCCCTCTGCCGGGGTCGACTCGGCAGCCTTCTGCGCCATCTCTACCACTGAAGATTCCTTGACAACATCTTCAGTCTGGGCGGTAGGGGAGGCGTGATCCTCAAGGGACAGCTCGCTCCACATCACACCGCCTTCTTCTCCATGGGAAGGGATCGAATGGATGTTTACATCATCCCTGGTAGGCGGAGTCAAATCTCCACTTCCAGGCCGGGGGCTGAGCTGGGGGTTTGGCACAGGATCGTTTGCGTCCCTCCCTTCCAAGGCCAAGCCCTCCACACCCTTCAGCGACCCGAGGCGACGGAGCCTTTTCCGGGAGTGGTGGACAAGGGTCTCTTCCTGCTCCTCCACTTCCATGCCGACGGCAACAAACACAAGAGGCCAGTCAGCAAAAGCGCTCACATCAACTTGGAAAGATATTTACCACAAAAAGAAGTCCTCCTTACTCTTCCGCAATGAGCATGGAGTTCAAATTGAACTCCGCGGGAGGAGGGGACTCCCGTCCTCTCTTCGGGGACGGGAGGGTACAGCTCTCCATCAGCTTCGGTGCCTGCCGTGACACCAAGTGCTCCGGGGAAGACAAACTCTGCGAAGAGCTCGAGCCAGAGCTGGGACTGGACTCCTCCTCTGAGGTCACCTGCCGTTTGGCAGGAGGAACCCTGGCCCGGACAAGACGAGGGGATTGGTGGCATGCCCCCTTGCCCTTGGTGGTCTTGGTGGAGGTCTTCTTCACCTTCTTGGTAGACAATGTTGGGTTGGAGGACGCCGCTCCTCGGACCGCAGTGCGCCTGCAGGAGCGTTTGTCTGGATCTGGCCCGGGGGCTTGCGGTCCTGCCGCAAGCCACTCCTCCCCTTCAGGGGCTGCTGCCGTGCACTCCTCCCTGTGCACCTCCTCTCCCTCCTGGAGCTCCATGGCTACCTCGGCTAGGGCATTTAGCCCAGCAAAGTTATCCCCGGCAAGCCCTTCCCAGGCAGTATCCTCTATGGCTCGTGCCTTGCTACCACCCTAGGAAGAGCTCCCGTTCCCACCTTTTCCCTTACCTTTTCTGGCCTTTGCGGCCCTCTCCATTTCTACGAGGCGGGCAGCCTTGTCCTCCGTGACTCCCTTCAAAATATACGCCACCTCCACAGCAGAGGTGTGCTTATACATCTCACCTTCAGTTCTGGTGACCTTCTCCTCCAAAGTGCTCGACCACTCGAGCTCCTCGTCAAGAGAAGGGAGCTGCCAAGTACCCGATACTCCCTCGGCGTTGCAATCCGGCTTCCACTTCAGTATCTAATCTCGGGCAGAGTTGATGTTCAGGGGAACGACGGTTGCCGGGAGCTTGAACAACTCAAAGAAACCAAAATAGTTGGTCCCACAACCAAGCGTGACCATAAACTGATAAGTTATTGCCCAGCCCCGCCAGCAATCTCATCCTGTTCGCGGCACCATCGTACAGCCACGCAGGCCTCTCCCTGTCCTGCAGCGGCGAGATGCGGCGGAGAAGAAAATCTGCGCCCACATGCTCGATGGTTAACCCGGAAGCCGCCAGGCGGATGATCCTATTAATTGCCGGGCGCAACCTGTCATCAAAAGGGCCCTTGGCGCTCCAATCCTTGTCCCGCTCGACACACTCTTTCCGAGCTTCGCAAAACTCGGGGGTTCCTTTTGAAGGAAATATGCCCTAGAAGCAATAATAAAGTTATTATTTATTTCCTCATATCATGATAAATGTTTATTATTCATGCTAGAATTGTATTACCCGGAAACATAATACATGTGTGAATACATAGACAAACATAGTGTCACTAGTATGCCTCTACTTGACTAGCTCGTAAATCAAAGATGGTTAAGTTTCCTAACCATAGACATGAGTTGTCATTTGATTAATGGGATCACATCATTAGGAGAATGATGTGATTGACTTGATCCATTCCGTTAGCTTAGCACTTGATCGTTTAGTATGTTGCTATTGCTTTCTTCATGACTTATACATGTTCCTATGACTATGAGATTATGTAACTCCCGCTTACCGGAGGAACACTTTGTGTGCTACCAAATGTCACAACATAACTGGGTGATTATAAAGGTGCTCTACAGGTGTCTCCGAAGGTACTTGTTGAGTTGACGTATTTCAAGATTAGGATTTGTCACTCTGATTGTCAGAGAGGTATCTCTGGGCCCTCTCGGTAATGCACATCACTATAAGCCTTGCAAGCAATGTAGCTAATGAGTCAGTTACGAGATGATGCATTACGTAATGAGTAAAGAGACTTTCCGGTAACGAGATTGAACTGGGTATTGGATACCGACGATTGAATCTCGAGCAAGTAACATATCGATGACAAAGGGAACAATGTATGTTGTTATGTGGTTTGATCTATAAAGATCTTCGTAGAATATGTAGGAGCCAATATGAGCATCCAGGTTCCGCTATTGGTTATTGTTGGGGAACGTTGCAGAAAATAAAAAAATTCTACGCTTCACCAAGATCAATCTATGGAGTCAACTAGCAACGAGAGAGAGGAGTGCATCTACATACCCTTGTAGATCGCGCGCGGAAGCGTTCAAGAGAACGGGGTTGAGGGAGTCGTACTCGTCGTGATCCAAATCACCGGAGATCCTAGCGCCGAATGGACGGCACCTCCACGTTCAACACACGTACGGTTGGGAAGACGTCTCCTCCTTCTTGATCCAGCAAGGGGGAGGGAGAGGTTGATGAAGATCCAGCAGCACGACGGTGTGGTGGTGGATGCAGCAGCGATCTTGGCAGGGCTTCGCCAAGCACTACGAGAGGGAGAGGTGTAGCAGGAGGGAGAGGGAGGCGCCAGGGGCTAATGTGCGGCTGCCCTCCCTTCCCCCCACTATATATAGACACCCTGGGGGGCGCCGGCCCTAGGAGATGGGATCTCCAAGGGGGGGCGGCGGCCAAGGGGGTGGCTTGCCCCCCAAGCCAAGGGGGGCACCCCCACCCCTAGGGTTTCCTGCCCTAGGCGCAGGGGGAGGCCCAAGGGGGGCGCACCAGCCCACCAGGGGCTGGTTTCCCTCCCCACTTCAGCCCATGGGGCCCTCTGGGATAGGTGGCCCCACCCGATGGACCCCCGGGACCCTTCCGGTGGTCCCGGTACAATACCGGTGACCCCCGAAACTTTCCTGATGGCCGAAACTTGACTTCCTATATATGAATCTTTACCTCCGGACCATTCCGGAACCCATTGTGTTGTCTGGGATCTCATCCGGGACTCCGAACAACTTTCGGGTTACTGCATACTAATTTCTCTACAACCCTAGCGTCACCGAACCTTAAGTGTGTAGACCCTACGGGTTCGGGAGACATGCAGACATGACCGAGACGCCTCTCCGGTCAATAACCAACAGCGGGATCTGGATACCCATGTTGGCTCCCACATGCTCCTCGATGATCTCATCCGATGAACCACGATGTCAAGGATTCAATCAATCCCGTATACAATTCCCTTTGTCAATCGGTACGTTACTTGCCCGAGATTCGATCGTCGGTATCCCAATACCTCGTTTAATCTCATTACCGGCAAGTCACTTTACTCGTACCGTAATGCATGATCCCGTGACTAGACACTTGATCACATTGAGCTCATTATGATGATGCATTACCGAGTGGGCCCAGAGATACCTCTCCGTCATACGGAGTGACAAATCCCAGTCTCCATTCGTGCCAACCCAACAGTGTCAGGACCGGATTTTCGGGATATTAATTTCCTAGAAAATGGCCCTTGTGCTCACCAGCCCCAGGATTACTGTTAGCTGATGAGACACCAACTTGATACAGAAGTTCCAAGCAAAATACAAATATGTAGTACAAGACCATTCTGCCTTATGAGTACAACAAATGGTTTCTAGTGGTTGATGGAGCCAGCGGTTTGTGGATCATCAGCGTCTATGGGACTGCATTTCCCACAGGAATAGCTGACCTGGATAACTCCTATCTTCGCGAGGCTGTCGTCACCATTGCTTAGGTTCTGGGGCTGTCATCGCAACGCTCCTCTCCAAGCAAGAAATCTGGCCAAGACAATAGCCAGGGACAAGCCAGTGAGTACTTTTGAATGTACACGCAAACATTATGAACACGGGTATAATATAACAAATGATAGTCATGCTCTAAAATATTCTATGATCACAACGTCAGTCATAAAAATAAAATCCCTGATGCATGCAAGCAGGTTATTTATATACAACATGAATATGCAATAACAGAGTAGTAATAAAATGCACCGATTGGGTGTTTGAAGCGACGCCTCGAAAGGATAGTAAATAACGAGCATGCCTCAGTCGGGCGTCTGAGCGACAACCCATAAAGGGATTATAACGTAAACAACAAGCATGCTACAGTTGGGCGTCTGAGCGAAACCACATAAAGGGCTTATAAAGTAAACAACAAGCATGCCACAGTCGGGCGTCTGAGCGACACCACATAAAGGGCCTATAAAGTAATCAACAAGCATGCCACAGTCGGGCGTCTGAGCGACGCCACATAAAGGGCTTATAAGAAAACAATCACAGCGAATATCCAGGAGGTAGAGCCGTCCCAGGGATATTCAATAATTCAAATAATAAAAAGGGTTAGTCCATAATAATAATAATCACAATCATCATAAGTCACAAATCATGTTCCATGTTCTGGTTTAGCAGTTTCTCCTCCGAAGACCGACACTAAGATCGACACTTGACCCATCCCAGACTGTAGTCCTTAACCATGGACACGGCTATTCGAATAGATTTAATCTCTGCAGAGGATGTACTCTTTACCCACGAGTAACGGATTCCTTTAGTCCATCGAGACTAATTCCGTCTACGGCCTTTTAATTGAAAACGCACCTGACCGCACACACCAGCCTAACTTACCGGTGTCAGGAATCACCCACGATACCTGTTAAGCAAAACTCTAAGTGGGGAGGCTACAACCTCGATTAGCATGGGATCACAAAATTTATACCGCGCGCAAACTAGGGGGAGCTACCCCTTCGGCTACAACCAAAAACACCCATGCCCCCGGACCAGGTGGCATGCCTACCGGAGGCCTCCGATATCTTTCACCATGGCCTCTCTGTACGGTGTGTGTGTGCTAGGAAAGGGGTTGACAACTTACTGAACCGAATCCTACCTGTGGCAGGAACAAGTGGTAGTACGAAACAAGTATGGGGGTTACCGGAACAAGACTCAATCTATGGTCGACTCGGGAGGTTTAAGTATTTCCTGCATGGTTAGCATAACAAATATGTTTCAACCAACGCACAAAGTCACCACTCGTCATGCCTCACTTTGCCGTACCGGACACAACCGTCTCAACAAAGACCGGAGACAAGCTTGTGTCTACCCAAGACAGAGGCTCTCCCGACTTCCTCCCGATAGGCATGAAAGGCATATGATGGTGACTACTATCCCAAACATATCAAACTCCAATAGCATGAAATTATCAATATGCACTCATGAGTTTGAACATATCATCACATAAAATAACGGATACTCCGTGTCGAGGTGGTATTGTAACCGTGTTCATACGACACACAAAAACATTATGCCAGAGTTCAGAATGCTTGCCTTCAAATTGTGGGGATGTAGGGTGCATCCTAAAACCTTTGAGAGTTTTCTTCTTCTCCAAAAATCCTATTTTCGAAAATATCCAAATTAAAACATAGTTTCAAAACAGTACAAAAAGTTTTCCTAATTACTTTTGAAATAAATCTTAAAATAAACTCGATGAAATTTGAGAGAGGTAGGAAAAAGAATCAACTCATTTGGAGTTATATTTAAAAAGTTAGAGCCAGTCAAAGTTTAGTCAAAATTCTGTAAAAAGATTAAAGAAAAGAAACAGAAAAGAAAAATGGTTTGAGGGGAAGGCGTACTCTGCGCTTTACGTATCCACTTACCAGCGTGGACCGGCTTAGGGTCGCTGAAATGCGGGGCCCGCTTGTCGGGTTTCTCTTCCTCCTCTCGCGCGCCTGGACAGAGAGCAGGGGCGGGTTTCGATTATGATTGTCGGCGACAGGGGGCACCAAACGATGCACTCCGGGTATGCACGTGCTCGGGAGGAGATGTCGCATCCATTGGAGGGGTTAGGGGAGCGGCGGAGCTCTAGGGAGAGTAGCCCTTCCTCCATGGCGGAGGGCAGCTTCGGGAGGGAATGGAGCTTTGCACACCTCGACTCCCGGGAAAAATTGAATGCTCGGGGTCATGATGGAGCTAATGGTGGTGATAGAGCAGAGGGAGGGGCTTTGGTGTTGTCGGAATGAACAGAAGGGCGGCGGTGAGCGTCTCGGCCGGAGGTGAAGGAGATGGCCTCTGCGGTTCAATTTGATGCGCGGGATCGGTCTAAGGGGAAGACACGGTGCTACCTGAGGCTGACAGAGCGAGGGGGTTTCGTTTTATAGGCGCCAGAGGTCGGTTCGTCAGCTGCCCGAGGATAAGCACGACGGCGGTGGTACTATTGCAGAGCAGGGGGTGGGGGCTAGCTGGCAGAGCTCGTAGAGGAAGGCGACGGGGTTGTGGATGAGCATGGAGGGTGGGGGTACTCGGGGACGCACCAGGTGGCATGTACGGCACCGACCACATCAGGCGGCGATGGCGGCTAGCTTCTGGCTTGTCGGAGACGTGGTGAGGGGCTGTGGTGCTCGTGAGGGGGTACAGGACGAGGCTTGGCCCTACGAGGCGAGCGGCAGAGGGTTAGGATAAGCTCGGGGAACAGACCAGGAGTGCGGCGGCTCGGGCGCGGCACGTGCAAAACGCGCGCTTGGGCCGTGCTCCGGGCACGCACGACAATCGTTCGACAAAATGCCAGAGCCACCAAACTTGCTTGAATGCCAATGCAAATCAACAGACCTAGGTCAGAGACAGTCATAAGGCTACTAGACAACCTGGTTTGGCAAAACAAGCAGATTCAATGTGCAAACTAATAATTATGCCAAAACTGGCCATGCACACCAGGTGCTTGACAAATTGCCAAGGGCATCTAGGCAATTCTTGGGGTGGCCAAAAACTCCAGTTTGGGGTCTCTTTAGATTTAGGTGAGGGTGGCAAGGTCATTTGGGCAAAACCAAAAACTTGATAGTGCAAGTTTTGCAAATCTTCAGTTTTGGACAGAAAGAAAAAGGCCTTATTGCATGCACTTAAAATCCTCCAATGGGTCCACTCTCCTGGACTTAAGGGTTTTGCAGGGTGGTCTATAAGTAGGAAAAAGAATCATGGCTAAAAGGGCAAGTTAAAATGTGGTTGCAGTACAAAGCACCAAGCTGAACCAGAATGAAGATGAGGTTGATTTACTCAATTTTTTCAAAGAACATCACTGGGTTTTTGCATAAAGTTGAATAATATACTACTACCATCATCCCATAATTTTGGTGGAAGCTTTAAAGAAAAATTTATATAGGTTGTAGTGCAAAATGGCCAACTGGACCAGATTTGAAAATTTGGTGTAGAGCTCAAAATCTTCAATGAATAGAAGATATTTTTGCATAAAAGTGATTTAAAAACATCACATGACATCTCCAAATTTTTGTTGGAATATTAAATAAATTTATCAAATGGTTGTAGTTCAAATAGGACCCTAAAACCATGGGAAACCATTTTTAGAGAAATAAAGATCAGGAAGAATAATTATATAATTAATTCCTCTGATAAAAAGAAAAGTTTTCTTGCGAGGGTGTACAAGTCCAACAAAACATTTGGAAAGTTTTTCACTTGGGGTAAAAACTCCATAATAACACAGAAAAGAATGGTTCTGAAATCAAAAGAAAATCCAGAAAATAAAAGTTTAAGTTTCTTGGCAAAATTTTAATTAACAAAACAAGGTCAAAATTTTGGGGTGTCACAACACTACCCCCCCTTAAGAAAAATCTCGTCCTCGAGATTTGCTAAGGGTCGTTCTGAAAATATTACTGTTGTTAGCTGAAACCAAAGTGTTCACTCATATCCCAAACTTGAGTCGTCGGGGTTGGTTTTTGGCAACCACGCTCGGAATTAAAAATGCAACCACACACCAACATACTTATGCATGGCTACTATATAAAATAGGGGCGCACAAGCAGACATCATTTAATCATGGCGATACATGATCACATAATTACGGGGCGTGGTCATACTAAGACTTGATACTACTTGAGCGACTCTAGTCTACTCCGTTAATATCTAGGTGGGCGTGCCTTGTGGACGTCGAGGCTTCTCCACGGGTTTCACCGTCAGGGTTAGCCGGAGGGGGTTGAGGAACTGCAGAGTCGGTGTAGCGACGATGACCATCGCGGGGATTGTTGGCCACAATCCCGTTGGAGCGTGTTCCCAAAAGGCGACGAAGCACTTCTGGGGCATCAAAGTATTTTGGTCGATGGCTGGGGCAGACCTGAAGGACTCGATTGGTTGTCCGAACAGCACGACTGGGTTGTCGGCATCGGGCTCATCTTCTCCTCTTGACGGGGCTCGGCGTATCAGCTCTCCACGAGCTGCGATCAGATCAAGGGTGATTTGATCGAACAGTCCCTCTAGTGCACTTGCATAGCACACCAGATGCAACAATGCAGGATCCGTATCATGATCTCCGTTGGCAACCTGGGGTGGCCTACCATACCCGTCACGGCTGGGGTAGTAGTAGAACGAGCGATAGTTAACTCTAGCGACACGTGCCGAAGTTGAACTATAGCTTCCCTAGTAGCTAGTTGGATGGCTTGTGGCTCGAAGGAAGTTGTCCTTCTGGTGAACCTGTAGGGGCGCTCTGGCGATAGACCCCTACCATAAACGTGCACAGTGGCCCAGAATTGACGGCTTTCACCACTCATGCACCCTAGGTACACAACATATTCGGGAGGCTCTTCTAATGCAAAGGCACGGCGGGTGAGGTTTGCTAGCACGGTCACGAAACCTTCGAGGTTGGTCGCTGGTCTCATTGTGAACAATGGGGCTAGGCATTATAGCTCGGTTGGGGTAGAGGCTGTGTTGTTCTGGGTTGAGGCTAGTGTGCCCTTTTTATAGAAAAAGGGACGGAGTCTTCCTTCGCACGCTTGCGAATAAGACCTGTTTTTTAGGCGTCGGTCACTGGCGTGTGATCGACAGGCTAGGCTGATAGGTTGGGCACCGACTGCCAAAAGGTGTCGGGGTCACCGTGTGGCTATCTTCCACGAGAAGCTTGGCCGGGGTTTGGTTAAGGTTTGGTGGGTTGGTTAACCTAAGTTTATTGACCTGGCCAAGATAGGATTAGCCAATGGTCAGCCTGGCTCTGATACCAAGTTTGTCAGGACCGGATTTTCGGTATATTAATTTCCCAGAAAATGGCCCTTGTGCTCACCAGCCCCAGGATTACTGTTAGCTGATGAGACACCAACTTGATACAGAAGTTCCAAGCAAAATACAAATATGTAGTACAAGACCATTCTGGCCTATGAGTACAACAAATGGTTTCTAGTGGTTGATGGCGGAAGCGGTTTGTGGATCATCAGCATCTATGGGACTGCATTTCCCACAGGAACAGCTGACGAGGATAACTCCTATCTTCGCGAGGCTGTCTTCACCATTGCTTAGGTTCCGGGCCTGTCATCGCAACGCTCCTCTCCAAGCAAGAAATCTGGCCAAGACAATAGCCAGGGACAAGCCAGTGAGTACTTTTGAATGTACTCGCAAACATTATGAACACGGGTATAATATAACAAACGATAGTCATGCTCTAAAATATTCTATTATGACAACGTCAGTCATAAAAATAAAATCCCTGATGCATGCAAGCAGGTTATTTATATACAACATGAATATGCAATAACAGAGTAGTAATAAAATGCACCAATCGGGTGTCTGAAGCGACGCCTCGAAAGGATAGTAAATAACGAACATGCCTCAGTCAGGCGTTTGAGGGACACCCCATAAAGGTATTATAACGTAAACAACAAGCATGCCACAGTCGGGCGTCTGAGCGAAACCACATAAAGGGCTTATGAACTAAACAACAAGCATGCCACAGTCGGGCGTCTGAGCGACACCACATAAAGGGCTTATAAAGTAATCAACAAGCATGCCACAGTCGGGCGTCTGAGCGACACCATATAAAGGGCTTATAAGAAAACAATCACAGTGAATATCCAGGAGGTAGAACCGTCCCAGGGATATTCAATAATTCAAATAATAAAAAGGGTTAGTCCATAATAATAATAATCACAATCATCATAAGTCACTAGTCATGTTCCATGTTCTGATTTAGCAGTTTCTCCTCCGAAGGCCGACACTAAGACCGACACTTGACCCATCCCAGACTGTAGTCCTTAAGCATGGACACGGCTATTCGAATAGATTTATTCTCTGCAGAGGGTGTAGTCTTTACCCACGAGTAATGGATTCCTTGAGTCCATCGGGACTAATTCCGTCTACGGCCTTTTAATTGAAAACACACCTGACCGCACACACCAGCCTAACTTACCGGTGTCAGGAATCACCCACGACACCTGTTAAGCAAAACTCTAATTGGGGAGGCTACAACCTCGATTAGCATGGGATCACAAAATTTATACCGCGCACAAACTAGGGGGAGCTATCCCTTAGGCTACAACCGAAAACACCCATGCCCCCGAACCAGGTGGCATGCCTACCGGAGGCCTCCGGTATCTTCCACCATGGCCTCTCTGTACGGTGTGTGCTAGGAAAGGGGTTGACAACTTACTAAACCGTACCCTACCTATGGCAGGAACAAGTGGTAGTATGAAACAAGTATGGGGGTTACCGGAACAAGACTCGATCTATGGTCGACCCAGGAGGTTTAAGTATTTTTTGCATGGTTAGCATAACAAATATGTTTCAACCAACGGAAAAAGTCACCACTCGTCATGCCTCACTTTGCCGTACCGGACACAACCGTCTCAACAAAGACCGGAGACAAGCTTGTGTCTACCCAAGACAGAGGCTCTCCCGACTTCCTCCCGGTAGGCATGAAAGGCATATGACGGTGACTACTATCCCAAACATATCAAACTCCAATAACATGAAATTATCAATATGCACTCATGAGGTTGAACATATCATCACATAAAATAACGGATACTCCGTGTCGAGGTGGTATTGTAACCGTGTTCATACGACACACAAAAACATTATGCCAGAGTTCAGAATGCTTGCCTTCAAATTGTGGGGATGTAGGGTGCATCCTAAAACCTTTGAGAGTTTTCTTCTTCTCCAAAAAATCCTATTTTTGAAAATATCCAGATTAAAACATAGTTTCAAAATAGTACAAAAAGTTTTCCTAATTATTTTTGAAATAGATCTTAAAATAAACTATATGCAATTTGAGAGAGGTAGGAAAAAGAATCAACTCATTTGGAGTTATATTTAAAAAGTTAGAGCCAGTCAAAGTTTAGTCAAAATTCTGTAAAAAAAATTTAAATAAAAGAAACAGAAAAGAAAAACGGTTCGAGGGGAAGGCGTACTCTGCGCTTTACGTATCCACTTAGCCAGCATGGACCGGCTCGGGGTCGCTGACATGCGGGGCCCGCTTGTCGGGTTTCTCTTCCTCCTCTCGCGCGCCTGGACAGAGAGCAGGGGCAGGTTCCGATGATGATTGCCGGCGACAGGGGGCACCAAACGATGCACTCCAGGTATGCACGTGCTCGGGAGAAGATGTCGCATCCATTTGAGGGGGTTAGGGGAGCGGCGGAGCTCAAGGGAGAGTAGCCCTTCCTCCATGGCGGAGGGCAGCTTCGGGAGGGAATGGAGCTTTGCACACCTCGACTCCCGGGCAAAATTGAATGCTGGAAAGGGTCCTCGGGGTCATGATGGAGCTAATGGTGGTGATAGAGCAGAGGGAGGGGCTCTGGTGGTGTCGGAATGAACAGGAGGGCGGCGGTGAGCGTATCGGCCGGAGGTGAAGGAGATGGCCTCTGCGGTTCAATTTGATGCGCGGGATCGGTCTAAGGGGAAGACACGGTGCTACCTGAGGCTGACAGAGCGAGGGGGTTTTGTTTTATAGGCGCCAGAGGTCGGTTCGTCAGCTGCCCGAGGATAAGCATGTGTAACATCCCAAATTTTCAATTTGGAATGTTATACATAGATCATCATTGCATATCATATTTTGTTGCATTGTTGGCTTGATCCTAGAAATTCTACGCAACTCAAGGACCCACGGAGAGAGTTGGGGATTTCGTTATTTTCTTATTTGGGGTTTTCTCAAATTTTGAAAATAGGATCATTGATTTTATTTATTTTATCTTCTATTATTTCTACTATCAAAAATTTCAGAGAGGGAATAAAATGACTTTCCCAAAATAAAGAAATAATGAAGATTTAATAAAAAATCAAAGAAGATTTATTTTGGAGTTTTTCGCTTTTTATTGGAATTTAGGAAAAATGCGTGTTTTTCAAAATTGCATTTATGCCACAAATAAATGTTCATCTTGTCCGACTTGATTTTAGAAGCCGGGGAAAATTTATTTCGGGATTTTTGGAGTCCGTTTAGTATTTCATTTTATTTTTTTCTTCTGCGCAGAATTTAAAAAAAATGCGAACCGCCTCTGTGCCGTGCCCGAGCGGGACTCCGCTCGGGGGGCACTATATATAGTGCCGCCCCGGCGCCCCCCCAGGGCCAGCTGCCCCGCCCCGCCAGCCGGCCAGCCACCGCCGGCCCACACCCGTGTCAAATCCTAACCCTAACGCCGCCGCCGCCAGATCCGCCGACGCCGCCGCCGCCGGACTCCGCCGCCGCCGCCGCCGCCGCCGCCGAGGTTCGCCGCCGCCTCGATCCGCGTGCCGAGCGGGTTTTTCTTCGTTTTTTCGGTTTTTCGTTAGATCGGTTTTTATTTTCGGTTTAGTTTAATTAGCGAGCGTTCGCTCATTCGTTCGTTTAAATGAACGTATTCGTCAGATTAGTTTAGTTAACGAACGTTCGTTCGTTGACCCGTTCGTTGTTTTTCTTTTTCTCGGATTTAATCCGCGATTTTTCTGATCGCGATTCCTGATCCGATTTTCGTTTTAGTATAACTTTTCGCTCGTTTATCGGAATCAAGCGATTCAAGCGCCTGGAGTTTCGTCTCGAAACCCTCTTTCTGAATAATCTACTTAAACAAGTTTTTGCTTCTGTAAAATTTGACTTAGATCCAGATTAGTAAAATGAAGCTGTTTTCTTTCGCCATTTGACTTTCCTTGCTTCGTTTGCTTTGATTATTTTTGCAAACCGGAGTTCTTAAGTTGAACATTCTCGTTAGATCGTTCATTCGAATTTTACCTGTGCATTAGATGAGTACTTATTGTATGCTTGTTTCTTTGTCTGCGATAGAATACCTGGAGTGCGCCGCCTGTTACTTCGAGTCCCTAGGTTTCGCGGATCATCAGCAAGGCAAGTAACACTTTGATCATACCTTTTGTACTACCCAGTTTTATGCATTAGATCAATCCTCAAACATTGCATGATTAGGATCTAATTAAATTGTGGGATGGGAAGTAGATGAGGTAGTACCTATTACCTGTTTTATTATCAAACCTTTAAGAGTTACTTCTACATTTGCTTATTGTGCCATGCTATGCTAGTAGACGTGGATTGGGTGAGTGAATTTCCATGACAGATGTGAGATTGTTAATTAATGGTTATTTTAAGGTGGCAACTTAAACACACATCTGGATGGATTGAGGCACCTGGTTTCTATCAGGACTTGCCTGTATTTCTCCGGACCGCCACCCAGGATCAAAGGGATCATGAGATTATTCAAACTAGAAACTTCCGTGTGCAGCCACATGCTATTACGGGCTCTAGCATAGTTGACTAAGTTGTGCAAACTATTACGGGGTGGACTAGCAGATGTAGGGGATGTAGGTTGGTATGGTCTACCCCTTACGTAAGGTGCAAGCGCTTCTAAAAGACTATGTCTCGGTCATCCGTTTCTCAAACACCATGTAGTGCGAGAAATCAAGCGGAGGCGATCGAGTCATGTGGGGAAAAGTGCGCAAACCTCTGCAGAGTGTATAAACTAATCATGGTTAGCCGTGTCCCCGGTTATGGACGTCTTGAGTATCTAGTACCTGGATATCATGTGAATCTCATCATGTTACTTCTAATTTAATATTGTTGGGTTTAATGAGTACTTTTTAATTGGGATTGAGAATGCTGTCAACCATTCTCAATGTTTAACAACCACCATGATAGTTAAATAAATTTATTCCTTTGCAGTAGGCAAAAATTGGCTTTATGCAAAACTGTAACCATAGAGCTTTTCCACCAGCCATATATGCATGTAGTATAGCTTATTCCATTGTTATTCTCTATGTGTTACATTGCCAGGATATTCCATGTGCTCACCCATTTTCGGGCTGCAACGTTTCATGTTGCAGACTTTTCAGACGACGAGTAAGATGCTTTTAGGTCGTGGTTCTATATTCAGTGATGCCGTTGGAGTTGATGGACTCACTTATCTTCCAAGCCTTCCGTTGTTATCGGTTTTAGATGGCCATAAGCCATATTTATTTCAATAAGTTCTCTTTTGAGACATTCGATGTAATAAGTGTGTGATTGCTACTCTGTTATAAATCCTCCAAGTACTGTGTGGTTTCAGCATTACTGATCCAGGGATGACACTGAGCACAGAGATCAGACTGTTTGAGGTCTGGTCGCTACAAAGGTGGTATCAGAGCACACGCTGACCGTAGGACACGGCCACTAAGCTTAAACCCTAGATCACTACTCTTTCTTCTCATTTCTGACTTCTCATCTTTTCTATTCTTTAGGATGGCAGATGCAAGGATCAAGTTCACACAACCAGATGAAAACTCACCTTTTGGATATCACTTGAAGGAAGCCACTAGATACCTGAACATAGGAGTACCAAGCTTCACTGGGACTTTCAACGCCACTTTACCCGAAGAGGAGCGCTGGAGGATTCAAGTATATATTCCAGGAAGGACATTTGCACCAGCCACGGAACCAATAGAGTTTACCTTTGATGCACCAACATGGAGCCTAGGAAAGAGCATGGCAGCTCACATCGCCATGGGACGAATTGGAGAAGTTTACCACGACGATCTCAAGAATACTATCTACCAGATTTGTGAGCGCCGAGATGAGCATTGGGAGATGATCACCACCAGGAAGGACAAATCAATCGCAGCTTATATTCAGGAGCTAAACCAACACATCCGACACCAGGAGAATCAGATGTGCGCAGATATGGAGGAGCTACAGAAGGCTATGACCAGGATCAAGGAGCTAGAAGCAGAACTCAAGGCTACACGTAAAGACTATATGGAATAAATCGTCGCTCTAGTAAGACAGAACGGTGACCTTAAGGAGAAGATTGGAGTATTCATGGGAGGATCAGCACCCAAAGGAGAAGAGGATGAACCTACTTTTCCAGATAATTATATCATCATCGACGACACTGACTCGAATCCCGACGACAGCGATGATGACTATGTTGATGAAGCTGGAGCAGATATCATGGAATCTGCATCGGAGCAGTTTTTCTAGTTGACCACCATAACAGTAGTAGAAGTTTCCACCATTTAATTAGTTTTAGTCCAAGCACTTTTGTAATGATAGTTAGACCGTTGTATGCCCTTGTTTGATTGATTGGAATGATATTGTGTGTTTTTGTCTCATGTGCATATGGGTAGTGTTATCTCACTAGACCTCATTCTATTCTTAACTCTCCTCTCTCCTTTAAACCCTCAAATGCCTCCAAGACGCGACCCCGAGTTTGTTTTCCTGCCAGAGATCACTCAGTTGATTCAGCAGCAGAATACCTTGATTCAAACATTGGTGCAGAACCAAGGCAACAACAACAACAACCCACCACCACCACCTGTTGACCATCTGGCACGTTTCTTAAGGTTGAATCCGCCGGTGTTTTCTAGTAGCACCGAGCCGATAGTAGCAGATGATTGGCTCCGTAAGATAGGGAGGGAGTTGACCACAGCAGGATGCACAGATGGAGAAAAGGTGAAGTTTGCCGCACATCAGCTTGACGGACCCGCAGCAGCATGGTGGGAGAATTTTACAGCCACTTACCCTGTAGACACTGTCACATGGAATCAGTTTCAGCAAGCTTTTCGTACTGCCCATGTTTCAGCAGGAGCTATGGCCATGAAGAAGAGTGAGTTTCACAACTTACGCCAAGGAGGACGGACAGTTGGCCAGTATGTGGATGATTTTAGTAAGCTAGCACGTTATGCTCCAGATGACGTTGCTACGGATGCAGCTAAGCAAGAGAAGTTTCTAGAAGGACTGAATGATGAGATGAGCATGCAGTTGATGGTGGCCACTTTCAATAACTACCAGGAGTTAGTAGATCGTGCTCTTATGATTGAGGGGAAGCAGCAGCAGATTGACAATCGTAAGAGGAAGTATGCACAGGGGAAGTACAATTCTGGAGCTCAACAGAAACCACGCTTTACCCCGAAGTCAGGAGGACACTTTCAGCATACTCATGGAGGAGGCAGCTCGTACAATCATAATGGCACAAAGAATGGAAACAGGAATGGAGGAAGCAATGGACAAAGCCGCACCAACCCTCCAACACCATCCAAGGTAGACCTGAGCCATATCACTTGTTATAAGTGCCGTAAGACGGGGCATTATGCAAATGATTGTCCCGAAGCCCAAAATGGTAATGGCAATGGAAGCTCAGGAAAGAAGCCGAACCCTTTCAACAGGGGGCAAGTGAACCACGTTACCGTGGAGGAGGTTGAAGCTCAGCCAGACGCAGTAATAGGTAAGTTTTTGGTTAAGACATTTACTGCAGTTGTTATTTTCGATACTGGTGCTTCGCACTCATACATATCAAGGGGATTTGTGGATAAATATAAACTACCGACCCAAGCACTTAGGTCACCCATGCTAGTAACCTCACCCGGAGCAGAGTATACGGCTAGTATATGGTGTGATCGACTGCCACTAAGGATTGGACACCATGTATTTCCCTCGGACCTAATAGTTTTGGAATCGCAAGGTTTGGATGTGATATTAGGCATGGATTGGTTATCGAAGTATGGAGGGCATATAGATTGCGCCAGTAAGTCGATTTTGCTTACCACCCCTGAAGGAAGAAGAATCAAGTATGTATCACGGCATGAGTCGAGAAGAGCACATGTAAATTCCTTATCAGGAGTTGTGCAGGAGGAAGTACCAGTGGTAAGGGATTTCCCCGATGTATTTCCAGAAGAGTTGCCAGGCATGCCATCGGATAGAGACATTGAGTTCTTAATTGAACTACTGCTAGGCACTGAGCCTATATCCAAGAGACCGTACAGGATGCCAGCCCAAGATTTGAAGGAAATCAAGAAGCAGATTAAGGAGTTGTTGGACAAAGGTTTTATTCGCCCAAGTTCTTCGCCTTGGGGATCGCCAGTACTTCTAGTGGAGAAGAAGGATGGATCGCTAAGAATGGTTGTTGATTATCGCGGATTGAATGAAGTAACAATCAAGAACAAGTACCCACTACCAATGATCAATGATCTGTTTGATCGGTTGCAAGGAGCTAAGGTGTTTTCCAAGATCGATTTGCGATCAAGGTACCATCAGTTGAAGATTCGGGAGCAAGACATACCGAAGACGGCTTTTACCACCAGGTATGGGCTGTATGAGTATACCGTTATGTCATTTGTTCTGACTAACGCCCCAGCCTATTTTATGAACATGATGAACAAGGTGTTTATGGAGTTTTTGGATAAGTTCGTCATAGTGTTCATTGATGATATTTTGGTGTACTCGAAGAATGAAGAGGAACACAAGGAGCACTTGTGTTTGGTACTCGAGAAGCTCAGAAAACATCAGCTATATGCCAAGTTCAGCAAGTGTGAGTTTTAGTTGAAGGAAGTTGGATTTCTCGGACATGTTATATCCGGAGAAGGTATCGCAGTAGACCCCACTAAAGTTGTCACTGTGACAAACTGGGAAGCTCCAACAATAGTTGGAGAGATCAGGAGTTTCCTTGGACTCGCAGGATACTACCGGAGGTTCATTGAAAATTTCTCGAAGATTGCGAAGCCTATGACCGAATTGCTGAAGAAAGATACTAAGTTCATTTGGACTGAGGAGTGTGAGGCTAGTTTCCAAGAGTTGAAGAAACGTTTGGTTACCTCACTAGTATTAATTCTGCCAGATCAGACCAAGGATTATGAAGTGTATTGCGACGCTTCACGTCGAGGACTTGGAGCAATGCTTATGCAGGAGGGAAGAGTTGTTTCGTATGCTTCACGACAGCTTAAGCCTCATGAGTTGAATTATGCTACTCATGATTTGGAGTTAGCAGCCGTAGTGCACGCACTAAAAACATGGAGACATTTTCTCATTGGAAATCGTTGTGAGGTGTACGCGGATCACAAGAGTTTGAAGTACATTTTCACGCAGAAGGAGTTAAATCTCAGGCAGAGGAGATGGCTGGAGCTTATTAAGGATTATGATATGAGATTGCATTATCACCCCGGGAAGGCTAACGTTGTAGCAGACGCGTTGAGCCGTAAGAGCCATGTCAATACACTAATGACGGGAGAAATACCCAAGGAGTTAGCCGAGGATCTTCATGATCTATGTTTGGAAATAGTTCCGAGAGGCTATGTAGCAGCATTGGAGATTCAGTCTACTTTGATGGATAAAATCAGATAAGCTTAAAAGGCAGATAAGGAAGTTGCTTCCATTAAGGAATGGATGAGCAAGGGAAAGGCTAAAGGATTTCGTGAGGATAAGCACGAAACCTTATGGTTTGAGGACCGTGTTTATGTGCCCAATGACCCAGAGATCAGGAAGTTGATTCTGCAAGAGGCACATGATTCACCATATTCGATTCACCCCGGAAATACCAAGATGTATTTGGATTTGAAGGAAACTTTCTGGTGGACCGGAATGAAGAAGGATATTGCAGAGTATGTAGCAGTTTGTGATGTATGTCAGAGGGTGAAGGCAGAACATCAGAAGCCAGCAGGATTGTTGCAGCCATTGCCTATACCCGAATGGAAGTGGGACAAACTAGGCATGGATTTCATCACAGGATTGCCCAGGACATGTTCAGGCTATGACTCGATTTGGGTTGTAGTCGATCGTTTGACGAAGGTAGCTCATTTCATCCCAGTAAAGAATACCTATAGCAGTGCCAAATTGGCTAAGATATACATGATAAGGATTGTATGTTTGCATGGAGTTCGGAGGACTATCGTATCAGATAGAGGAACCCAATTCACCTCGAAGTTCTGGAAGCAGTTGCACGAAACATTAGGAACCAGGCTGGAATTTAGTACAGCTTTCCATCCACACACAGATGGACAGACCGAGAGAGTCAATCAGATTTTGGAGGATATGCTTAGAGCTTGTGTTTTGGATTATGGATCAAGTTGGGATGACAACTTGCCATATGTGGAGTTTTCTTACAACAACAGTTATCAATCCAGTTTGAAGATGGCCCCTTTCGAAGCCTTGTATGGAAGGAGGTGCAGAACCCCGTTGTTGTGGGATGAGGTTGGAGACCGCCAGTTGTTTGGACCGGATTTGATTAAGGAGTCTGAACAGAAAGTAAAGTTGATTCGCGACAGGCTCAAGGTAGCTCAGTCAAGGCAGAAAAGCTATGCGGATTCAAAACGCAAGGGGACAAAATATGAAGTTGGAGACAGAGTTTATCTTCGAGTATCTCCGCTTCGAGGAGTAAAGCGTTTTGGAGTTAAAGGAAAGTTAGCGCCACGTTTTGTGGGGCCATACAAAGTTTTGGAACGCATGGGAGAAGTAGCATACAAGTTGGAATTACCTGAGGGATTGTCAGGAGTTCACGATGTGTTCCATGTTTCACACTTGAAGAAGTGTCACGCAGAGATGGCTGATATACCACTGAGAGATACTGTGCCACTGGAAGCGATTCAGTTGAAAGAAGATTTGACCTATGAGGAGAAACCAGTTAAGATTCTGGAGTATGCCAGTCGAGTTACCCGCAGTAAGGTTATCAAGTTTTTCAAGGTTCAGTGGAGCCACCACACCGAGGAGGAAGCCACCTGGGAGCGAGAGGAAGATCTACTCAAGGACCACCCTCACCTATTTGCTAGCCAACCCGAATCTCGAGGGCGAGATTCATCTTAAGGGGGTAGGTTTGTAACATCCCAAATTTTCAATTTGGAATGTTATACATAGATCATCATTGCATATCATATTTTGTTGCATTGTTGGCTTGATCCTAGAAATTCTACGCAACTCAAGGACCCACGGAGAGAGTTGGGGATTTCGTTATTTTCTTATTTGGGGTTTTCTCAAATTTTGAAAATAGGATCATTGATTTTATTTATTTTATCTTCAATTATTTCTACTACCAAAAATTTCAGAGAGGGAATAAAATGACTTTCCCAAAATAAAGAAATAATGAAGATTTAATAAAAAAATCAAATAAGATTTATATTAGAGTTTTTTGCTTTTTATTTGAATTTAGGAAAAATGCGCGTTTTTCAAAATTGCATTTAGGCCCCAAATAAATGTTCATCTTGTCCGGCTTGATTTTAGAAGCCGGGGAAATTTTATTTTGGGATTTTTGGAGTCCGTTTAGTATTTATTTTTATTTTTTTTCTTTTGCGCGGATTTTTTTTAATAAAATCGCGAACCGCCTCTGGGCCGTGCCCGAGCGAGACTCCGCTCAGGGGGCACTATATATAGCGCCGCCCCGGCGGCCCCCAGGCCCAGCCACCCCGCCCCGCTAGCCCGCCAACCGCCGCCGGCCCACACTCGCGCCAAACCCTAACCCTAACGCCGCCGCCTCCAGATCCACCGCCACCGCCGCCGCCGCCAGCCGCCGACGGCGCCGCCGCCGGACTCCGCCGCCGCCGCCGAAGCCCTACCGGACTTTGCCGCCGCCGCCGCCGAGGTTCGCCGCTGCCTCGATCCGCGTGCCGCCGGTTTTTTTTATAAAAACCGAGCGGGTTTTTCTTTGGTTTTTTTTCGGTTTTTCGTTAGATCGATTTTTTTTTGGTTTAGTTTAATTAGCGAGCATTCGCTCGTTCGTTCGTTTAAACGAACGTATTCGTCAGATTAGTGTAGTTAACGAACGTTCGTTCGTTGACCCGTTCGTTGTTTTTCTTTTTCTCGGATTTAATCCGCGATTTTTCTGATCGCGATTCCTGATCCGATTTTCGTTTTAGTATAACTTTTCGCTCGTTTATCGGAATCAGGCGATTCAAGCGCGTGGAGTTTCGCCTCGAAACCCTCTTTCCAAATAATCTACTTAAACAAGTTTTTGCTTCTGTAAAATTTGACTTAGATCCAGATTAGTAAAACGAAGCTGTTTTCTTTCGCCGTTTGACTTTCGTTGCTTTGTTTGCTTTGATTCTTTTTGCAAACCGGAGTTCTTAAGTTGAACATTCTGGTTAGATCTTTTATTCGAGTTTTACTGTGCATTAGATGAGTACTTATTGTATGCTTGTTTCTTTGTCTGCGATAGAATACCCGGAGTGCGCCGCCTGTTACTTCGAGTCCCTAGGTTTCGCGGATCATCAGCAAGGCAAGTAACACTTTGATCATACCTTTTCTACTACCCAGTTCTATGCATTAGATCAATCCTCAAACATTGCATGATTAGGAACTAATTAAATTGTGGGATGGGAAGTAGATGAGGTAGTACCTATTACCTGTTTTATTATCAAACCTTTGGGAGTTACTTCTACATTTGCTTATTTTGCCATGCTATGCTAGTAGACGTGGATTGGGTGAGTGAATTTCCATGACAGATGTGAGATTGTTAATTAATGGTTATTTTAAGGTGGCAACTTAAACACACATCTGGGTGGATTGAGGCACCTGGTTTCTATCAGGACTTGCCTGTATTTCTCCGGACCGCCACCCAGGCTCAAAGGGATCATGAGATTATTCAAACTAGAAACTTCCGTGTGCAGCCACATGCTATTATGGGCTCTAGCATAGTTGACTAAGTTGTGCGAACTCTTACGGGGTGGACTAGCAGATGTAGGGGATGTAGGTTGGTACGGTCTACCCCTTACGTAAGGTGCAAGCGCTTCTAAAAGACTATGTCTCGGTCATCCGTTTCTCAAACACCATGTAGTGCGAGAAATCAAGCGGAGGCGATCGAGTCATGTGGGGAAAAGTGCGCAAACCTCTGCAGAGTGTATAAACTAATCATGGTTAGCCGTGTCCCCGGTTATGGACATCTTGAGTATCTAGTACCTGGATATCATGTGAATCTCATCATGTTACTTCTAATTTAATATTGTTGGGTTTAATGAGTACTTTTTAATTGGGATTGAGAATGCTGTCAACCATTCTCAATGTTTAACAACCACCATGATAGTTAAATAAATTTATTCCTTTGCAGTAGGGAAAATTGGCTTTATGCAAAACTGTAACCATAGAGCTTTTCCACCAGCCATATATGCATGTAGTATAGCTTATTCCATTGTTATTCTCTATGTGTTACATTTCCAGCATATTCCATGTGCTGACCCGTTTTCGGGCTGGAACGTTTCATGTTGCAGACTTTTCAGACGACGAGTAAGATGCTTTTAGGTCGTGGTTCTATACTCAGTGATGCCGTTGGAGTTGATGGACTCACTTATCTTCCAAGCCTTCCGTTGTTATCGATTTTAGATGGCCTTAAGCCATATTTATTTCAATAAGTTCTCTTTTGAGACATTCGATGTAATAAGTGTGTGATTGCTACTCTGTTATAAATCCTCCAATATTGTGTGGTGTCAGCATTACTGATCCAGGGATGACACTGAGCACAAAGATCAGACTGTTTGAGGTCTGGTCGCTACAGCACGACGGCGGCGGCACAATTGCAGAGCAGGGGGGTGGGGGCTGGTTGGCAGAGCTCGCAGAGGAAGGCGGCGGGGTTGTGGATGAGCACGGAGGGCGGGGGTACTCGGGGACGCACCAGGTGGCCCGTACGGCACCGACCACAGCAGGCGGCAATGGCGGCTACTTCTGGCTTGCCGGAGACGTGGCGAGGGGCTGTGGTGCTCATGAGGGGGTACAGGTCGAGGCTTGGCCCTACGTTGCGAGCGACAGAGGGTTAGGATAAGCTCGGGGAACAGACCAGGGGCGCGGCGGCACGGGCGCGACACGTGCAAAACGCGCGCTCTGGCCGCGCTCCGGGCACGCACGGCAATCGTTCGACAAAATGCCAGAGCGATCAAACTTGCTTGAATGCCAATGCAAATCAACAGACCTAGGTTAGAGACAGTCATAAGGCTACTAGACAACCTGGTTTGGCAAAACAAGCAGGTTCAATGTGCAAACTAAAAATTATGCCAAAACTGGCCATGCACACCAGGTGCTTGACAAATTGCCAAGGGCATCTAGGCAATTCTTGGGCTGGCCAAAAACTCCAGTTTGGGGTCTCTTTAGATTTAGGTGAGGGTGGCAAGGTCATTTGGGCAAAACCAAAAACTTGATAGTGCAAGTTTTGCAAATCTTCAGTTTTGGACAGAAAGAAAAAGGCCTTATTGCATGCACTTAAAATCCTCCAATGGGTCCACTCTCCTGGACTTAAGGGTTTTGCAGGGTGGTCTATAATTAGGAAAAAGAATCATGGCTAAAAGGGCAAGTTAAAATGTGGTTGCAGTACAAAGCACCAAGCTGAACCAGAATGAAGATGAGGTTGATTCACTCAATTTTTTCAAAGAACATCACTGGGTTTTTGCATAAAGTTGAATAATATACTACTACCATCATCCCATAATTTTGGTGGAAGCTTTAAAGAAAAATTTAAATAGGTTGTAGTGCAAAATGGCCAACTGGACCAGATTTGAAAATTTGGTGTAGAGTTCAAAATCTCCAATAAATAGAAGATATTTTTGCATAAAAGTGATTTAAAAACATCACATGACATCTCCAAATTTTTGTTGGAATATTAAATAAATTTATCAAATGGTTGTAGTTCAAATAGGACCCTAAAACCATGGGAAACCATTTTTAGAGAAATAAAGATCAGGAAGAATAATTATATAATTAATTCCTTTGATAAAAAGAAAAGTTTTCTTGCGAGGGTATACAAGTCCAACAAAACATTTGGAAAGTTTTTCACTTGGGGTAAAAACTCCATAATAACAAAGAAAAGAATGGTTCTGAAATCAAAATCAAATCCAGAAAATAAAAGTTTAAGTTTCTTGGCAAAATTTTAATTAACAAAACAAGGTCAAAATTTTGGGGTGTCACAAACAGACACTTTCGGAGATACCCGTAGTGCACCTTTATAGTCACCCAGTTACATTGTGACGTTTGGCACACCCAAAGCACTCCTACGGTATCCGGGAGTTGCACAATCTCATGGTCTAAGGAAATGATACTTGACATTTGGAAAAGCTCTAGCGAAACGAAATACACGATCTTTGTGCTATGCTTAGGATTGGGTCTTGTCCATCACATCATTCTCCTAACGATGTGATCCCGTTATCAATGACATCCGATGTCCATAGTCAGGAAACCATGACTATCTGTTGATCAACGAGCCAGTCAATTAGAGGCTCACTAGGGACGTGTTGTGGTCCATATATTCACACATGTATTACGATTTCCGGATAACACAATTATAGCATGAATAATAGACAATTTTCATGAACAAAGAAATATAATAATAACCATTTTATTATAGCCTCTAGGGCATATTTCCAATAGTCTCCCACTTGCACTAGAGTCAATAATCTAGTTACATTATGATGAATTGAACACCCATAGCGTTCTGGTGTTGATCATGTTTTGCTCTAGGGAGAGGTTTAGTCAACGGATCTACTATATTCAGGTCCGTATGTACTTTACAAATATATTGTTGGGGAACATAGCAGAAATTCAAAATTTTCCTACGAGTCACCAAGATCTATCTATGGAGAGACTAGCAACGAGGGGAAGGAGAGTGCATCTACATACCCTTGTAGATCGCTAAGCGGAAGCGTTGAAGTGAACGGGGTTGATGGAGTCGTACTCGTCGTGATCCATATCACCGATGATCCTAGTGCCGAACGGACGGCACCTCCGCGTTCAACACACATGCAGCCCGGTGACGTCTCCCATGCCTTGATCCAGCAAGGAGAGAGGGAGAGGTTGGGGAAGACTCCGTCCAGCAGCAGCACGACGGCGTGGTGGTGGTGGAGGAGCGTGGCACTCTAGCAGGGCTTCGCCAAGCACCGCAAGAGACGAGGAGGGAGAGAGGTAGGGCTGCGCCTTGAGGGAGAGGATCTCATGTATTAGGCAGCCCCAAAACCTCCACTATATATAGGGGCAAAGGGGAGGGGAGGCGCCCTAGGGTTTCCCCTAGGGGGCGGCGGCCAGGGCAGATGGGATCTCCCCCTTGGGTGACTTGGCCCCCAAGCCAGGAGGTGGGAACCCTAGATGGGGCGCCCCAAACCCCCTGGTCACGTGGGAATTAATAGGTGAGGGGGGCGCACAGCCCCTTAGTGGGCTGGCTTGCCCCCTTCCCTTGGCCCATGAAGCCCCCCAACACTTGCCCGGGCTCCCGAAACACCTTTCGGTCATGCTGGTCATCACCCGGTACCTCCGGAACACTTCCGGACTCCAAAACCCTTCGTCCAATATATCAATCTTTACCTCTGGACCATTCCAGAACTCCTCGTAACGTCCGGGATCTCATCTGAGACTCCGAACAACATTCGTTAACCATGTATATCTATTCCCTATAACCCTAGCGTCACCGAACCTTAAGTGTGTAGACCCTACGGGTTCGGGAACCATGCAGACATGACCGAGACGTTCTCTGGTCAATAACCAACAGCGGGATCTGGATACCCATGTTGGCTCCCACATGTTCCATGACGATCTCATCGGATGAACCACGATGTCGAGGATTCAATCAATCCCGTATTCAATTCCCTTTGTCTATCGGTATTGTACTTGCCCGAGATTCGATCGTCGGTATCCCGATACCTTGTTCAATCTCGTTACTGGCAAGTCTCTTTACTCGTTCCGTAACACATCATCCCGTGATCAACCCCTTGGTCACATTGTGCACATTATGTTGATGTCCTACCGAGTGGGCCCAGAGATACCTCTCCGTCACACGGAGTGACAAATCCCAGTCTCGATTCATGCCAACCCAACAGACACTTTCGGAGATACCCGTAGTGTACCTTTATAGCCACCTAGTTACGCTGTGACGTTTGGTACACCCAAAGCATTCCTACGGTATCTGGGAGTTGCACAATCTCATGGTCTAAGGAAATGATACTTGACATTAGAAAAGCTTTAGCATACAAACTACATGATCTTTGTGCTAGGCTTAGGATTGGGTCTTTTCCATCACATCATTCTCCTAATGATGTGATCCCGTTATCAACGACATCTAATGTCCATGGTCAGGAAACCCTAACCATCTATTGATCAACGAGCTAGTCAACTAGAGGCTTACTAGGGACATGGTGTTGTCTATGTATCCACACATGTATCTGAGTTTCCTAGCAATACAATTATAGCATGGATAATAAACAATTATCATGAACAAGGAAATATAGTAATAACTAATTTGTTATTGCCTCTGGGGCATATTTCCAACATATATATGTCTCCATCTTGAACATTTTCACGAATGGAGTTGAAGCGACGCTTGATGTGCCTGGTATTCTTGTGAAACCTGGGCTCCTTGGCAAGTGCAATAGCTCCAGTGTTGTCACAGAAGAGTGTTATCGGCCCCGACGCATTGGGTATGACTCCTAGGTCGGTGATGAACTCCTTCACCCAGATAGCTTCATGCGCTGCCTCCGAGGCTGCCATGTACTCCGCTTCACATGTAGATCCCGCCACGACGCTCTGCTTGCAACTGCACCAGCTTACTGCCCCACCATTCAAAATATACATGTATCCGGTTTGTGACTTAGAGTCATCCAGATCCGTGTCGGAGCTAGCGTTGACGTAACCCTTTACGACGAGCTCTTCGTCACCTCCATATACGAGAAACATATCCTTAGTCCTTTTCAGGTACTTAAGGATGTTCTTGACCGCTGTCCAGTGTTCCATGCCGGAATTACTTTGGTACCTTCCTACCAAACTTACGGCAAGGTTTATATCAGGTCTGGTACAGGTCATGGCACACATGATAGACCCTATGGCTGAGGCATAGGGGATGATACTCATCTTTTCTCTATCTTCTGCCGTGGTCGGGCATTGAGCCGAGCTCAATTTCACACCTTGCAACACAGGCAAGAACCCCTTCTTGGACTAACCCATATTGAACTTCTTCAATATCTTATCAAGGTATGTGCTTTGTGAAAGACCTATGAGGCGTCTTGATCTATCTCTATAGATCTTGATGCCTAATATGTAAGCAGCTTCTCCAAGGTCCTTCATTGAAAAACACTTATTCAAGTAGGCCTTAATGCTGTCCAAAAGTTCTATATCATTTCCCATCAAAAGTATGTCATCCACATATAATATGGGAAATGCTACAGAGCTCCCACTCACTTTCTTGTAAACGCAGGCTTCTCCATAAGTCTGCATAAACCCAAACGCTTTGATCATTTTATTAAAGCAAATGTTCCAATTCCGAGATGCTTGCACCAGCCCATAGATGGAGCGCTGGAGCGTGCATACCTTGTTAGCATTCTTAGGATCGACAAAACCTTCCGGCTGCATCATATACAGTTCTTCCTTAAGATGGCTATTAAGGAATGTCGTTTTGACGTCCATTTGCCATATCTCATAATCATAGTATGCGGCAATTGCTAACATGATTCGGACGGACTTCAGCTTCACTATGGGTGAGAAAGTCTCATCGTTGTCAACCCTTGAACTTGTCGATAACCCTTAGCGACAAGTCGAGCTTTATAGATGGTAACATTACCATCCGCGTCCGTCTTCTTCTTAAAGATCCATTTGTTTTCTATCGCTCGCCGATCATTGGGCAAGTCTGTCAAAGTCCATACTTTGTTTTCATACATGGATCCTATCTCGGATTGCATGGCTTCAAGCCATTTGTTGGAATCTGGGCCCGCCATTGCTTCTTCATAGTTTGAAGGTTCACCGTTATCTAACAACATGATTTCCAGGACAGGGTTGCCATACCACTCTGGTGTGGAACGTGTCCTCGTGGACCTACGAAGTTTAGTAGTAACTTGATCTGAAGTACCCTGATCATCATCATTAGTTTCCTCTCTAGTTGGTGCAGGCACCACAGGAACATCTTCCTGAGCTGCACTACTTACCGGTTCAAGAGGTAGTACTTCATCAAGTTCCACTTTCCTCCCACTTACTTCTTTCGAGAGAAACTCTTTCTCCAGAAAGGACCCGTTCTTGGCAACAAAGATCTTGCCCTCGGATCTTAAGTAGAAGGTGTACCTAATGGTTTCCTTAGGGTATCCTATGAAGACGCATTTTTCCGACTTGGGTTCGAGCTTCTCAGGTTGAAGTTTCTTGACATAAGCATCGCATCCCCAAACTTTTAGAAACGACAGCTTAGGTTTCTTCCCAAACAATAATTCATACGGTGTCGTCTCAACGGATTTAGACGGTGCCCTATCTAAAGTGAATGTAGCTGTCTCTAGACTGTATCCCCAAAATGATAGCGGTAAATCGGTAAGTGACATCATAGGTCACACCATATCCAATAGAGTGCGATTACGATGTTCAGACACACCGTTATGCTGAGGTGTTCCAGGCGGCGTGAGTTGTGAAACGATTCCACATTTCCTTAAGTGCGTACCAAATTCGTGACTTAAATATTCTCCCCCATGATCCGATCGTAAGAACTTTATCTTTCGGTCACGCTGATTCTCTACCTCATTCTGAAATTCCTTGAACTTTTCAAAGGTCTCAGACTTGTGTTTCATCAAGTAGACATACCCATATCGACTCAAGTCATCAGTGAGAGTGAGAACATAACGATATCCTCCGCGAGCCTCAACGCTCATTGGACCGCACACATTAGTATGTATGATTTCCAATAAGTTGGTTGCTCGCTCCATTGTTCCGGAGAACGGAGTCTTGGTCATTTTGCCCATGAGGCATGGTTCGCATGTGTCAAACGATTCATAATCTAGAGACTCTAAAAGTCCATCAGCATGGAGCTTCTTCATGCGCTTGACACCAATGTGACCAAGGCGGCAGTGCCACAAGTATGTGGGACTATCGTTATCAACTTTACATCTTTTGGTATTCACACTATGAATATGTGTAACATCACATTCGAGATTCATTAAGAATAAACCATTGACCAGCGGGGCATGACCATAAAACATATCTCTCATATAAATAGAACAACCATTATTCTCGGATTTAAATGAGCAGCCATCTTGCATTAAACGAGATCCAGATACAATGTTCATGCTCAAAGCTGGCACTAAATAACAATTATTGAGGTTTAAAACTAATCCCATAGGTAAATGTAAAGGTAGCGTGCCGACGGTGATCACATCGACCTTGGAACCATTCCTGACGCGCATCATCACCTCGTCCTTCGCCAGTCTCCGCTTATCCGCAGCTCCTGCTTTGAGTTACAAATATGAGCAACCGCACCGGTATCAAATACCCAGGAGCTACTACGAGTGCTAGTAAGGTACACATCAATAACATGTATATCATATATACCTTTGGTGTTGTCGGCCTTCTTGTCCGCTAAGTACTTGGGGCCGTTCCGCTTCCAGTGACCACTTCCCTTGCAATAAAAGCACTCAGTTTCAGGCTTAGGTCCATTCTTTGACTTATTCCCGGCAACTGGCTTACCGGGCGCGGCAACTCCCTTGCCATCCTTCTTGAAGTTCTTCTTACCCTTGCCTTTCTTGAACTTAGTGGTTTTATTCACCATCAACACTTGATGTTCCTTTTTGATCTCTACCTCCGCTGATTTCAGCATTGAATATACCTCAGGAATGGTCTTTTCCATCCCCTGCATATTGAAGTTCATCACAAAGCTCTTGTAGCTCGGTGGAAGCGACTGAAGGATTCTGCCAATGACCGCGTCATCCGGGAGATTAACTCCCAGCTGAGTCAAGCGGTTGTGCAACCCAAACATCTTGAGTATGTGCTCACTGATAGAACTATTTTCCTCCATCTTACAGCTAAAGAACTTGTCGGAGACTTCACATCTCTCGACCCAGGCATGAGCTTGGAAAACCATTTTCAGCTCTTCGAACATCTCATATGCTCCGTGTTGCTCAAAACGCTTGTGGAGCCCCAGTTCTAAGCTGTAAAGCATGCTACACTGAACGAGGGAGTAATCATCAGCACGAGACTGCCGAGCGTTCATAACGTCTTGGTTCTCTGGGATGGGTGCTTCACCTAGCTGTGCTTCTAGGACGTAATCTTTCTTTGCAGCTACGAGGATGATCCTCAGGTTCCGGACCCAGTCCGTATAGTTGCTACCATCGTCTTTCAGCTTGGTTTTCTCTAGGAACGCGTTGAAGTTGAGGGCAACATTAGCATGGGCCATTTGATCTACAAGACATATTGTAAAGATTTTAGACTAAGTTCATGATAATTAAGTTCATCTAATCAAATTATTCAATGAACTCCCACTTAGACAGACATCCCTCTAGTCATCTAAGTGAAACATGATCTGAGTCAACTAGGCCGTGTCCGATCATCACGTGAGACGGACTAGTCATCATCGGTGAACATCTTCATGTTGATCATATCTTCTATACGACTCATGCTCAACCTTTCGGTCTTCCGTGTTCTGAGGCCATGTATGTACATGCTAGGCTCGTCAAGTCAACCTAAGTGTATTGCGTGTGTAAATCTGGCTTACACCCATTGTATTCGAACGTTAGAATCTATCACACCCGATCATCACGTGGTGCTTCGAAACAACGAACCTTCGCAATGGTGCACAGTTAGGGGGAACACTTTCTTGAAATTATTATAAGGGATCATCTTATTTACTACCGTCGTTCTAAGCAAATAAGAAGCAAAACATGATAAACATCACATGCAATCAAATAGTGACATGATATGGCCAATATCATATTGCTCCTTTGATCTCCATCTTCGGGGCGCCATGATCATCTTCATCACCAGCATGACACCATGATCTCCATCATCATGATCTCCATCATCGTGTCTTCATGAAGTTGTCACACCAACTATTACTTCTACTTATAAGGCTAACGCGTTTAGCAATAAAGTAAAGTAATTTACATGGCGTTACTCAATGACACGCAGGTCATACAAAAAATAAAGAGAACTCCTATGGCTCCTGCCGGTTGTCATACTCATCGACATGCAAGTCGTGATTCCTATTACAAGAACATGACCATCTCATACATCACATATATCATTCATCACATCCTTTGGCCATATCACATCACAAATCACTTGCTGCAAAAACAAGTTAGACGTCCTCTAATTGTTGTTGCAAGTTTTTTTATGTGGCTTCTATAGGTTTCTAGCAAGAACATTTCTTACCTACGTAAAACCACAATGTAATATGCCAATTTCTATTTACCCTTCATAAGGACCCTTTTCATCAAATCTGCTCCAACTAAAGTGGGAGAGACAGACACCCGCTAGCCACCTTATGCAACTAGTGCATGTCAGTCGGTGGAACCTGTCTCACGTAAGCGTACGTGTAAGGTCGGTCTGGGCTGCTTCATCCCACGATGCCGCTGAAGCAAGATAAGACTAGTAGTGGAAAGAAAATTGACGACATCTACGCCCACAACTGCTTGTGTTCTACTCGTGCATAGTAACTACGCATAGACCTAGCTCATGATGCCACTGTTGGGGAACGTTGCAGAAAATAAAAAAATTCTACGCTTCACCAAGATCAATCTATGGAGTCATCTAGCAACGAGAGAGAGGAGTGCATCTACATACCCTTGTAGATCGCGCGCGGAAGCGTTCAAGAGAACGGGGTTGAGGGAGTCGTACTCGTCGTGATCCAAATCACCGGAGATCCTAGTGCCGAACGGACGACACCTCCGCATTCAAGACACATACGGTTGGGAAGACGTCTCCTCCTTCTTGATCCAGAAAGGGGGAGGGAGAGGTTGATGAAGATCAAGCAGCACGACGGCGTGGTGGTGGATGCAGCAGCGATCTCGGCAGGGCTTCGCCAAGCACTACGAGAGGGAGAGGTGTAGCAGGAGGGAGAGGGAGGCGCCAGGGGCTAGGGTGCGGCTGCCCTCCCTTCCCCCCACTATATATAGCCCCCCTGGGGGGCGCCAGTCCTAGGAGATGGGATCTCCAAGGGGGCGGCGGCCAAGGGGGTGGCTTGCCCCCCAAGCCAAGGGGGGCGCCCCCCACCCCTAGGGTTTCCTGTCCTAGGCGCAGGGGGAGGCCCAAGGGGGGTGCACTAGCCCACAAGGGCTGGTTCCCCTCCCCACTTCAGCCCATGGGGCCCTCCGGGATAGGTGGACCCCCGGGACCCTTCCGGTGGTCCCGGTACAATACCGTGACCCCCGAAACTTTCCCGATGGCCGAAACTTGACTTCCTATATATGAATCTTTACCTCTGGACCATTCCGGAACTCCTCGTGACATCCAGGATCTCATCCGGGACTCCGAACAACTTTCGGGTTACTGCATACTAGTATCTCTAAAACCCTAGCGTCACCGAACCTTAAGTGTGTAGATCCTACGGGTTCGGGAGACATGCTGACATGACCGAGACGCCTCTCCGGTCAATAACCAACAGCGGAATCTGGATACCCATGTTGGCTCCCACATGCTCCTCAATGATCTCATCGGATGAACCACGATGTCGAGGATTCAATCAATCCCGTATACAATTCCCTTTGTCAATCGGTACGTTACTTGCCCGAGATTCGATCGTCAGTATCCCAATACCTCATTTAATCTCGTTACCGGCAAGTCACTTTACTCGTACCGTAATGCATGATCCCGTGACCAGACACTTGATCACATTGAGCTCATTATGATGATGCATTACCGAGTGGGCCCAGAGATACCTCTCCGTCATACGGAGTGACAAATCCCGGTCTCGATTCGTGCCAACCCAACAGACACTTTCGGAGATACCCATAGTGCACCTTTATAGTCACCCAGTTACCTTGTGACGTTTGGCACACCCAAAGCACTCCTACGGTATCCGGGAGTTGCACAAACTCATGGTCTAAGGAAATGATACTGGACATTTGGAAAAGCTCTAGTGAAACGAACTACACGATCTTTGTGTTATGCTTAGGATTGGATCTTGTCCATCACATCATTCTCCTAATGATGTGATCCCGTTATCAATGACATCCGATGTCCATAGTCAGGAAACCATGACTATCCGTTGATCAATGAGCTAGTCAACTAGAGGCTCACTAGGGACATGTTGTGGTCTGTATATTCACACATGTATTACGATTTCCGAATAACACAATTATAGTATGAATAATAGACAATTATCACGAACAAATAAATATAATAATAACCATTTTATTATTGCCTCTAGGGCATATTTCCAATAGTTATTGACCGAAAACGTGTCTCGGTCATGTCTACCTAGTTCTCGAACCCGTAGGGTCCGCACGCTTAAGGTTTTGTTGACAGTTTTATTATGAGTTTATGAGTTTTGATGTACCGAAGATTGTTTAGAGTCCCGGATGTGATCACGGACTTGACGAGGAGTCTCGAAATGGTCAAGACATAAAGATCGATATATTGGACGACTATATTTGGACACCGGAAAGGTTCCGGCTGAGATTGGGACAATACCGGAGCTCCGGAAGGTTATCGGAACCCCCCGGGAGGTATATGGGCCTTATTGGGCTTTAGTGGAAAGGAGGGGAAAGGAGAAAGGGAGGGGGCGCCCCCCCCAAGCCCAATCCGAATTGGGAAGGGGGCCGGCCCCCCTTTCCTTCCTCCCTCCTTCCTCTTCCTTCCCTCTCCCTCTCCTAATAGGAAAGGGGGGGAGTCCTACTCCCGGTGGGAGTTGGACTCCCCCCTAGGACGCGCCACCCCCCTTGGCTGGCACCCTCCTCCACTCCTTTATATATGGGGGAGGGGGCACCCCATAGACACAACAATTGATCATTGATCTCTTAGCCATGTGCGATGCCCCCCTCCACCATAGTCCTCCTCGATAATATCATAGCGGTGCTTAGGCGAAGCCCTGTGACGGTAGAACATCAAGACCGTCACCACACCGTCATGCTGACGGAACTCTTCCCCGACATTCTGCTAGATCGGAGTACGGGAAACGTCATCGAGCTGGACGTGTGCAAGAACTCGGAGGTGCCGTAGTTTCGGTGCTTGATCGGTTGGGCCGTGAAGATGTATGACTACATCAACCGTGTTGTGCTAATGCTTCTGCTTTTGGTCTACGAGGGTACGTGGAATAACTCTCCCCTCTCGTTGCTATGCATCACCATGATCTTGCATGTGTGTAGGAATTTTTTTGAAATTACTACGTTTCCGAACGGTGGCACCCGAGCCTAGGTTTTATGCGTCTATGTTATATGTACGAGTAGAACACAAGTGAGTTGTGGGCGATACGAGTCATACTGCTTACCAGCATGTCATACTTTGGTTCGGCGGTATTGTTGGATGAAGCGTCTCGGACCGACATTACGCGTACGCTTACGCGAGACTGCTTCTACCGACGTGCTTTGCACACAGGTGGCTGGCGGGTGTCAGTTTCTCCAACTTTAGTTGAACCGAGTGTGGCTACGCCCGATCCTTGAGAAGGTTAAAACAGCACTAACTTGACGAACTATCGTTGTGGTTTTGATGCGTAGGTAAGAACGGTTCTTGCTCAGCCCGTAGCAGCCACGTAAAACTTGCAACAACAAAGTAGAGGATGTCTAACTTGTTTTTGCATGGCATGTTGTGATGTGATATGGTCAAGACGTGATGCTATATTTTATTGTATGAGATGATCATGTTTTGTAATCAAGTTATCTGCAACTGGCAGGAGCCATATGGTTGTCGCTTTATTGTATGCAATGCAAGCGCCCTGTAATTGCTTTACTTTATCACTAAGCGGTAGCGATAGTCGTAGAAGCAATAGTTGGTGAGACGATAACGATGCTACGATGGAGATCAAGGTGTCGCGCCGGTGACGATGGTGTTCATGACAGTGCTTCGGAGATGGAGATCACAAGCACAAGATGATGATGGCCATATCATATCACTTATATTGATTGCATGTGATGTTTATATTTTATGCATCTTATCTTGCTTTGATTGACGGTAGCTTTATAAGATGATCTCTCACTAAATTTCAAGATAAAAGTGTTCTCCCTAAGTATGCACCGTTGCCAAAGTTCTTCGTGCCCAGACACCACGTGATGAGCGGGTGTAATAAGCTCTACATCCATCTACAATGGGTGCAAGCCAGTTTTGCACATGCAGAATACTCAGGTTAAACTTGACGAGCCTAGCATATGCAGATATGGCCTTGGAACACTGAGACCGAAAGGTCGAGCGTGAATCATATAGTAGATATGATCAACATAGTGATGTTCACCATTGAAAACTACTCCATTTCATGTGATGATCGGTTATGGTTTAGTTGATTTGGATCACGTGATCACTTAGATGATTAGAGGGGTGTCTATCTAAGTGGGAGTTCTTAAGTAATATGATTAATTGAACTTAAATTTATCATGAACTTAGTACCTGATAGTATTTTGCTTGTCTATGTTTGTTGTAGATAGATGGCGCATGCTGTTGTTCCGTTGAATTTTAATGCGTTCCTTGAGAAAGCAAAGTTGAAAGATGATGGTAGCAATTACACGGACTGGGTCCGTAACTTGAGGATTATCCTCATTGCTGCACAGAAGAATTACATCCTGGAAGCACCGCTGGGTGCCAAACCTGCTGCAGGAGCAACACCAGATGTTGTGAACGTCTGGCAGAGCAAAGCTAATGACTACTCGATAGTTCAGTGTGCCATGCTTTACGGTTTAGAACCGGGACTTCAACGACGTTTTGAACATCATGGAGCATATGAGATGTTCCAGGAGTTGAAGTTAATATTTCAAGCAAATGCCCGGATTGAGAGATATGAAGTCTCTAATAAGTTCTATAGCTGCAAGATGGAGGAGAATAGTTCTGTCAGTGAGCTTATACTCAGAATGTCTGGGTATAACAATCATTTGATTCAACTGGGAGTTAATCTTCCGGATGATAGTGTCATTGACAGAATTCTTCAATCACTGCCACCAAGCTACAAGAGCTTTGTGATGAACTATAATATGCAAGGGATGGAAAAGACAATTCCCGAGCTCTTCGCAGTGCTAAAGGCTGCGGAGGTAGAAATCAAGAAGGAGCATCAAGTGTTGATGGTCAAGAAGACCACCAGTTTCAAGAAAAAGGGCAAAGGGAAAAAGAAGGGGAACTTCAAGAAGAACAGCAAACAAGTTGCTGCTCAAGAGAAGAAACCCAAGTCTGGACCTAAGCCTGAGACTGAGTGCTTCTACTGCAAGCAGACTGGTCACTGGAAGCGGAACTGCCCCAAGTATTTGGCGGATAAGAAGGATGGCAAGGTGAACAAAGGTATATGTGATATACATGTTATTGATGTGTACCTTACCAGAGCTCGCAGTAGCACCTGGGTATTTGATATTGGTTCTGTTGCTAATATTTGCAACTCAAAACATGGACTACGGATTAAGCGGACACTGGCTAAGGACGAGGTGATGATGCGCGTGGGAAATGGTTCCAAAGTCGATGTGATCACCGTCGGCACGCTACCTCTACATCTACCTTCAGGATTAGTTTTATACCTAAATAATTCTTATTTGGTGCCAGCGTTGAGCATGAACATTATATCTGGATCTTGTTTGATGCGAGACAGTTATTCATTTAAATCTGAGAATAATAGTTGTTCTATTTATATGAGTAATATCTTTTATGGTCATGCACCCTTAAAGAGTGGTCTATTTTTGATGAATCTCGATAGTAGTGATACCCATATTCATAATGTTGAAGCCAAAAGATGCAGAGTTGATAATGATAGTGCAACTTATTTGTGGCACTGCCGTTTAGGTCATATTGGTGTAAAGCGCATGAAGAAACTCCATACTGATGGACTTTTGGAATCACTTGATTATGAATCACTTGGTACTTGCGAACCATGCCTCATGGGCAAGATGACTAAAACGCCGTTCTCCGGAACTATGGAGCGAGCAACTAATTTGTTGGAAATCATACATACTGATGTATGTGGTCCAATGAATGTTGAGGCTCGCGGAGGATATCGTTATTTTCTCACCTTCACAGATGATTTGAGCAGATATGGGTATATCTACTTAATGAAACATAAAGTCTAAAACATTTGAAAAGTTCAAAGAATTTTAGAGTGAAGTTGAAAATCATCGTAACAAGAAAATAAAGTTTCTACGATCTGATCGTGGAGGAGAATATTTGAGTTACGAGTTTGGTTTACATTTGAAGCAATGCGGAATAGTTTCGCAACTCACGCCACCTGGAACACCACAGCGTAATGGTGTGTCCGAATGTCGTAATCATACTTTACTAGATATGGTGCGATCTATGATGTTTCTTACTGATTTACTGCTATCGTTTTGGGGTTATGCTTTAGAGACGGCCACATTCACATTAAATAGGGCACCATCAAAATCCGTTGAGACGACACCTTATGAACTGTGGTTTGGCAATAAACCAAAGTTGTCGTTTCTGAAAGTTTGGGGCAGCGATGCTTATGTGAAAAAGCTTCAACTTGATAAGCTCGAACCCAAATCAGAGAAATGTGTCTTCATAGGATACCCAAAGGAAACTGTTGGGTACACCTTCTATCACAGATCCGAAGGCAAGACATTTGTTGCCAAGAATGGATCCTTTCTAGAGAAGGAGTTTCTCTCGAAAGAAGTGAGTGGGAGGAAAGTAGAACTTGATGAGGTAACTATACCTGCTCCTTTATTGGAAAATAGTTCATCACAGAAACCGGTTCCTGTGACGACTACACCAATAAGTGAGGAAGCTAATGATGATGATCATGAAACTTCAGATCAAGCTACTACAGAACCTCGTAGGTCAACCAGAGTAAGATCCGCGCCAGAGTGGTACGGTAATCCTATTTTGGAGGTTATGTTACTTGACCATGGCGAACCTACGAACTATGAGGAAGCGATGATGAGCCCAGATTCCGCAAAATGGCTTGAAGCCATGAAATCTGAGATGGGATCCATGTATGAGAACAAAGTGTGGACTTTGGTTGACTTGCCTGATGATCGGCAAGCCATCGAGAATAAATGGATCTTCAAGAAGAAGACTGACGCTGATGGTAATGTTACTGTCTACAAAGCTCGACTTGTTGCGAAAGGTTTTCGACAAGTTCAAGGGGTTGACTACGATCAGACTTTCTCACCCGTAGCAATGCTTAAGTCTATCCGAATCATGTTAGCAATTGCCACATTTTATGATTATGAAATTTGGCAAATGGATGTCAAAACTGCATTCCTGAATGGATTTCTAGAAAAAGAGTTGTATACGATGCAACCAGAAGGTTTTGTCAATCCAAAGGATGCTAACAAAGTGTGCAAGCTCCAGCGATCCATATATGGACTGGTGCAAGCCTCTCGGAGTTGGAATAAACGCTTTGATAGTGTGATCAAAGCATATGGTTTTATACAGACTTTTGGACAAGCCTGTATTTACAAGAAAGTGAGTGGGAGCTCTATAGCATTTCTAATATTATATGTGGATGACATATTATTGATTGGAAATGATATAGAATTTCTAGATAGCATAAAAGGATACTTGAATAAAAGTTTTTCAATGAAAGACCTCGGTGAAGCTGCTTACATATTAGGCATCAAGATCTATAGAGATAGATCAAGACGCTTAATTGGACTTTCACAAAGTACATACCTTGATAAAGTTTTGAAAAAGTTCAAAATGGATCAAGCAAAGAAAGGGTTCTTGCCTGTAATACAAGGTGTGAAATTGAGTCAGACTCAATGCCCGACCACTGCAGAAGATAGAGAGAAAATGAAAGAAGTTCCCTATGCTTCAGCCATAGGCTCTATCATGTATGCAATGCTATGTACCAGACCTGATGTGTGCCTTGCTATTAGTTTAGCAGGGAGGTACCAAAGTAATCCAGGAGTGGATCACTGGACAGCGGTCAAGAACATCCTGAAATACCTGAAAAGGACTAAGGATATGTTTCTCGTTTATGGAGGTGACAAAGAGCTAGTCGTAAATGGTTACGTCGATGCAAGCTTTGACACTGATCCGGACGATTCTAAATCACAAACCGGATATGTGTTTATATTAAACGGTGGAGCTGTCAGTTGGTGCAGTTCTAAACAAAGCGTCATAGCGGGATCTACATGTGAAGCGGAGTACATAGCTGCTTCGGAAGAAGCAAATGAAGGAGTCTGGATGAAGGAGTTCATATCCGATCTAGGTGTCGTACCTAGTGCATCGGGTCCAATGAAAACCTTTTGTGACAATACTGGTGCAATTGCCTTGGCAAAGGAATCCAAATTTCACAAGAGAACCAAGCACATCAAGAGATGCTTCAATTCCATCCGGGACCAAGTCCAGGCGGGAGACATAGAGATTTGCAAGATACATACGGATCTGAATGTTGCAGACCCGTTGACTAAGCCTCTTCCACGAGCAAAACATGATCAACACCAAGGCTCCATGGGTGTTAGAATCATTACTGTGTAATCTAGATTATTGACTCTAGTGCAAGTGGGAGACTGAAGGAAATATGCCCTAGAGGCAATAATAAAGTTATTATTTATTTCCTCATATCATGATAAATGTTTATTATTCATGCTCGAGTTGTATTACCGGGAAACATAATACATGTGTGAATACATAGACAAACATAGTGTCACTAGTAGGCCTCTACTTGACTAGCTCGTAAATCAAAGATGGTTAAGTTTCCTAACCATAGACATGAGTTGTCATTTGATTAACGGGATCACATCATTAGGAGAATGATGTGATTGACTTGACCCATTCCGTTAGCTTAGCACTTGATCGTTTATTATGTTGCTATTTCTTTCTTCATGACTTATACATGTTCCTATAACTATGAAATTATGTAACTCCTGCTTACCGGAGGAACACTTTGTGTGCTACCAAACGTCACAACGTAACTGGGTGATTATAAAGGTGCTCTACAGGTGTCACGGAAGGTACTTGTTGAGTTGACATATTTCAAGATTAGGATTTGTCACTCCGATTGTCGGAGAGGTGTCTCTGGGCCCTCTCCGTAATGCACATCACTATAAGCCTTGCAAGCAATGTAGCTAATGAGTTACTTACAAGATGATGCATTACGTAACGAGTAAAGAGACTTGCTGGTAACGAGATTGAACTAGGTATTGGATACCGACAATTGAATCTCGGGAAAGTAACATATCGATGACAAAGGGAACAACATATTTTGTTATGCGGTTTGACCGATAAAGATCTTCGTAGAATATGTAGGAGCCAATATGAGCATCCAGGTTCCGCTATTGGTTATTGACCGGAAACGTGTCTCAGTCATGTCTACATAGTTCTTGAACCCGTAGGGTCCGCACGCTTAAGGTTTCGTTGATAGTTTTATTATGAGTTTATGAGTTTTGATGTACCGAAGGTTGTTCGAAGTCCCGGATGTGATCACGGACTTGACGAGGAGTCTCTAAATGGTCGAGACATAAAGATCGATATATTGGACGACTATATTTGGACACCGAAAAGGTTCCGGGTGAGATTGGGACAATACCGGAGCTCCGGAAGGTTATCGGAACGCCCCGGGAGGTATATGGGCCTTATTGGGCTTTAGTGGAAAGGAGGGGAAAGGAGCAAGGGAGGGGGCGCCCCCCCAAGCCCAATCCGAATTGGGAAGGGGTCGGCCCCCCTTTCCTTCCTCCCTCCTTCCTCTTCCTTCCCTCTCCCTCTCCTTATAGGAAAGGGGGGAGTCCTACTCCCGGTGGGAGTTGGACTCCCCCCTAGGGCGCGCCACCCCCCTTGGGCGGCCCCCTCCTCCACTCCTTTATATACGGGGGAGGGGGGCACCCCATAGACACAACAAATGATCATTGATCTCTTAGCCGTGTGCGGTGCCCCCCTCCACCATAGTCCTCCTCGATAATATCGTAGCGGTGCTTAGGCGAAGCCCTACGACAGTAGAACATCAAGACCGTCACCACGCCGTCGTGCTGACGGAACTCTTCCCCGACATTCTGCTGGATCGGAGTACGGGGAATGTCATCGAGCTGAACGTGTGCCAGAACTCGGAGGTGCCGTAGTTTCGGTGCTTGATCGGTCGGGCCGTGAAGACGTACGACTACATAAACCGTGTTGTGCTAACACTTCCGCTTTCGGTCTATGAGGGTACATGGATACACTCTCCCATCTCTTTGCTATGCATCACCATGATCTTGCATGTGCATAGGATTGTTTTTGAAATTACTAGGTTCCCCAACACCTTTGTACTGGATCCAACACCAATCTCCTCTCCAGTCATCCCATCTCTCGCGTTGATGCCCCGGGAGGTAGTTCTTCTTTGACTGTGGTATCCAACTGATGATCCCAGAGCGGTTCACCTTGCTCTCCACCCGCGGAATGAAGTAATGACGGAATAGATCCACATTGGGCTTCACTCCGACGAAATTCTCACACAAGTGCGCAAAGATGGCCATGGTCGCCATTGCATTCGGCGTGAAATCAAGGAGGTGGAATCCATATATGTTCATGATTGCCTCAAAGAACTCAGGAAAAGGAGGGCATAGACCGCTGATGAAATAAGCAGGGAAGAATCGATAGGAGTTTGGGGGATCCACCTCACCCACCTCGAAGACCATAGGAGCGCCGTGTCACTTCTCGACAGGCCACCCCCACAGGTACCCGTACCTTGCCTGAAGGACGGGGCCACGCAAGGTGGACGGGACGAAGATGACGCCCGCACTCTGCTTATTTTTCAGCTCCGCTGACCTCTTAATCTCTTCGGCGGTGGTCTCTTTGGATGCGGTCATCAGCTTCTTCGCGGGTTTCTTCCCCATTACTACGGTAACACAAAGGAGGGGAAGGGATTCGTTGGGTGGCGGCAGAATAAGGGGCGAAATGAGAACTGTTGTAAGCTTGCGGAGGAAGAACATGTAGGAGCCGGGCGAAGGACAGGCGAACTGCACCGCCTCGATTTTCCCTGCTCTAATAGGGGGGAAGTGGTGCAGGGGCGCGATGCTTTAGAAAGTTACCATTTTACCATAATTACAACAGTCCCACGAACCCACGACACACAGTAATTGCACGGAGGTGGACGTTGGATTGACTGGTCATTGTGGCAAACCGTCACGTACAGCCCTCTCCTACCACGTGTCCGCGCATTGTTTGGGGCCTAACCCAACATGCCACACGACACATATGGCTCAGGCCCGGGGGCTTATGTTAGGGAAAATATACAGGGGCACACATTTTCCCCTGACTCATGCGCGGACAAGCCAAGAGCAAGCCCAATATTGAAGGACCAAGAGATTCGAGGAACCAACACACAGCCAAGAGAGACCAAGGTCAAGCCAGAAGAACGATATATCGACAAGAGAAAGGCCTCCCTTGCCAGGTAGGAAAGCCCGGCAAGGGGCGAGGACACCACCAGAAGCAAGCTATCAAAGACTCCCCGACAGAGCCTGTCGGGGCTCGCGAGGGGTAAACCACCCCGACAACCACTCAGGCACGACCCACGTCATCAATCAGTGCAGTGTCAAGCCGCGAAGTGATTAAGTGGCAGCCATTCTCCACATGGCAGTCATTTCCTACGGAAGAAACCCACAAAGGACACCCATCCTGCGACGTGTCAAGGAAGCAGATGCGGAACTGGCAAGACAGCCCGGCAGGCCTTGCCGGGCGACCAGTGATGTGACACACATCGGTGCATTTAATGCACCCTATCAGCCCGCAGAGTGAGGTATGATAGCACTTTTCTCTATCATATCAAATAGATAATGACCACTTTGCCACTATGGTGACCCCTAATCTATAAAAAGAGGCTCATGGCACCTGTAGGAGGGGTTGGAAAGTTGATGAACCCAAGCCACCATACTTGTGTAGTCGCTGCGGCCCTGAGGCACACCTTACCAGGCAAGTGTACTACACACCACCACATTCATGCCACCATCAATCCACAAAAGCAGGAGTAGGGTCTTATGCCTCGCAGCGGCTTGAACCTGGGTAAATTGCTTGTGTGCTCTTTGCCAAGCTGTCATGCGCCGTTTTGCTCTTTGTGCAATGCGCCATCCCCCCGCCGAACCAGCAAGGGGCCGCCCGGTCCCATAGGTGGCCATGGATATCCCGCGATAGTCTAACATGCAATATTCTCCTTTATTGGAACAATTAGATTGGTTTTTTACTTCCACTAATTGGATATCTTGTTATCTAGTGACTGAAGTACTTCCTCTTGCCAGTACAACATCAAACCATATTCCTTGTGTTGTGGTGATCAAAACAACACTGCCAAAGAGCAATATTTTTAGATTTGAGAATTATTGCATCAAAATGGAGGACTTTTTTAGTGTGTTCAAAGATCTTGGGCAGAACCCTCTCATAAGACACACATTACTGCCATTATTGCTAACATGTTAAAAACTCTGAGGCAGGATCTTAAAAAGTGGCAGCTGGGGATTTCAAAGATGAAACTGCTTATTGATAGGTGCAACAAGGTGGTAATCTTTTTAGATAGTATGAGGAGATGAGGCCCCTATATAGACAAGAATTCAACTTCAGGAAAATTGTTAAGCTTCATGTTGAATATCTACTTCATTTGCAGTTCTTATACTGGAAAAGGAGGTGTACTATCAGGTCTATTGAAGTGGGAGAGGAAAACACCAAAATTTCCATGCTATGGCCATTGAGAGGTATAGAAGAACTTCCATACCTAGCTTGCAACTTGGTGATGGGTCTGTTGGGTGTGAACACTCCCAAATGGAGGGGATCATTTGGTCTACTTTTAAGGGTGGAATGGGTGTTTCTAGAGGAATTAATATGGGTTTTGACCTGGGAGCTTTTGATGACTCACAAGCATAGGGGGTCAATCATAGTCCTTTCGATAAGTAAGAGTGTCGAACCCAACAAGGAGCAGAAGGAAATGACAAGTGGTTTTTAGCAAGGTATTTTCTGCAAGCACTGAAATAGTCAATAACAGGTAGTTTGATAGCGAGGTAATTTGTAATGGACAAGTAATGGTAATGGTAAATAAAGTGCAGCAAGGTATCCCAATCCTTTTGTGGAAAAGAACAGGCCAAAACGGTCTCTTGTAATAAAAAAAAGTGTTCTTGAGGGCACACGGGAATTTCATCTAGTCACTTTCATCATGTTGGTTTGATTCACGTTCACTACTTTGATAATTTGATATGTGGGTGTACCGATGCTTGGGTGCTATTCTTACTTGAACAAGCCTCCCACTTATGATTAACCCCCTCGCAAGCATCCGCGACTACAAGAAAAGTATTAAGATAAAATCTAACCATAGCATTAGATATACCGATCCAAATCAGTCCCTTACAAAGTAGCGCATAAGCTAGGGTTTAAGCTTTTGTCACTCTAGAAACCCATCATCTAATAACTACTCCACAATGCATTCCCTGAGGCCCAAGATGGTGAAGTTCCATGTAGTTGACATTCAAATGACACCACTAAGGGAATCTCAACATTCATATCATCAAAATATCGAACACATATCAAGTACAAAAGTAACTACTCAAAAATAATATCCGTGCTCAAGATCAGAGGGATATTAAATAGCATAATGGATCTGAACATGTAATCTCCTACCAAATAAACCATCTATCATAAACTACAATATGTAATCAACACTACTAGTCACCCGCAGGTACCAATCTGAGGTTTGAATACAAAGATTGCACACAAGAGACGAACTAGGGTTTGGGATGAGATGGTGCTATTGAAGATGTTGATGGAGATTGGCCTCCCAAAGATGAGAGGTTGTTGGTGATGACGATGGCTCCAACTCCCCCCTCCAGGAGGGAAGTTCCCTCAGTGAAATCGCTCCGCCGGAGGAGAAAAGTATTCCTGCCCAAGTTTCGCATCAAGACGGCGGCGCTCCATACCAAAAGTCCTCTCCTTATTTTTCTAGGTCAAAATGACTTGTATACCAGAAGATGGGCACCAGAGGTGGGCTGGGCTGACACAGCCCACCAGGGCGCACCTGGGAGGCCTGGCGCGCCCTGGAGTCTTGTGGTCACCAGGTGGCCCCCCTCCGGTAGTTATTTGCTCCAGTATTTTTTATATATTCCAAAATAATTCTCCGTAAATTTTCAGCTCATTTGGAGATGTGTAGAATAGGTAACTCTAATGTAGCTTTTAATAATCTTTCTTCTTCATCTTCTGAAAGGTTAGCACAAATAATAACAGGATATATCTTCTTCTCATCAAGATAATCATATTTTAGAGTGTCTGGCAATTGTTTTAATTCAAACACAGGATCACCTTTAGGTGGAGGAGGACCTCCTAGAGTTTTGATATGTCTCGATCGTATCTATAATTTTTGCTTGTTCCATGTTGTTATATTATCATTCTTGGATGTTTTACAATCATTTTATAGCAACTTTATATGAATTTTTGGGACTAACTAAGGGAGTCCTGGATTCAAAGGTCCTCAGGTGTCCGGCCTATTTGATGTGGGCCGGACTGATGGGCCGTAAAGATAAAGCAGAAGACTATCCCCTGTGTCTGGGTAGGACTCCTCTATGCGAGGACGGCAAGTTTGGTGTCCGGATGTACTATTTACTTCTTCTGCAAACCGACTATGTACAACCCTAGGCCCCTCCGGTGTGTATATAAACTAGAGGGTTTAGTCTGTAGAGGCTATCAGAATAAGCATAGGCTAGACAGCTAGGGTTTAGCCATTACGGTCTCGAGGTAGATCAACTCTTGTAACCCCTATACTCATCGAATATAATCAAGCGGGACATAGGGTTTTACCTCCTTTAAGAGGGCCCGAACCTGGGTAAACATCAGGGTGGGACTTAGGGTCCGGGGAGCACACCACAAAAAAAATACACTTCCGTGATGATACGTGTTTGTCACAGTAGGTCACGTTTTCTGTCATGCATGTACATCCATGACGATTTTATGACAGAATCAAGATAGTCATACCTAAATTATCATCACGGAAGTGTCCACTTCCATGACAATAAATGTCGCGTCATGGAAGTGCTTTCGTCAAGGGTGACCGACACGTGGCATCCACCGTAACGGGTCGCCGTTAAGCTATCGGGTCCGGTTTTTGATCCGATAACCCGCTAACATCCACGACCAATGCCAATTTTCCACGTGCAAAATTCTCGTTGGCTGATGGAACCACGTGTCAGCTCCACGTTGGCATAGGTGTCACTCATCCCATGGGCGAGATGCGCCTATGATATGTTGACACGTGGACTGGCCTAAAGATTAAATGGGCTGGCCCAACTAAAGGCCAACAAGATTTAGCGGACCATAATGGGCCGGCCCAGCTAAAGGCTCACAAGATTTTGCAGAGCATAATGGGCCGGCCCAGCTAAAGGCCCAACATTCTTAGTTAAGGCCCGTACGGCTAGTGTCAAATTGGCCCGTCAACGGCCCGTCCTAAACTTGTCATCACTGTGGCCCATGGTCACATCTGGCCCGTTAACAGTCTGCTAAGTATTTGGGCCGAATTACGGCCAGTGTGTTTCTGGCCTGTTAAAGGTCCTGCTTCATTTGGGCCCATTTATAGGATATTGAAGCATTCAGCCCATAAACGACCATGAAGGATTTGGGTCATATTCGGCCATGTCTGACATTCGGCCTGTTAGAGGCCCACTATAGATTTGGGCCACTTTCAGCCTGTTGTGACTTTCGGCCTATTAACATCGGACGAAATCCATGGGCCATATGTGGCCCAACGTCACATCGGGCCTACTAACGGCACATATAAAAATGACACTAATCAAGCCCGACCGAACTTCCGGCCTGTTAAAGGCCCATGTAGTAGGTCAGCGCATTTACGGTCCATCTGAATTTCGGCATGTGAACGATCGCATCGTAAATGGGCCACCATTTCGGCCTCCTAAGACCAGTGGGTTATTTGGCACAATCAGGCCCCAATCTCACTTTTGGCCTATTAAAGGCCCATGTTTTTTATGGGCTCGAGATATTTACACATGTAAATGGCCTATTGTTACTGAGGGCCCAAATTATGTTTACCTGTTAAAGGCCCACTATGGGCACGGGCCTACAAGAAAAATATGAAAGCTTATGCTGATTTAGGCCCAGATATTTTTAGTGGGCTACATGCAAATTTCGGCCCATAATCGTTTTTAGCCCAATTGGAATGGGCCCGATGAATGTTGGCATGTTGGGCCCCTATGAAGCTTTTGGCCGAATACATTATTAAGATAAACCTACACTATACAAAAATAGCATCATAATTACTGTAGCCGGCAGCATCATAAATGTTGTATCACAACAAAATAAATTCCAATCATATAACAAAAGGCCTGTTGGCATAAAGTTTACAGTCCTTGCAGATAAAAGCACCATCAGATGTATAGAAGCACATATTATTTGACCTGAGTGCTAATGTTTTAGGCTGTAGAATCTGATGGAGCAGCATGATCTTCCCCTTTTTTCCACCATTTCTCTTGAACAACGAAGCAAATGTCTGATAGTATGGTTTCAAAACCATTCATATCTACACGACATTTGTCAACCACTATTCTTGTTTCCAAAACAACGTCCATTAGAAATTGGACGTGTGTCTGGAGCACAGATATATCACTCTGTCTAGCTGGAAGATTTTGTTCAGTAGGCGATTTGGACGAGGTTACCTTGACAACCAACCCAGAATTACACATGAAGGTTCTTTTTGCACTGTTAGTGGAGAGATACTGATGCACTGCAGCAAAAGAGGTGACATTGTGCATGTAGTAGCCTCGTCACCTTCAAGTGGTTGTGGCTGTTCAATCATTTGTTCCATAGCTTGCTAAAAGTTTGAACTTGTAGATTAGTGTACCAGATAAGTTACTAATGAGACAAAAACAAAAAAAGTAGGTTTCACATTTATACATAACTTACTTTGGTGAACTACTGTAATACATTAGCATGTATTGTAGTGCCAACTACATAATAAAATCACTTTCGGAACATATGTCCATGTAGCATGCCTACTGTATTGTCTATTTCCTCACATTCGTTGACATCTAAGGATAAAGAGACATGGTTTAAAGTAGGATGAACATAGTATGACATCATTCTTATCATGGGCAAACACATATAAAACAAACAGGCTATTGTATCATTGTGTGCGCACGTGAACATCACAACTAGATTACAGATCAAGACCAAAAGAATATCATTCATCTGTTTTAAACCTTGTAAGGTGAAAGGATACGTTAAGACAACTGTGTATAATAGTGAACAGAGTAACTGACATTCGCTGCAAACCAAGCAATTAAATGAACACATCGCAGTACCAATCAGTTCAAAGGCGGGAGGAGTAAGGACTTACAATAGCGGCTTGAACTAGTGCGCTCATGCCCTTTATCTTGCTGGTGTGGCAATCCTTGAAGATTTGCGTTGCATTCGGTTTAGGTTCTCTTTGGTCCGCACGGGCTTTCCTCTGTATTTGGAATAAGTCAATATAGATACGATAATATGGCACAGACAAACGAAGGAACTAGCAGCTATTTACAAGCCTCACAGTGTGCAATATAGCTACGAGATCCTGTTGTCTGTTGGTCTTGTTCTTCAAACAATTAGCCTAGAAGAAGATACACTTCTAAGGCACATACATAAATACAAGTTCAATATGTGGTCTCGTCAAATACATATACCCTACCTGATACTTTGGATCAGACCAGTGTTTAATGAGGGTTGTCCAGTCTTCATCTGTAATATATTCCACTGGAGATGTTTGGGCGATTTCATTGTTAGCCTTGCCTTCAAAGTGAGATTTTCTAAGGTGGTACCAATACAGTCGTAGAGCAGACTAAAAAACATGGGTGCATGCTTTTTTAGTTGCATCATCTTTCGGATCCAACTTGAACCTCATCTGTTGAAAAAAGAATGTGAGTCTTATTAGGAGGAAGCTAGAAAGTATGGGACAGAGCAAGACAATATTACTAATTGCGATGAATAACATTACTTACGGATAAATGGTCAAGGAAGGTGTTAAACTGGATATTTTCTTTCTCATTCCTGTACTGGATCCACGTTGGGAGGATACGTGCATGACACCTAACGGCAACGGTTTCCTCTGATACTAACTTGGCTGACTCTGTAGCATCACGTGGCCTTTTTAAACCTGCCTCAAAATGGATCTCCATTCTTCCTCCTTTAGATTTTGTTAATCTGTCAAGCATTATCCCTGATGTCTGTTTCCGCTTGCACCGTGGTGCTAGTTCAACAACGAATATGGAAAGTGTTAGTGTACATAAAACTATGAGAGTACATATAAAGGAGCATGCAACTGCAACTTGACTCGGTCAAGTACCGTCTTGGTGTTGATGCTCATGAGGTTCATCTGGTCTTGCCAAGTCCTGTTGTGTCAGCAGTGCTCCGGAAGTAGTGTTAGGTGTGAAGGCAGCTTGGGAACTGGCCAGTTCCGGAGCAAACGAACAAGTAGCTCGTTGAGATGCTGGTACAGTTGAAGCGGATGCTGCAGCTGGTGGAGCAGGTGATACTGTGTTTGCAGATTTAGCCGGTGGACTTGGACCTTCTACTGCACTATAAGTACCAGCAGAATCTCGACGGCAGATCCTTTTTTGTTTCACCCGACGAGTAATAGCACTCCCTACGATATTCTTTTCCTTGCTCTTTTTTGACTTTGCCATGTCAAGCCGTACCCACAACACAAAATAATAAAATTGCTCTTCAGAACTCATTGATGCATGATACAGACAAGCAATACTTTGATGTAAGACAACCATATGAGGATGGAATATGTAAGAAAAATAGGACGGCGTGACATATTCACACCTACGATGTGTAAACTAGGCAGAAGGATTTTCAAGAAAATAGAAGTAATGCAAGCTAGACACCATATGAAAGATGCAACCAATATCACTCTGCCAAGTTAAAAATGTCTTGTCATAAGTGGCATTTCAAAAAATTAGAAGTAGTACAACGTAGAAATCAATGCAAGATGCAACCACTATCAAACTGCCATGTTAAAAGTGTCCAATCATGAGTGACTGATGCGAGATACACAACAGCAATACTTTGATGTAAGAACATGGTATGATTGATAGATGCAGTGTATTCTAGACACAGAAAGGCATGTCATATTCACATGTATAACGTATAAACTCAGTAGGTGCAATTTACTCGAAATAGAAGAAATACATGTTTGACAACATATGCAACATGAAACCAGTTATCACACTGTCAACTTAGAGAAAGCACATGTGATGGTGGAGTACGGGAGATGAACTCATCATGTAGACTTGAGAGTTCAACTTCATTAGCAGTAGCAGTGGCAAATCTAGAGAGTCTCTGTTTGCGTCGGTTCGGAGAACCACCAACATCCCCTAACTTACTCTTTTCCTTCCTATTTTCTGATATTGCCTTATGAAGTCAAAACCAAAATAAGATGAATAAAATTAGCTCTGCATAACTGGTTGATGCATGATACAAACGAACACTATTTTGATGTAAGTCAAGCGAGGGATAGGAGGATGGAATATATAAAAAAAGACAACATTGCATATTCAGACGTACGATAGGAGGATGGAATATGTATGAAAAATAGTAAGTAGAAGGCATTTTAACAAAATTAGAAGAAATTAAAGCTAGGCACCATATGAACATGCAACCAATATCACTCTATCAGGTAAAAAATGTCTCTCGTAAGTGCCATTTGAAGAAATTACAAGCAGTACAAGCTAGAAGACAATGCAAGATGCAACCTACATCACACTCCCAAGTTAAATGTGTCTTATGGGTAAGTGATCGTTGCAGGTATAAGTTGTAAGCTACACAGATGCAATTCAACAAAATCAGAAGCAATACAAACTAGACATCATACGGAACACGCAACCACATATAACAGTTCCGAGTTAGAGCAAGCACCTGTGATGGTGGAGTAGGGGAGATGTGCTCATCATCTACACGTATGTTCTAGAAACATGGACAAGTGTCATATTCACAGGCATTATGTGTAAAGTAACACTACAAAAAAAAAGACACATCCGTGACATTTTGGGCCGAACGAATTTTTTTCTGTCATGCTTATGACACTTCTATGACGATAACTGTGACAAAACCCGGTATCATCATAGATGTGGTGGGCTCCTACTTCTATGATGAAAAATCATGACAGAAAATGGGCTTTTTGTCCTGGGCAGGCCGGAGACGCAGCTGCATGACATTCTTTGGGCCGTCCATGATGGTAAAAACCGCAGTAGAAGCGAGGGCGAGGAAAATATCTGGGAGTTCCCGGTTATGGTGGGTGGTCGGGGGCCGAGTGATGCGCGTTTCTCTCGTACATACGTGCGTGTGTGCGAGGCGTTGGCTCTAACTGAACCCGAGCGAGGCGTTGCGCTCTAACTGAACCCGAGCGATTGCACTGCAGGCTACGTGTTACTGAACCCGAGCGATCGATCAATCCCTTGCTGTGAACTGAACCCGAGTGATTCCTTCGCTACTGCTGCTAACTGAAGCCGATCGAACACTGTTGCCTCCTTCCCTTGATGAACAGTGAGCGTTGTTGGGGGGTTGGATGAACAGTTCCTGGTGGGGGTTGGATGAACAGGACCCCGTGGTAGTAGAGGCCGTTGTCGCTGGATGAAAAGGACCCCGATCAATCGAGCCGGTGGATGAGCAGGACCCCGTGGAGGGCTGGATGAACAGGACCCCGTGGAGGGCTGGTTGAACAATAGCCGATGGAGGAGCACGCGATGGACGCTGGATGAAAAGGAGCCCCGTGGATGAACAGTCACAGGTGGAGGCTGGAGGAGGTCGACGGTGGATGAACAGTAGCCCATGGAGGCAGTGGATGGTGATGAACAGTAGCCCGTGGAGGTAGTCGATGGTGGAGATGAACAGTATCTCGTGGAGTCCCGTTTTGCGGTACGGCACACCCCTCCCGATGAACAGGACCCCCATTTCGACCGTAGCGCTCCAACACAAGTCCGTTTCCTCTGTTTTGCGGTACGACACACCCCTCCTGATCAACAGGACCCTGTTTCGGCCGTTTTGCGGTACGCCAGACCCCTCCCGATGAACAGGATCCCGTTTCGACCGTGGCCGGTCGAACACAAGGCCGTTTCCTCCGTTCTGCGGTACGCTAGCTCTCGTTTCCATCGGCTGTTCTGTCCAAGCCGGTTGGCTCTCAATGAACAGCACACGTTTCTTTGCCTCCTGATGAACACTACGCATTCCGTTGCCTCCCCATGAACACGAAGACAATGCAGTTTCTCCGTTCCGACCAAGCCATGTACACGAGCCCTGGCCATACATATGCGCGAGTAGGCGTTCGAGACCCCGCCTGTATGTACGTACGTGGCCGTATTTACTTTCGTGCACCCTAGCTGTTGTACGTACGTGTACATGCTACGTGTGCGCCTCTACTACGACACGTGCACGCCTCTACTACGACACGTGCCCTTCCTTGCACATCCACGGTTCATCGCTGCAGCCTGCAGACAGACCGACCGTATGTTTCGTGACCAGAATGACAACGCTATGTACGCTTCGACTGGGTGGTTCCCAACTGTCAGGCACTTCCTTGCGTGCGAAGATGTAGCTGGTGGGTCCTAGCAGTCAGCGGGGCAAATCATTTTTTAGCCCGTAATATGGACACACTTCCTTGCGTGCGAAGATGTAGCTGGTGGGTCCCAGCAATCAGGGGAAACATTTTTTTTTGCAAAATACGGTGGCCTGTCCGGTGGGTCCCTGCTGTTAGGTGGAGGAATAATTATTTTGTGCGTAATAAGGAGGCACTTCCTTGCTGTGGCCATGGACCCAGCTGTCAGCCTCTCCACGTACAGTACTCTTTCGACAGAAGTCGTTCGTTGACCACATTGACCATGCCGCGCCGAGAGCACCAGGGCGATAGACGACGGCAAGGCCTAGGAAGGGGACGACGCGGAGCCGAGGAAGACGCGGCAGTGGATGCCCACATGGAGGGAAGTACGTGGGTTGACTGCTTCGGCTGCGATGTGAGGCTGCCATCATCGGAGAATAATAGGAGGTGTGGGTGAGTATAGAGGGATGGCATGGCCAGCGGTGGCAGCACAGCCGGACACGGGAGGCAGGAGCAGGCGGCACGACTAACGCTTGTTTGGGCGGCTGGAGCAAGTAGACCAGATGTTGAAGAAGCACTACGGCCGTTGAATGGACATCATACGGTCACTGGAGCTAGAATCGTTCATATTGACTAAGTTGACAAAGCCCTCCGTCCCCGTCATCTTAGTAGGCGCACAAGTCAGCCTCCCACTATGGTGGGTCCTAGCTAGTAGGGGGAGTATTCATTTTTATGTGCATAATAAGGAGGCACTTCCTTGTGTGCGAAGATATAGCTGGTGGGTCCGACCTGTCAGCGGGGGAACATTTTTTTGCGAAATACAAAGGCCCTTCCGGTGGGTCCCAGCTGTCAGGCGGAGGAATCATTATTTTGTGTGTAATAAGGAGGCATTTCCTTACGTGCGTCCAAGGACCCAGCTGCCAGCCTCTCCACGTATAGTCCACTTCCTGTGCATGTCGCCCGTTGACCACGCCGCGCCGAGAGCACCAGGGCGGTGGACGACGGCGAGGCCTAGGAAGGGAACGACACTGAGCTAGGGAAGACTCGGCAGTTGTTTCCCACGTGAAGGGGAGTACGAGGGTTTACTGGTTCATCTACCGTCGCTGGAGAATAACAGCAGGTGTGGGTGAGTAGAGGGACGTCTAGGCCAGCGATGGGAGAACGATGGGGCGGTGAGGCCTGCACGGCCGCATAGCCGACCGCGGGAGGAGGCAGCAGGCAGTCCCATCGGCGCTTGTTTGAGCGGCTGGAGCAGGAAGAGCAGAGATTGAAGAAGCATGACGGCCGTTGGATGGACATCCAACAGTCACTGCTCTCGTGTGTTGACTAAGTTGACACGGCGTTGCGTGTGCGTCAACCTTTTTTTTAGGAAAGCATACGAGTCAACCTGTAGTAGGCGCACAAGTCAGCCTCAAATCTGTGGAAAACAGCATAAAAGCCCATCCGCCATTATTTCTAATAATTTACATCCCATTTGCCAATTCTTAAGAATTTTTTTTGGGGCCCATCTTCTTTTTGTTAGCATTCCACCCCATATTGTGGCCACGGTTAAAAATTATATGAAATTTCGCATATTTCGGTGTGGTCAACTGTTTTTAATCTCAAAATATCGAGTCACATTCAAACTATTTTGAAAAATAATTTATATAAATATAAAATCCAAATAATTGTCCAGGCATAAAAATCAATGGAATTTAAAATCTCGTAATGAAAAAAAATTGAAACTAATTCCCGGTTTGATGTGTTTTAAAAATGTACATCCCATTTCTGGGCAAATCGAATGAAACTCTCCTTGTCTTGAAAGATATGCAGCCCAGTAGGGCTGATAAAGCAAGTAGGCCTCATTTGGGTATTTCTTTTAAAAAAATAGAACTGGGCTAGCCATTTTCAGCAAGAAAAAACCCAACTGGGCTCATGATGTGGTAAATATAAATAAAACCCTGGCCAGACGGGCCACAGCCCCCGCACAGCCCCGTTGTTACCCTTATCCGTCGCTAAAACTAGAATAAATAACAACTGCTTGTTCCTCAAAAAAAGTAAATAACAACTACGCTACCTGTTGGGTCCGTCGTGTTAGCCGCTCGTTGTGTAATTCTCTCGTTTATTGACTACGTTGACAATGGCGTGAGCCCCAGATGTCCAACCATTAGGAGGAAACATTTTTTGGGCTTGTAATAACGAGGCACTTGCTTGCGTACTACCATGACGCTGGTGGGTCCCTACTGTCATTCTCTCCACGTACAGTCATCTCCTTGTTCCTCTCGGTTGTTGACGACGTTGACAACGCAAGAGGGCGGCGCACCGCGCACGGCGAGCGAACCAAGGCCAAGGACGACGGTGCAGACTCGGTGTGCTAGTTCAAAATAAGTTTGTGGGTGCTGGTGGGGGCTAATCACTTGGCTTCTGTAATGCACAGTGAGCTCAAGCAGCCGGCGAGAGTGATGTCATTTCCCTTGGTTCGGATTTGTTACAATATTTCACTCTAAATTAAACGAATGTCAAGCCATTTGCTTCGTTTCAAAGAAAATATGACAGTCACAGCCAAGTTGAAAAGGGCAAGAACATCTAACTCCAGCTTACAAACTGTACAAAAACACGAGGGTTAATTGTTCATAATGTTTAGACAAAACCTAGGTTGAAAAGGGCAACAACATATAACTCCAGCACTATTTTCGGTAGTCACAGTCAAATGGATAGGTCAGGTCCATAGAATGAACATCCTGGGTCGTAAAATTTACTAGATTATGACCACAATATGTTGTAAATAGAAGCCCGACACGTTCGGAAGTTCTTTTGCCCACCTGAAACTCCTTTTTTTGCTCTTCGACATACTCATCCGTCAAAACCATGATGCTGATAAACTTAAGCCTGATGGACAATAGTAACCTCGTATTCAGCAGGAAGAATGTGACAAATCTAGTGTTTGCATGGTTGGCTACATATCGTTCTACTGTTATTGTCTTCAATCGAATGTCATGAGAAGTGAAAAATCCCAGTGCTTACGAATCCACTGATTGGTTATAACTTTCTTAGCCCGTCCTATTGCCTAAATAGACATGAAGATTGAAAACAGTTAAGGTCTAAAAAAAGAGTGTGGAAAGAGCAACAGCTGAACGGTTAATTCTAGTACACTATATGCAGGCTTCCAGTGTGCATGAAATTATCACCTTTATATACAACTTCTGCAGAGATGGAAAGCATTGCAGCAAGCCAATAATCTTGTTCAGATCAAAATTATCCATTTGGATATAAAAGATCTTGACAGAATCCAGCACCATTGATAGGCTATCCATGGAGAAACTCTTCATTGAGCATAGAACATAATATTAGTACAAAATGTGTACTCCGAGATGATATATAACTTATGCGCAGAAATTTAAAATGCAGCTTATGGTTACAAGTGTAGATGATAATATAAAGTACCTGAAGAACTATGGAGCCAAGCACCATCTTGAAATGAGCACAGAGATCATGTATTACACCCAAGGTCTCTAGTTTAGGCGCAGAGAGGACGGTTATTTGCGACGGTGAATAACCAGAATCAAGGATCAACCTTTGAAGTGAAGGGGCATCTTGGATGATGAGCTACCTTCCGTCAAAAGAAATTCCAATTCTTACAAGGTTAGGCGACTTTATTTGGAGACAACCGATTCTAACTATGAAAACAAGCACCAATCACTCTAGGGCAGGGCAACTGGAGTGGATGATGTTGTGCAATGAGGCCTCCGATATACGAACCCGCACAAGTGAAAGTTTCTTGAGAATGGGAGCCAAAGGGTTAGTACCAGACTGTCTGGTAGGTCGCACAGTGCAAAGGTGGCGGTGTGGAGAGAGGAGGAAAACCGCGAGATTGACATCGGTGCTGAGGGCACAGGTAGAGGGCGTTTGGTATCTTGTAGGTGATTTCCAGGGAAATAGTAGAAATCAAGCAGCTATAGTTCTATGAATTCAAGGGAATTCAGCCAGGCGTCCACCGTGCAAGGCATGGTATGCTTGCTTAGGTAGCATGACGGGATGCAGAGGTTTTGAATGGAGCCCTGGTTGGAGGAGATGATGGCTCTGGGGATTTCAAAATCATTGAAGAGAGATAGCTGACAACAGTCGAGATTAAGGGATGGCGCGCCACCGAATTGAGAGGACTTGGGTGCAGCAACAATCCTTGTTGGGGAGAAGCGACATGATCTCCCCAAGGACGGCGTCCGGGAGATCGCTTATGCGGTCCACCCAAGATTCTATGGGTTCCTGGGATTCGGTGGGGGCGGGGTCGCCGCTTCTCCCCGCGCTGTCGGGTGCGGGATCTACAAAAGGCATCGCAGCTGGCGAGAGCCTCATCTTCTTGGCGCTGGGGTCAGCCAACTCCTATTTCCTCGAGGGCGTCGCGTCGTGCTCACGGATTTGAGCAGAGTAACGAATGACAAGCCTAGTTGTAGTGCGAATGAAGAAGAAGGGGAGCTGGGGTTTTTCTATAGTAGTGAGGAAGAAGGGAGCTGCGGTTTTCTGTAGGGGTGAGGTGAGGAATTTGGGGGTACAAGTGGAGCGAGCTAACGTGAGGTGGGTGGGAGTGAGGAGGAAGAAGAGCACCCAGGTTTTTTGGGGGGCGGTGTGCTGGGTGTGGGTAGTGCCTCTCATTAAGTAAATATATGGGATTTTGAATTGATTTTATCATTTACTAGGGTGGATGGACTGTTTTGTCTTGGGCCCAGAGAAACAATTACTGCTAGTATAGTGGAGACACTCTACAGCTACCAGAAAAATATTACTACTAGTACAGAGGATACACTACCGCTTCTGGATCCTCCTAGGTCATCGAAACGTCTCCCTCTACTGAATGACGTTTTACTTTTGTTCACCGACATCGGCGCGGGCCCAAATGCCATCCACCAAATTAGAAGGCAGTATGCAGGCGGAGAGTCACCCCGGTCGTAGCGCGGCAGTAACGAGCCATCGTATCTCAAAACCCCACCTCCCCGCAGTCTAAGTTTGACGGACGAAGCAACCATCATTTCACTCTTCGCTCAATCCCCTTCTCCCTCACCGTCCTCGAGAAAGCCAACACTCGCATTTGCCACTATTCTTCTCTCCTAACAAAGGGAAGGTAAGCGGATCCGTGATATTGGTATATTTTCATTCAGAGAAAAAAAAACTTTTGCAAAGCACTAACCGATCCTCACTCTATTTTTTGTTTCATTGTCATTGTGATTGTGTTTTCCTTTTAGTGGTCTCTGTTGGATATCGGGTTCCGGCAAAACCCTTAAGGTTCGAACTCTGGGCTGCGCACGAAGATCTACTCCCTACCGATCCATGCCCCAAAACCTCGCCGCAATTCTAAGCTAACACGAAGAACAACAAAAGAGACACAAGGTTTATACTGGTTCAGGCCACCGTTGTGGTGTGATACCCTAATCCAGTGTGTGGTGTGGTGGATTGCCTCTGGGGCTGATGATGAACAGTACAGAGGAAGAACAGCCTCGCGAGGGGTGTTCTTGGGCTGGTGCGGTGTTCTACCAGGGCAGGATGCGATCAGCTCTTGATCATATCTCCCCTTTCTACTGTGGTGGCTATCTCTATATATATAGAGGACCTGGTACTCTTCCCAAATATTGAGCGGGAAGGGAACCAACAACGGCCATTTTGAAGGGGGACAGCTAGTACAAGCTATCCTGACTAAAGTTGGTCTTCGACTGCCAAAGGCACTGGTGATGACACCGTCTTGGGCTCCATGGTGATCTCCTTCCTGCCGCTCTGCTGGTCTTGGTCTCATTGCACCAATATGGAAACCTTTGCCTGATGCCTTGGTACTGCGCGCCTGCGCTTGCCCCCTTTGCACCAAAGAGGAAACGAGGACACTGCGCAGGCTGGCGCCCGCCTGGCGCCCGCTTGGTCTTGATCATCATGGCTTGCGTCACGAGCACCTCGCGGGATACTCCTTGCTTTGATCTCTCCGCCTCCTCACGAGCCTGCCTGTTGAGGCCACCCCTGAGGAAGCCTTGTGTCATCCGCCCCGTGAGGCTTGGCCCCTCGCGAGGGTCTTGCACTTGCGTTGATGAAGACGGGCCGTACTGGGCCACCGCTCGAGCCACGCCGCAGGCCGCAGGCAGGCAAGTCTGGGGACCCCCGTTCCCAGAACGCCGACAGTAGCCCCCGGGCCCAATGGGCACTCGGACTTGGCTTAGCAGCGAAGCCAAAGGGCAAGTGTGGAGCTCCACGGGCCCCAATAGCCTGCAACCTTGGTTGCCGCATGGCGGTTGATTGGACGTGGGCGTCTCCGCTTCCCCATGCTCCCCCAATAACTGCCTGGCTAGGCGGCCACGAAGCTTTACACAGTTATTCCCTCCTCGCTGCCCGTGTGCTTCCTTTTCCCCTTTCTTCCTCGAACCTCTGTTCCCGCTTCCAATCTGACTTGAGCTCTGCCCCTTCCATCACTATGGAGCCAACTAGCAAAGAGAAGGGGAAGAAGCCCATGTCCTCATCCAGCTCGTCTCCGGCAATCGAGCCCGCCGTCGGCCGGTCGCTGGTGCTCAATCTGGAGGCTTTGGAGAAGATCCGCCCTACACTCGCCTCCAGCTTCAATGAGTGCGGAAGGACGACGGTTTGGCCTGCGTCTCATGCCTCCGTCGACAGGATTGTCACAGAGGTTCGATTCTCTGTCAATGCCCTGTGGGCTGGCCTGGTTCCTCCTTTCTCCGCCTTTTTCAATGCGGTACTTTCCCATTATCAGATCCATATGATGCATCTTGATCCCCAATCCATGACCCTTCTCGTTGTCTTCGCCTTTGTCTGTGAAGCCATGGCGGGCATTGCTCCTTTCATTGCCCTCTTGCGCCACTTCTTCTCCCTGCGCCTAACCGACCCATTCCAGTGCTTGGGGTGCGTGAGATTCCAGGCCGTGGCAGAGACGGCCGCCTCTGGGATTGATTTTAGCCTTTCACCTTCCATGAGTGGGTTGCGATGGTTGTATGTGGATGTCGGAGTGCCCAGTCCCCTGCTCTCGCATCCGACATTTCCTGCTATCCCCAATCCAGGCTGGGGCCATGAGAGGCTCGTGAGCCCCCGGCTCTCCTTCGTCTGGCGCCGACTGGGGAGGTTGAGAGCGCTCGGCGTGACGGCGCCCCAGGTGGTGAAGGAGTTCCTCCGGTGTCGCCTTGCTCCTCTCTAGCGCCACTCCCGGTCGATGTGGGCCCTGACTGGGCATCAGGACCACATGAGGGTCCAGGATACGGAGCTGGTGCCTGAAATGCTGAAGAAGGTGCTGGAGGTCTTGACAGGCGACCCCTCGCCGGACGATATCCGACATGTGGGCAGCCTCCTGTATCTCTGCTCGGGTGGAGGCGAGTTCGCGAGGTAGATGGGGTTGCGCCCGGCTGGCCTCGTGGGGCCTCGCGAGAATCCCGTCGTCGTGGCTCACTTCCCCGTCGCCAACACCGATCTTGCCTCAGGAGGGGGTGCAGGGAGGCAAGCATCATTGGAGGCTGGAGGCTCCGGCGTCGATATGCCGATGTCATGGGGGGCCCTTGAGGCATCGTCCTCCGGAGCTTATGAAGCCCGTCCTGAGGCAGTTGCTGATGAGGGGGCGCAACCTGCAGCTCCCGAGGCCGAAGCCCCCGAAGCCTCGGTAGGCCACGAAGGAACGGTGCCCGAACGCTCCTCTCAGCATGGCACCCCTGAGGCAGGCTGCCTAGGCGCTTCTTCGTCTGCGCCATGCGCCGGCCTCCAGCACAGAGAAACCCAACTCCCACTGATAATAAGCAGATTCTGGTGGCCAAAGAACTAGTCCGCTCCAGTCCAGTAAAAATATGTCAACTCCATTCTAAGAAGCGTGTGCGTATCCTCGCATCATGGAATTTTATAGCATTCTGATCATATTTTCTATATGTTTCTTACCCATCTCTCTTTTAGAAAATAAGGTTAAACGATAGAAGATTCCCTTCATTGGGATCGTATTCAAGGAAAGTATCTTGTGGGAATTCTCTGTGCTCCAATGCTGATGTAAGTACCTGTTGTATATCACTATATTTTTACATCAGCATGTATTTTGTTAATCGGTGTGAACCGAACCTTTATCTGATCTAAATTCAGTTGTAGCAAAATGTTAAAGGCGACAATGTTGATTTTTGTAAGGAAAATTGTTTGGTAGTTTTGCATATTGAGTTGCATGAGTGTACTATCTCATATCATGCACATTACTAAATTGTAGTGCTGCTCCGGTTGCCCATTCATTCATTGTGTCAACTAGCGTGTAGTGCGCGGCGGCACGCCGCGCCACATGAACTGGTAAGCTATTTGGTTTTTTTGCAATGTTTGGTAAGTAGTCCAAAGTAGTTCATACAAAGAAAGAGTACATCTAGTTGGTACACGCATGTGATCTACTGTAGGTGGTGATAATGGCAACTGGATACCGAATTGCAAAGGTTTGGTTCGCTTCTTAGACCAAAGATGTTGATCCTCTGGCTTGGTTTGTCTCTGTGATGTAGTGGTAGAGAGATGAATATATTTCTTCTGCTTTTGTTTTTGGTGATCTGTTCCCTGTGTAGACAATGTTGAAGTTGTTGCTGGATGCACATCTTGACTCTTAACGGATTGGCAAAATATCTAGAAACTGGAGAAAAACTTTTTTGGAGATCCCTGTTTGCCTTACTTCACTTGCTGAAGGTTTGCTTTTTCCCATGTCTCTATTTCTAACTCTTCTTTTTGTTCTTGCTCAACTCTTGTGCGGTTGAGCAGCTCTTGTACATCCGTCTTCATAGCATTGTAGTTGCAGTCGTTGATGACTATGGTGTGAAGAAAGCTAGTGCATGTTGTGAAGAAAGCTAGTGCATCAAGGGTGAACTAATCAGTTACCAATTTCTCTGAACCAGTCTTGACTCAAGAGGTGTTGAGTCAACAACACTTGCAGAACACAGTCCGCTGCACTAATCCTGGCAAGAGGTATCCAACAGTAGTAGCAACAACATTAGTAGACGGAATCAACAAAATGTCATACAAAGCAAACACCAAATACTGAAACACGTAAACATAGTATATATGAATTACCTCTTGAGAGTGCATGACTAGGTGATCCCCCGATTGTTTATTAAAAAGAAACAATTACATACAGAAGCATCACGGAGGAAATAAAGAAAGGAAATGCATATAGGCTCACAAGGGAGCAATTTTGAACCTGATTCCCCTCAAATTGTACACCCTTAAACTAAGAGAGGCCTAGTAAGATGTCAAGCGTATCCACATGAACAATACAATATGGTACATACAACTCTTTTAAAGTAAGGTTAGGCTTGTGCATACATACTAAAAATGATACCGAAGAACCAAATAATCCCAGAACAAACTTTATATTCGTGTAGGAACAAACTCCCCTGACATATTGCACCCTGCAGTTGAGTCGCTAACACGCTGTACTTTGCGTAAATAGGTAGGGAAGCAAGCAACTTCTGCTTCGGTATAACCGCAATAGAAAACCGACATGGTGAACATAAATAAAAATTGAAATAACAACAAGAATACCAAAGCTAATTAATCAAAATATACTGTTAACAAGTTCCATTCTCACAATCAGGCGAGCTTTGGCTGGTGAAAAATACAAAATGATAGGATCAGTTAATAAAAATTGAAATAACAGCAAGAATATCGAGACATGTACAACCAAGTTAACATTTCTGACACTACCACGTAAAACCACTCTTAGGTGAACTGTAATGATCCTATATGATATATTCGCAGCCATGCTCCACCAGTATCAATCAAAAAGAGAACTACAATCCTTGCAGAAGAGGACAATTGTGAATAGTACCTAGTTTTGACCAGGGCTCACCCAAACTGTGCCAAATAAGTGTGTATCAGTGTGGCAACACAATTATCTGAAATTTAACATACAAAACCATACCATGACAGCAAAATCAATTAAGGATTAGCCAAGAGCAAGCACACACAAAAATAATAGGAGCATCCAATCCAATATGATCAAACTGTTTGAAAACAAAATAAACTACATGCTTGTACTGCGTTAAAGATGGTTTCATTTTCACATCTTGCAATAAATCGTTGAAGTTTATAGGGAAGGCGCTAGAAACAATTTCCATATAAATTGCTAAATGTCATATCATTATGAACTTCTCTTTGACTTCCCGCAATGATGATATGAAATGGCTATCCAGTGACCTTGTGACTTGTGATTACAACTTCATGCCCCGCTTCTTATTTTCCTGAAATATCCAACAAGTGTTGGCTATTTCATTGATAAGATGATAGCAGTATGCACAAACACCAAAGCGAAAGGAACAAAACTAAGAGAAAACTAAAAGAATATTAAAAAAATGAGCATATTGGTCATATATTTTGCACCAGCTAGCCTACAATGTAGAATCAAATGCTGAATTGCCTAAATCAAGTTTTTAATGTGAAGGGATTTCTCCTGAAGAGACACCTTGCTGCTTATAACATGCATCTATCTAAACCTTAATACTGAATCCAAACATGCACTTAACCTAGATGTTGATGCTTGTGTGTGTTTTAGTTCATATATGTAGACCAAAGTGTTCGTCCATCTATCGCTAGGCAGTGCAATACAAAACAAGAAGAGAAGTGAGAGAAGGTTGGTTGGCTACCATGAAGTTGGCAACTCCGTGAAGAACTTCATTCCCACAGATGACGATGCAGCCAAAATCGCCTTCGTCCTCCTTTGGCGCCGCGACGATCACTTCCTTGTAAAGATTTTCTCCCATGACTTCCCGCATCACTCCTATTGATTTTCCAATGGTACACGTCGAGCATGCTTTGAGTTCTTTTACCAGCAGATAGAAGACCCCTGCATATGTATACAGATCGACCATTAAGGTCAGTCAACATAAGAAATAAGCAACCAATCAGAGTAGATCAACCTTTGTGACCAGTAAAGATAGGCAGGAAGCAATCAATCAGAGGGCTTGACGCTTACAATGTGAACAGTGAACCGCAGTTTTGATTCGACTCCTGAGTCCTCACATATGGCGATGAGCATCCTGAAACCTGCAGCTCGCGAACACAAATCTGAGAATTGGAGGATTTGATCAACACAAACAGCGCGTGAGATGACGGAACAAGAAGTCGACGTACCTGAGCTCATCCGTGACGTCCTCCTCGCCCTTGTCGTCTCCATCTCCCATGTCGAGCGCGCCGACCACGACTCTGCCTCGGAGACCAGTCGCGCTCGAGATGGAGCCCACGAGGAAGCGGGCGGGTGTGCGGAGGAGGGGGCGGAGCCCGAGCGCCCCGGCCGTGCAGCCGTGCCCCACCGCATCGGCAACGGCGTGGCATTCCGTGGAGAGACAGCGACGTCCGTTATGGTTGGCCGCGAGTAGAGCTTGTGCCATGGACGACGGGAACTCGACGGGTACAGGGCCGAGCATGAATCTTGCTCCCGCAAGGCCCACGGCATTGACGTCCTCCTCGTCGTGGCCCTTGCCACCTTCACCACCCAGGTCGAGTTGCCCTCCCGTGGCGACGGAGGTGGAGCCACCGGCGCCGAGGAGCGGGGATAGCCCGAACCCGAGCGTCCAGGTCGTACCCTGCCGTGTCGGCGACGTTGTGGCACTCCTGGGAGAAATGAGGGTGTCCGCTGTGGCTGGCCGCTACGTTAGCGTGCGCCACGAACGGGAGAACGGCGAGGACGGGTCCGAGCGCGGATCTTGCTCCCGCGTGGTCCACATGGTTGAAGCCCTCTTGCGTGGTCGAGCGCACGGATGACGACTCTGCGGGGGGGCCGTCGTGCCGGAGCCGCCGACCGTGCAGGTTGAGCCGGCGGGTACGCCGAAGAGCGGGCAGAGTCCGAGCGCCCCGGATGTGTGGCTGTGCTCTGCCACGTTGGAAACGGTGTGGCTGTTGCTGGCGATGACGAGGGAGGGGCGCCCGCCGAGGAGGGGCCTCGCCGTGGGGATGGCGGATCCTGCTCGGGGTCAGCGGTGTGACGACGGTGATAGGAATGGCGCGCCACTACCTGAGTTCCATCGAGGAAGCAGAGATGGGGGCGGTGAGGTTGGAGGGATTGGTTGCGTGTACGCAGCCGGATTTGGGGGCGCATACCAGGGGAGATTTTATAGTTGCAATACAGCGGCGAAGTGGTGACCGGTTGCACAAGATTTGACATGATCTTTCCAGAGCCAGACAAATCTAGAAGCAATCATCTAGAACCAATCCACGTGGTGCAAGACCAATCGACGTGGCGCAAGAATAGAAAAGGAGTGAGTCCACCAGTAATAAAAATATCAATCACACGTGTCACATTAACAAGGGCTGTAAAAAAATTTCAAGAAAAACCAGGTAAATCGAACCCTTACGGGCCTAGTCTTCTTAGTATGTTGCTTTCGTATTACCTTACCTGGCTGATGATAGATGTGCCATATTGTGTTAATTTGGTGTAGGCTTGTGTGGTCTAGTTGGCCAAACATTCATTGTGTCAATGTTGCTTTCCTATTATCTGACCTGGCCAATGATAGCAATGCTAGTGTGTTAATTTGGTGCAGACTGCTGAAGATAAGAAGACAAACTCTGAAAACAGCAAGGCAACCCCATTGTTTCTTTCCAATAAATCTAGGCCAGGTAATATGGCAATAACTCATGATTAATCTGTTCGGTTCCCCTCCTAATTTATGTTATGGTGCAGTGGTCCAGACACTCTCCACTATCAATAATACAAGCCTACCAAAATCGCCATCTGAATCTGTTCAGATTCCTCTATCTCGAATGCAACGGAAAAAGGTATGTTTGTGAACCAATTAATGGCTAAAGCAATGATGAAAATGGTGGAGGAATCAGAGCTGCACATTCATGCGCAACAACAACTGATCAATGTTTTTAGAGACAATGTAACAAAGCAGCAAGAACTTGCCCACATGCTTATGGGCGTCATCCGCGCTGAGGTTGCAGATTATGACGTTGTAGATCGTTAGGTTCTATTCATTTATTTACACTGGCATCAATCTTTGATTGCCCAGTGGATGTAATATCCTGTAATATATGCTGGATGTGCAACGTTTTTTCCTGTATGTCGTACCTTTGCTTGATCGGTTTTGGTCCTGTGCATAATTGCTCGTCGTAATGGGCTCAAATTATCTAATTGGGCCATGTACGAACTTTAGTGGGCCCATTAAGTTAATGGGCCGTTACCAGGCCGAAAGTTAATGGTCGGCCCTCTTACCTCACGGGTCGTTAACAGGCCGACATCGAAGCGAGCAACAGGTGGGCCCATTTGATTTCACGAGCCGTTAACAGGTCGTTACTAAGGTCGGGCTACATATGGCCCAACTATACTATGGGCCTTTAGCAGGCCGAAAGAGACAGCGGGCTCGTACTGGACCATGAAGAGCATGGGCCGCTAAGAGGCCGAAATTCAGGTCGTACTGTAAATAGCCCAACTGTGTTGTGGGCCTTTAGCAGGCCGAAAGAGAAACCGGGCTGGTATTGGACCATGAAGAGCATGGGCCGTTAAAAGGCCAAAACTCAAGTCCGACTACAAATGGCCCAACTCATTTATGGGTCGTCAACAGGCTGAAAGACACACTGGGCCAGGAACTGGGCCAACACTTAAATGGGTCGTTAAAAGGCCAAAACTAAGGTCCGACTACAAATGGCCCAACTCATTTATGGGTCGTCAACAGGCTGAAAGACACACCGGGCCGGAAATTGGCCCAACACTTAAATGGGTCGCTAAAAGGCCGAAAGATGCACATCCTGAAAATTGGCCCATCCCTTGAATGGGCCGTTAACAGGCCGAAATCACATCGGGCCGATATTGAGCCCAAATATATAGCGGGCTGTTAACGGGCTCGAACTGACGATGGGCTGCAATGGTGTCAAATCTTTAACGGGCCGTTGACGGGACGAATTGGCACATTTCGTATGGGCCGTGGGCTTAGATGGACCTAACACGAGTAGGCCTTATATGGGCCTGCCTGCCAATTTTTACTTGGCCGGCCTTTTTCACCGGAATGGGACATTGTTGGGCTGTGCCACGTGTTGACCTATCATAGGCGCCTCATGTCTAATGAGTGGATGACATCTATCCCAACAGTGAGCCAACACGTGTTTCCTCCGGCTAGTGTTTTACACGTCGAAAATCCTCATTAGTTCGGGCTGTTAACAGGTTATCGAATCTAGAACCGGACCCGATAGCTTAACGGCGACCCGTACCGGTGGATGCCACGTGTCGGTCACCCTTGACGAAAGAACTTTCATGACGCGTCATTTATCGTCATGGAAGTGGACACTTCCGTGATGATGATTTTGGTAATGTCATGGAACACTTCTACGATAGCACATGTATGACTATCTTGATTCTGTCATAAAATCGTCATGGATGTACATGCAAGACAAAAAACGTGACCTACTGTGAAAAACATGTATCATCACGGAAGTGTATTTTTTTGTAGTGACAAGTTAATATCCGGATAGAAATCGTGTTAAAATTTCAGCCCAATCAGAGTTACGGATCTCCGGGAATTTAAGAAACGGTGAAAGGGCAGAATCAGGGAGCGCAGAAAAAGAAGGAAACAGAGAGAGAGAGATCCAATCTCGGAGGGGCTCTCGCTCCTCCGCCTTCATGGAGGCCATGGACCAGAGGGGAAACCCTTCTCCCATCTAGGGGGAAGGTCAAGGAAGAAAAAGAAGGGGTCTCTCTCCCCCTCTTTCCCGGTGGCGCCGGAACACCGCCGGGGCCATCATCGCGACAACGATCTATACCAACCACTTCACCGCCGTCATCACCAACTATTCCCCCCTCTATGCAGCGGTGTAACCCCTCTTTTACCCTCTGTAATCTCTACTTAAACATGGCGCTCAACGCTATATATTATTTCCCAATGATGTATGGTTATCCTATGATGTTTGAGTAGATCCGTTTTGTCCTATGGGTTAATTGATGATCGTGATTGGTTTGAGTTGCATGTTTTATTATTGTTGCTGTCCTATGGTGCTCTCCATGTCACGCAAGCGTGAGGGATCCCCACTGTAGGGTTTGCAATATGTTCATGATTTGCTTATGGTGGGTGGCGTGAGTGACAGAAGCACAGACCCGAGTAAGTAGGTTGTTTGCGTATGAGAGTAAAGAGGACTTGATGCCTTATAATGCTATGGTTGGGTTTTACCTTAATGATCTTTAGTAGTTGCGGATGCTTGCTAGAGTTCCAATCATAAGTGCACATGATCCAAGAAGAGAAAGTATGTTAGCTTATGCCTCTCCCTCAAATAAAATTGCAATGATGATTACCGGTCTAGTTATAGATTGTCTAGGGACAAATAACTTTCTTGTGACAAAAAGCTCTCTACTGAAACTAACTTAGTTGTGTATTTATCTAAATAGCCCTTAGATTATTTACATGCTCTTTATTATCTTGCAAACCTATCCAACAACACCTACAAAGTACTTCTAGTTTCATACTTGTTCTAGGTAAAGTGAACGTTAAGCGTGCGTAGAGTTGTATCGGTGGTCGATAGAGCTTGAGGGAATATTTGTTCTACCTTTAGCTCCTCATTGGGTTCGACACTCTTACTTATCGAAAGAGGCTACAATTGATCCCCTATACTTGGGTTATCAAGACCTTTTTCTGGCGCCGTTGCCGGGGAGTTATAGCGTGGGATGAATATTCTCGTGCGTGCTTGTTTGCTTTATCACTAAGTAGTTTTTATTTCTTGTTCTAAGTTGCTCCCTATCTTTAGTTATGGATATGGAACACGAAACACCAAAAAAATGGGTGTAATTGCTACTAATGGAGATGGGGAACCTCATAAAACCTTCGATGCTCATTATGTGAAAGATATTATGCACTACTTTAATAATCCTAAGAAAACCCCATTCAATTATATAATGGGAGACACGTTGGATCAACGTGAATACTTTATGAATTATCGCTTCACTCAAAAAGGAAAACTATTATGGGATCAAATTCATATGTTGCATTGGTTGCTCGACGACTATGCTTGAGATATGATTATACTTGTTGCTCTAGGATGAAGGCTCCACACCTTCCCTTTTCATGCAGATTTAATGATAATAAAACCTTGGCTTCTTATGCTAGAGGTATATATGATTACTATAATGTGGAACGAATAGAAGAATTTGCTGCTTTTAAGGGTGCATGTGAAATTGAATCTTTGTTCAAAGAGTTTGACGATTTTGATGATTCAATTTATAGACCTGAAAATTTAGCTATCCTTAAATATTGCTATGAGAATTATAAATACAATTATGATATTGATGAATTTATTGAGAAAGCCTCCGCTCTCCGAAAAGAGACTAATATTTTGCCGGAGTCTAGTCTATGGAAGAAGAAATTGATGAAACTGTGAGCTCATTGGATGAAAAAGATGATGAGGAGAGCGAAGAACAAAAGGAGGAAGATTGTATTAGCTACCCGTGCCCACCTTCTAATGAGAGTAACTCTCCAACTCATATACATTATTTAATGTCCTTTCGTTCTTACCGAAGGATGAATGCCATGATAATTGCTATGATCCCGTTGATTCGTTTGAAATATTCCTTTTTGATGAACTTGATGCTTGCTATTCTTGTGGCCAAGATGCCAATATGAATTATGCTTATGGAGATGAACTTGTTATTGTTCCTTATGTTAAACATGAAATTGTTCCTATTGCACCCACACATGATAGTCCTATTATCTTTTTGAATTCTCCAAACTACACTATATCGGAGAAGTTTGCACTTATTAAGGATAATATTGATGGGTGGCCTTTTACCATTGCACATGATAATTTTGGTGAATATAATATGCATGTGCTTGCTGCTTCTACTTGCAATTATTATGAGAGAGGAACTACATCTCCGCCTCTCTATGTTTCGAACACGATAAAATTGTAAGAAACTTTTTATGCTATGCATTGGCCTTTACTTGATGTGCATGAATTGTTCTTGTATGACATGCCGATGCATAGGAAGAGATTTAGACTTCGTCATTGCTTGATATATGTTGCTTTGTGCTCACTACTAAATTCCAAATCATTGCTAATTCAAATTGGCTTTGATATACCTTAGGATCCGGGTGGATTCATTACTTGAGCACCTTATGCCTAGCGTAATGGCTTTAAAGAAAGCGCTGCCAGGGAGACAACCCAGAAGTTTTAGAGAGTCATTTATTTCTGTTGAGTGCTTTTATAAAGTTTAAAATAAAAAGATAAAGAGGGGAACCCAAAACTTTTCAAAAAGAAAGATGAAAGTGAGAGAGACAACCTTTTCTTTTCTTTTTCTGATGATGGTTTCGCTAAGTGTTTGAGGCAAATCGTCTGTTCCCATGATGAGTGGACACCCTTTTTTTTTTGAGAAAAATGAGTGGACACCCGGGTTGCGGTACACACAAACACGCACCCTTAGCCCAATATTGAGTCATGCAAGCCCAGTATGGTCCGAGAGCTCAGCGCAAAATGCAGCCCGTATAACCAGGCGACCCACGCATCCAAACCCGGGGGCGGCCCACTCTCGGGAGGCTTTATCTTTGCCCACTCCTGCACTTCCCCACCGCAGGTCATCTTCTCGTCCACTCCAAACCCTAGCCTCCTCCTCCTCTCGCCGCCGCCGCCGCCGCCGCCGCCATGGTAACGCCTCGTCGCTCGTTCCTTCCCCGTCAACTCGCTGTAGACTTGGTTCTTGTGCTTATCCATCTGGGCATCATCCGGTGCTGTGTCTGTTCGTGCAGTCAGGGAGGAAGAAGACCCGCGAGCCCAAGGAGGAGAACGTGACGCTCGGCCCCGCCGTCCGCGAGGGGGAGCACGTCTTCGGCGTCGCGCACATCTTCGCCTCCTTCAACGACACCTTCATCGTAAGATCCCAAGGACACGCCGCCTTTCTTGCTGCTTTTTTGTTTGCACCGCGGACCTGAAACTCTTGCCACATCTGGCTTCGCTGTCGCAGCATGTCACGGATCTGTCCGGGAGGGAGACGCTCGTCCGCATCACCGGTAATCCCATCTATTCTTATGCTAACCTTTACGAGCAAGCCGTGGTCGCTGATGTATACTAGGTGTTATGTTTGTTTCTAATAAGCATCGTCTCGTACTGGTAGATGTATGTTCGTCTGGAACAGTATATAGTCAAGTTTCACGATTTGGTATCACCTAGAGGTTTTTAGATTGCTTTGTAAGCATGGCCCTTAAGATCCCCTCCCGTTTCATCTGTGGGAGCGTGTCGAGTCATAGCCATGCAAGATTGAAAACGAGGATCCGGAGAGTTCTTCTCCGGAACCTCCTCTCTTCCTGTTTTAGTTCGAGCTGTTTCCATCATTTCATTGGGTTTCTCGTAGTGTATGTAGCCAGCAGGCGGCAGCTGCTTTATGCACTGCTCATGCTGTGTTCTTCACTCCTGCAACTCTTTGTAACATAAGATGGAGCTGCCTAAATTCTGGAAGTGAACATGCTTGATATGCTATATTTCACTGAGCCAAGTGCATATTGGCACTCCTGTAGTTGTATCTAAAAGATCAGCACGATGGCTGGTTCTTTGAAAAAACATTTCACTGAACCAACATTCTTGTTTGGTAGGTAGTATTGGTATTTTGTTTGTCAGTATGACTTAATGCCCACCTTTTTATTTAACGGAATCTATTCATGCAGAAACTTGATAGGGTATCTGTGCCAAATGTCCTTGTCCGTTAACTAGTTGACTATTCAGTTTGGGATCTGGATGCCGTCTTCTATTTATGTGAAAATTATTGGTTCATATTTGAGGTTATCATAGGTTAAACTTCAGCGAGATTGTTGAGCTATATTTGTCTTGCTTACTTATGAACGACCTCTTCTGATCATGCTGTCTTCCCTATTGAGTTTCATTTTTGATCCTGTCAACCTTTTGTAAGCACCGCCCTTAAGATCGCCTCCCTTTTGTTCTGTGGGAGCGTGTCGAGTCATTGCTGTGCAAGATTCATATGAGGCTCTAGAGAGTTTTTCTCTGGACCTCAACTTCCAATTTCATTTACAGGTGTCTTCATCTTGCCATTCAGTTTCTTGTGATGTATGGTCGGTATGAAGCAGATTCTCTGTCTTGCTTCTGCTGAGTTCTACACCCTTGCAACTCTTTGTCAATTAAAATGGAGATGTCTAAATGTTGGAAGAACATGCTTTCGTTTGTGATTACTTTTAAGTTGCAGAGTTTTTCTCTGGACCTCAACTTCCAATTTCATTTACAGGTGTCTTCATCTTGCCATTCAGTTTCTTGTGATGTATGGTCGGTATGAAGCAGATTCTCTGTCTTGCTTCTGCTGAGTTCTACACCCTTGCAACTCTTTGTCAATTAAAATGGAGATGTCTAAATGTTGGAAGAACATGCTTTCTTTTGTGATTACTTTTAAGTTGCACTTGAAGATTTTAGATATTGGCTGTACAGTATCTTCAGAACATTTCAGATGTCCTTTTGAATATAACATATAGTAGTAGAATCTTCTGTGTGTAGTCTCTTATTTGGTGGTTGAAGAAGTGAACTGGGTTCACTAAGGATTGAATGGTTTTTCTTGGCTATTTATACCTTTTTAGTTAAATCTTGCATCTGCCATGACACTAAAGAGTGATTGACCGTCGGTTCTTCTGTGATGCTCAACATCTATCAGTTTCTTTTTTTATGTCTTATAAATTTGGGATTTGTACTAAATAATTGCATTTTACAGGTGGCATGAAGGTGAAAGCTGATCGTGATGAATCATCCCCTTATGCAGCTATGCTTGCATCTCAGGATGTTGCTGTAAGATGCAAGGTACTAAAAAAATTTGATCTGTTGCATGATCAAGTATGGTGGCAGTCAAATTTGATGAATCTCCACTGATACATATGGTGATCTTTCCCCCCTGTTTAGGAGCTTGGAATTACTGCTCTGCACATTAAGCTCCGTGCTACTGGTGGAAACAAGACAAAAACTCCAGGTCCTGGTGCTCAAGCTGCGCTTAGAGCTCTTGCACGTTCTGGCATGAAGATTGGACGCATTGGTAAGCCTGTGATGCCCTTGTGTATGCTGTGCCGTGCCATTTCATCTCATTTGCTTCTGGGACAAACTATTCTGCCATACATAGCATTTGCAAGGCTTGTCTTCTAATTCTGTCTGGTAGTCAATGGTTCTTGAAATCGTCCGGTCACATGGCTGGCTTGGTTTTGATATGGACTGATGTTTTGCTTGTCCTTTCTGTTCATATATATATTATGTTATGATCAATGTTGATTTAGTTTTGCCTTTGATGCCAGTTTCCTTGATTTGAACCTTACATTTTCCAGTTTAGTTTAATATCATACAGTGGATTAATCCATGATGTTTTTTTTTGTGTTGAGCAGAGGATGTTACCCCGGTTCCAACTGACAGCACTCGCCGGAAGGGTGGTAGAAGAGGAAGGAGGCTGTAATTCCATGCTCGTTCAAGGATGGAACAATACCAAGCTATCGATATCCTGTGTCTTGCAACTTGTTCTGTATTACTCCGTTTATGATGTTAAGTCAGATCTTGTGGATTTATAGATTTTGAGCGATATTGTGTTGCATGTTTAGAAAATGACCCTTTTCCCTGCTTTGAATCAAGTGGTTGCCATCTATTATTACCCTTTCTTTGCTATGGGTTTACTTTTGCCTCTTGTTGCTTGTTCCATGTGTCTGAAAAACTTGACACACTGTTGTAGCTTATGCGTCAGCTAGCCTGCATTTCGCTAGCTAGCTCACTTTGATCGTGGGCTTGTTGAGTGGCTTTGCTAATTGGGTGGCCCATAAAGATGTAGACTGCATGAAATTGGCTCCCCATCACTCGCTCTCGTCAGTGACATCCTCTTCAACCGCCAATGTCTATAGGCTTTGTAGATTATCATGTTTAGGGTGCTGATTTTAGGTATCAGGAGACCGAGGTTCAACTTAGGCTCTGTTCGGTAGTCCGCCCGCTCCAACAAAAACGAGGATCTGTGGAGCGGGTGTTTTCCAACTCCTCTATTTTCAGCTAAAGCTACCCTCGCTCCCGGAGTGGAGTTCTGGAGTGGTGAGACTCCGAACATGCCCTTAGACTACCACTGCAAGTTCAAGGTTTTGATATGGATTTTAGTAAGATATTTATTCTCTGCTCTAACGGGGACTGAGGCGCCTTATACGCTGTAAGGTTAGTGAATACAATGAATTGAGCAATCTCTTCACTAAATCTGTAAATAATGGTATTCATTTGTAACAAATGAACCAGTACAATAGTGCTGACACCATATGACTATTGGTCTAACTTCTTCCCTGTACTCAACAGATTCAGATTCGTCTCTGCTGGACGGAGTAACCTTTATAGGCAGTGGGGTAAGTTGAACCCAATGAATTTAGCAAATTTTTCACCAGATTGATAAAAAATGGAATTCGTTTGTAACAAATGAACCCGGCCCAGTAGAGTTGGCACCATAGAACTATTGGTCATCCATGTCTGGCTAGGATCTCTGCGAAATCACTAATGTGTCTGGCTAGGATCTCTGTAAAATCACTAATTAAGGAGTATTCCTTGTGAAGATCTCTTCAACTTTTTCAGGTTGCGACAAGTGGCGTGCTGCATGTGCACCATTTGTCGCAACCTCGGAGTTTTTTTTTTCGTAGATCCGTTTATTCAAAACGTTTTATCTCTTAAACAGTGCATCCAAATCTCGAACCGCTTTCGCCGTTGGATTTCTCGCGTCGAGATCTTCAATCATGAAATATAAAAAGAAACAGAAAGCATATTTTTTTTTCGTTTTCGAGGAGGCACGGCCGTGACTCTCGCGAAAGCACAACCGTACCTCTTACGGAAGCAAAACCGTGACTCTCGTGAAAGGAAAAAAAAGAAAATGCGTTTTTTTGCGCAATTTTTTTTCTAATTTTTTTTTGTCGAAAAGCTAAGGAAGACCGGTGAAAAACCAAAACGTCGAAACCCCCGGAAAAAACCCGTTTAAAAAGCCGAAAACGCGTGCGAAAAAATAAAATCCGGAGGGAGCACTCTGAACACGACACGTGGCCAATGGCTAAGAGCACGCCAAGTGGCGCTGATCGTTGTGAGGCTCCTGAAGGAGCGCTCGTTGATTAGTTGCTCCCGGATCTCTGCTTGACCTATATCTTGCTGAAGAAATTTTCTTTTCCTTATTCTAAGCAGGGGGGACAACTCCACATGTTTGCTTTCAGAGTGGATCAAGTCTTTCTATGTTAGCTTTGTGTCTCCTCAGCGACATTGTCTCGACGGTGGAGGTTCTCTTGTGTGGAATAAGTGTTCTCCTGGATCCATCCCCATTCTGACATGATCTTCGTAGCCAACGTTAAAGAGCTAATGGTGTTTTGATTTCTTATACTCCCTCCGTCCGAAGTACCTCCGTCCGAAAATACTTCGGACGGAGGGAGTACGTATTACTCCCTCCGTCCCAAAATAAGTGTCTTGTTTTGGAACGGAGGGAGTATTTATGATATCATCATCATATAGTCCTCTTCATGGAGTATCCTGACAATGAAGCAACGACTCGATTATCTGCTTTAATTGGATGTGTCCCAGACTAAAGTGCTCTACATCTTACGGTGGATTACTCACGCGGCTATTTAGGCCCTGTTTATGCTTCAGCTTTTTTACTTGTGCTTAAAAGCCAAAAAAAGCTCTTAAATAGGGGCTTTTGACTTATATTTGAGGTTAGTCTTTTTTGTACGGCCGTGGTTTTGTACGATCAGGATGCTCAGAACAACACTGCGAAACGATTGACGGAGCTTGAGAGCATGTTTATGTAACTTTGTGACCTTTAATGTTCCTTGTCTTTTTCTTTTTCCAATCTACCATAACTTTATACATTTTTCTTTTGAAAAAAGAGCTCCCTCTCCAATTTCTATTAAAAGAAACCACAATGTCTTTGGTTACAACTAGGAAAGTAAACAGCAAGAGCCACCCCCTCCCCC